>NC_142067.1:40176219-40522469 GCF_059756535.1 Pantherophis guttatus | reverse complement strand
CTCTGATAACAAATATTCTTTGAATCACAAATGCAGCAATTGATCCCAAGACATTCAAATATACACAGCATATCTTCATTGTACTAAGCTAAAGTACAATACTCTTGCAAATAGGATTCTTAATGTTTTTTTCTTTTATGTACACTGAGAGCATATGCACCACAGACAAATTCCTTGTGCGTCCAATAAAGAATTCTATCTTCTATCTAAATAGTATCTGACATGGCAATTGTTTCCATTCTGTAACTCATTAACTTCATAATCCATGGATATCTATTACAACTTTAATTTCTGACTTGATATTTCTAGCAATAATAATGCAATTCATGTATGATTGTTTCCGTTTTGCTTGCCAACAGAAAATATACTGAAATAATAATTGTTTTCCAACAATATTGAAAAAACAAAAGTGAGAGATTTCTGTAACTAATAAAACAGATTGCTACATCATCTTCATGATTGTATTTTTGTAATATTTTTTCCCAAGGGCACATCCAGCCAATAACAAAAACTACATTTCACAAGGATAAAAAAAGTGGACACTGCACTTGTGGGAAAATGCTATGAAAAAAAGAATATATATTTTACTTATATCTGTGCAAAGATAGTAAAACTGGAGCACAATTTGAAAAATTATTTGAAAGTTTGCTGAAAGATCTTGAACTAGGATTCTCTTAACAAACCAATGGAAAATAAAGATGCTTTCCAGAAAAGAGGTTCAACTAAAGTGACAGCAACTGTTTGTTTAATGGTTTAAAAATGTTTAATATATTTTAATCACTTTCATATTACTAAGAGTTATGATGGTTGTGAAGTAATGTTGTATAGCTAATTTTTAAAATGAAAGTTTCCAAAATGACAATGTTTTGTCCTAGTTTCAAATTCTATAAATCTTAAAACTGAACAACAGGCAGACCACACTAGAGATTTTCAAACTCCAGCCCCACAAAATTATTCAAGAATTTGGCAATCTCTTTCATATATTAAATTACAGATTTTATCACGATTTGTCTGGGAAATAAATATACCACTTCCTAAAAAATACACAACTTTCATCATGCTTTTTTGACTTAGTCTTATAATTTGGATTATAACTTCCACCTTCTTTAGTTTTTTTCCTAAAAATGTTTTCCATTCAACAAAAACATTGCACTAAATGTGTGAATTTCACTAAAATGTACATGCCTTCATATACTCTCCAAGGGCTACAGCTTTTCTACTAAACATTATACCAGCCTGTGGAGGGTTCTAATAAAAGGGTAGGAACACAGGTTTCAGCATCTTCCAGAACTTGCTCCAGGCTTTGGTCCATAATTTGGCTATTAAGACAGCTGTAAGTTTACCTAGGCAGAGTTGCTTGAGCAAGCCCAAGCAATTTTTTAAAAAAGTGATCGACTTCTAAGTTGCTTGTTATCTTCCACTTAAGGATGTGGACAATCTATAGATTCAAAATCCCTGAGCTAAACAACTGGAAATAAAATGCATGCTATTTCTATTTTTAAAAAACACAGTACTTAATATTCTAGAATCCCTTCCAAGATTATTTGTTTCCTTTTGTTTATAAAGATAAAGGTCTCTTCTCAGTTTGTATCTATGTGATTCCACTGTTACAATGAATCCTTTTGAACTTACATTTAAATTTTAATTAAAATGTTTACTTCCAAAAGATTAATTTAAGTTAATTATTATACTTAAAATATATTTTTATTTATAAATATTACTTATAGTACATACAATAATCCTCAAGAAAGAGATGCAGCCTGTCCTCCATAGACTGTATCTGAATTCTAAATTAATGTGAATTGCTAAATAGCAATGGAGGAAATTATTGTTCCTCAGACAACATATATTTCTCTGTAACTTAAGCCCATTGTTTCATGTTCTGTCTTGTAGAACAACTTGAACATTCTGCCCTGACCTCTGCCTCACAGTCATTCAGATAAATGAAGACAGTTATCATGTCTACACATAATATTTTCTTCTCCAGGCTAAACATTCCAACCATCCTTTGGGATCTTTATCATCTTGCTCTGGGTAATGAAGTTTACTAATATTATTCTTAATATTCTGGTGGCCAGAACTGGACACAATATTCATGTAAGACCATATAGAACTTTACTTAATGTTAGCACAACACATCAAGCTTAGTGATACACTCTTTCAAAGAAAATTTGGATTTGAAGGTGTCATTTAACTGGAGATAACTGGGGGGGGAAGAGTCAGGGCTGAGTCATGTTATGATCTGCTGTGAATTTTGTACTTTACTTTTTATTGTTGCAACATTTACTATAAGCAGCCCAGGATATATACAATAGGCAGCACATAGATACATATATTAAATAAATAAAATGCTGCAGCACAATGCTGATTTATATTTAGCTTGTAATACATTAAACACTTAGATACCATTTTTGTATATTTTCCTCAAACGAACACTCATACCTTTGGTGTATTTTTTTTTTAACTAAATATAAGACTTTGAGTTTCTTCTTGTTGAATTACATCTTGTGGGTATATACTTCAATATACCCCAATACTTCAGTTTATCAAGATCCTCATCAATCTTGACACTGTCCTCTAATTGCTACATTTCCTTCCACCTTGACTTGGACTTATTAATATACACATGTGGAGTTCACAGCAGGTATTTTTTTCTTTGAGCCCTATGAGAAAAATATCTGCCACTACCTAGAATTGAACTCTCAACCTTTCAAAAATAGGAAGTGACCATCTTCACCACTAGGCAACCACACCACTCTTGTCTATATATAGTCTATATCCGTGATGGCGAACCTGGCACGTGTGCCACAGGTGGCACGCGGAGCCATATTAGTGGGCACGCCAGCTCAGCTCTGGGGTGCATGTGCGCGCTGGCCAGCTGATTTTCGGGCCTTCTGGGCCCACCAGAAGTAGGGAAACAGGCTGTTTCCTGCCTCTGGAGGGCCTGGGGGGGTGGGGAAGGCCCGTTTTTTTTTCTTACCTGGCTCCAGATCCTCTCTGTGTATCTGGGAACGGCGAAAACAGCCTTTCCCACTTCCTTGAGGCCCTACAGAGGCTCAAAGGGCCCATTTCCCCACTCCCGGTGGAACAGGAAGTGACGTTTTTTTCCTGTCCCCAGCCTCCAGAGACTCCTAGAGAGGCTCCTACAGATTCCTAGAGAGGGTCCTAGAGACTCCTAGAGGTTCTGGAGGCTGGGGACAGCAAAAAATGTCACTTCCTGTCCCACCGGGAGTTGGGAAATGGGCTTCTTCAGCCTCCGTAGGGCCTCCAAGGGAGTGGGAAAGGCTGTTTTCGCCGTTCCCAGATACACAGAGAGGATCTGAAACCAGGTAAGAAAGAAAAACGGGCCTACCAGGCCATCATGTGCCAGGAGTGGGGGGGGAGGGGGTTGCACACACATGCGCGTGGACACGTGCGCGCGTGACCCTCCCCCGCCTCCCCTCTCCTGGCACGCGATGGCAAAAAGGTTAGCCATCACTGGTCTATATCCTAATCTAATCCAATCTATATTTTGTCATCTTCCTTAGCAAATCTCATGAACAACTTTGGTTGAAAGTCTTTTTTGACTACAAAGTACTGTATATTATGTCCACCATATTCCACTGGTCAACAACAATGGTCACTTTATCAAAACTGGATATCAAATTAGTTTGGCATGATATATTCTTCATAACCAATGCTGGTTCTTGCCAAGCAATGCCTGACTGCTTAATAATTTGTTGCACAATTTGGTGAGTATTCACATCAAACTGACCAATCTGTAATTACTTTGACTCTTTTAAGATTTTTGTCCTTTTGTAGAACAGGAATATTATTGTCCTTCTCTATAGTAGTTTTCTGGCACTAGGCCTATACTCAAGAATCTCATAAACATCACAAAAACAGATGTGAAATGACATATGCAATTTACTTCAAAGTTTATGTTAATGCAATCAATCTGGCCTCATATATTTAAAGTTCTTTATGATAGGTTATTCCTAACTGTGTTTTTACTTGGGTTGGTATTCTCTCCATTTGTCAAATGTTTCACTTAAGTGCCTTTGAAAAGAGTACTAGAAATTGATCGGCTCCTCCGTCTGCTCATCGCCTAATGTCATCCTATAATTATTTTTTAACAGCAGTCTCACTATTACCCTTTTTACAGTATGGCATTTAGATTCCCTTCCAAACATAAGTTTGTTTTGTGCTTCAGTTTTTCTAAGTTTCTTTCTCCAGGTATTAGGTATTTGTACTTCAGTTACAGGAAAAAATTAGGCAACTCTGAAGGTATCCTTAAATGAATAGAAGCTGGCCCAGATTTCTATAGGATACAAAGGCAACTACTTCTGTTCTGAAAGTTAAAGCCAAATCTAATACTCGGCTGAAATGTTAAAAGTAATGAAATAAATATTATTAGCATGTTTATATTTGAAGCTTTTGTAATCTTCCATACTGAAGATATTTGGATCCCAGGCTTTTATGCAACAGAACATTTGTTCATATTTTATACAAATCAGAAACTCTCCTTAAAATTTGAACTATGAAAAGCAATGTAGTCATTTTTTACAATTTATTTATTTATTAAATTTTTATAGCTGCCCATATCACATGTGACTCTGGGTGATGCAATTATAATTTTAAGCAAATACACATGTGCCAAGAATTATAGTTGCATATTTTAAGAAAAACTTGAAATATAACTTGTGTGTGTTTTCTTCTACCACACCAATGTACACACATATAACTTCTGAATCAAACTGAATAAAATATCCTGTTTAACAGTTATCATACATTTCATTGGCTTTATTTACTTTCTCTTCTAAACCTATACATCAGCTACTCTTTTTGGTACATCATTTTATAAAGAACTACTTCTGGACAAAGATCCAGTCAAAATCTTCACTAAAAATTAAGAGAAAATAGACTCTGGAAAACGTTAGAATTTTCAAAGGTGATACATTTATTATTTCTGTATCTATTGATTGGTTCATATTAGCATTCTTTCCTTTTGATATATAATGATACCTACCTATAATAAAATCAAAAATGAGGTGCTGTATAATTTTCTTTTTTTCAACTTGTTTTTGTGTTAGGACACCATGGGCAAATTCCTGAGAATAAATGGCCTTATAATAATTTTTATTATTATTTATAATTATAATTATTATAATTATTAATTATTATTATGTGAAATAATAATTTGGACTATAAGAAAGGCTGAGCGCCAAAGAATTGAGGCCTTTGAACTATGGTGCTGGAGAAAACTCCTGCGAGTTCCCTTGGACTGCAAGGCGATCAAACTGGTCAGTCCTAGAGTAGATCAACCCTGACTGCTCTTTAGAAGGCCACATCCTGAAGATGAAATTAAAATACTTTGGACACCTAATGAGAAGGAAGGAAGCACTGGAGAAGAGCCTAATGCTTGGAAAGATTGAGGGCAAAAGAAGAAGGGTATGACAGAGAACGAGGTGGCTGGATGGAGTCACTGAAGTGAGCTTAAATGGACTCCAGAGGATGGTAGAGGATAGGAAAACCTGGAGAAATGTTGCCCATGGGGTTGCAATGGGTTGGACATGACCACAACTAACAACAATAATTTTTAACATAAAATTGCTTAATTTATTAAGGATAAAATAATATAGTAATTCTTGATAATAATGAAGTAAGAAAAGCATTAAGCCTACAACTTTTTTCTGGAAAAAGAGTATATTGAATATTTTTCTGAATAACCATTTAACCAATGTATTTTTTATAATACATTGCAGTCCAATTCATGGTTAGTCAGAACGATAGTCAATAGTACCTACATCTCTAATACTTTCCAGGATACTTTTTTTTTTAAAAAAAGTTTTTTTTTATTTTTTAAAACATAAACATAAAACACATCTTTTTCAAAACGAAGCATTGATCCGGTCACAAATTAATACCAATCATTAACAAATCTTATTTTTCAATTAACACAACTTAATATTTTACTCAGTTATTTCCCTAAATTCTATCAATTTCACTATGCCATTGTCCCAGAAACCCATTTCTTAAATCTTAAATCCTAACCAAATATCATTCCATTTTCCTCTTTCTTTCTGCTTAGATAGATATATTTTAACAATATAAATCATTACAGTTATTGTAAACATTTAAAATATATTTTTTAACTATTTCTCTCAATATAATCATGTTTGTTACTTTACTATTAATCCTAACATAATCATTTCATTTTTACTGTTCCCAACATAAATATTTTTATTTTTTGGCTTTAATTCCAGCATAATCATTTTATTTTTACTGTTGAACTCAGCATTATCATCTTTGTTTCTGTTATTAAACCCAACTTATTCATTTCATTTTTACTATTATTCTCAACATATTCCTCCTTATTTTGGCTGTCTTACCCAGGATAATAATTTTTATTTTTTGGCTGTTAATCCCAGTATAGTCATTTTATTTTTACTGTTAAACCCAGCATCATTATCTTTATTCTTGTTGTTAAACCCAACATAATCATTTCATTTTTACTGTTACTCCCAGCAAAATCCTCTTTATTTTGCTGTCCTACCCAGCATAATCATTTTTGGTTTTTTGGCTGTTAAACACAGCATAATCATATTTGTTTTTTGGCTGTTAAACACAGCATAGTTATAGTTAGTTTTACTATTAATCTCAGCAGAGTCCTCTTTTGATTGTTTTCCATCCATCTATACATTGCTTATTGCTTTAGTTAATTGCTTTAGTTAATCAAATTTATCATTATCCTTTTTTTTGACAGTTTAATATTGAGACGTGGTTCTTACTTAAAACATACCTTTGTATATATTTATAAATCTCTTTTAACATGCTTAATTTCTTATATTCTAATTTCCATCAATATTTCAATTTTATATATCTATGTCATATTCTTCTCATATTCTTATTCATCCATATTTATCTATAAAAACCTTTTTATTATTACTATCCACCTATACATTATTTCATTTTTAAACACATTGTTTTAATCTTCTTTTTTCTTTTTCCAGCCATATATTCCTTATTTCTTCATTTTATCGCCCGCTAGCATATATTTCCTTCCATTTTCAAAGTCTTGAAATTTTGTCCTCCATGTCATATTAAATCTTTTTCTTATTTTTATTCCAGATAAAATGCGTCAAGTTCCCTTCTCTTGAGCCTGCGCTAGATCCTTCTTTTATTCCTGCGTCAGTTTTTTAAATTATTGTTATTCCAATTATAGGAGTTCCATTGTAATTTCCTTTTGTTTTTGCCAAAATCAAACTGCCTGCAGACAAGAAGAAAAACCTCCTCCACAAAATCCCAAGGCTGTTATCTGTAAAATTCAAAATTTTCCTTAACAAAGACAAGTTGCAATATCTCTTTTTAAATCGGAAGGTATCCTTCTACAATCCACATTTTCCATTAGTCATGCAAGTATCCATTTTGTTTCAATTATATAACAGTCCAATCTAACTACTCTTCTTCTTTTGATTTTAAGAATATCAAATCATCATCTTTTTTAAGATCCAGTTCAAATTTTAAAATATCCAGTCTTTTCACCATGTCTCTATATTTAATCCCATCAGTTCTGTTCAAGAGTTAGTTATTTATTGGGTCTTTTTCTCTTTAAAGTTGCATTTTAAACTTTCCATAGCCCCTTTGTTGTTCAGCCACTGTTTTAAGGCTAGGGGTCTTATAGTTAAAGATGTTGCTCTAAGCCAGTGGTTCTCAACCTTCCTAATGCCGCGACCCATTAATACAGTTCCTCATGTTGTGGTGACCCCCAACCAGGGGTGGGTTCTAAATTTTTTTACTATCGGTTCTATGGGCGTGGCTTATTTTGTGGGCGTGGCTTGGAGGTCATGTGACTGGGTGGGCATGGCTAGCTGGTCATGTGACCGGGCGGCCATGGCTATGTGTATAGGGACTACTCAGAGGGCTGAAAAAAGTCATTTCTGACAGATCCTCGCACTTTTGACTGGTCCTCACACTTATGACCATCCTCACATTTATGCCCGTGCAGCATTCTTAACAACCATGTCACTCATTTCACAACTGCTTCTCTTCACCATGGTGATAAGATAGGACAAAAAACGTAAAATGTGAGGACAGTCATAAATTTGAGGACTGGTCAAAAGTGCGAGGACCAGTCAAAAATAACTTTTTCAGCCCTCTGAGTAGTCCATATGCATAAAAGGATACAGCAATAGAGAGGGATGAAGGAAGGGAAGGGAAATTAGAGTAGGAGTGAGGGTAAGAGAGGGAGGAAGAGAGGAGGAGAGGGAGAAAGGAAGAGGAAGTAGGAAGGAGAAGAAGAGGGGGGGAAGAGAAAGTAAGAAAGAAAGAAAAGAGAGAGGTGGTAGGTTTGAGGAGAAAGATTGCTATACAATAAAAAAGATGAAAAGGAAGAAAACCAACCCCAAGCAAATATAAAGATATTAAGATAAAGAATGAATTGTTAAACTTTAAAGAATAAAAGATAACAAATATGAATAAATAGCAATAATTAGAAACACACATACAAACATACAATGTATTTTCTTTGAACAGAGTATTTGGTCGGTTCACAAATATAAACAGTGTTTAGTCATTTCAATTAAATTTACAATTTCTATATTTTCTTTTTGCCATATTTATTCCTCATCTATTTTTTAAAAAAAACAATATTACCCTTTATCCTCATCTCTAATCTTAATCAAATTCAATTTTTCCCTTCTATTCTATATTATACCCCTTCCCATTGTTATCTATTTTTATATCCATCCTCACATTGGTTAATTATGTAATTATGTAATACAGTTGTTTAATACAAATTCAACATTTTAATATAAATCAATTAGTTATATAACTATCTTTCTTGTATATTAATCAATATGAACATGAATATTCCAATTATTTCCATGCAATCCAATTTCTTACAAATCAATTAATTATATTTACCAATAATAATAAACCAAATAATTTCCTCCATATATTCCTCCAAACCACAACTTAACCAATTTCTGCTTTCAACACAATATACAATTAATAGTATTTCAATTATTACAATTCCCTAGTTAAATAGAGCTTTTTTTCTTTTGTGTTTTAAAATCTTGAATCTCCTCTTTTGCCCTAAATTTCCCATTGTTTGCAGTTTTGCACCTACCTTTTTTGGTGAGGAAAAAGAAAAAGAAATCTCTCTCTGCCTCATTTTGTCACGTTGCAGCAAAGACCCTGGTTTACTTTCAGTTTCGTTTTTTCAGCATAGCTAGCAGCTATTTGCAGCTAGCAACAGAGCCCTCTGCAAAACAGCTGAGAGCAAATCAGCTGAGAGTCCAGAGGCTGATCAAATCAACTTATGGTAATTAACCTATGCTGAAGCTGAAAGGGGCTGTTTTTTTCTATTTTTGCAGGCACCGGTCTTCTCGTTTGTTTTCTTTTAATACTGATCAGCTGTAGGACGGCCCTTTGAAGCCCCACGGCAAGAATTTAAACGGTTTGTTTCCGTCTAGCCATCAGCTGGGACTCAGGAGGCAGCAATATATTGGGAGTGGGCGGGGTAAGTGAACGGCGATCCAACAGAGGCAGAGGGTGAGGGTGAGTGAAGGCGTGGGGGGCGAGAGAGGGCTTTGGCGACCCCTGTGAAATGGCCGTTCAACCCCCAAAGGGGTCGCGACCCCCAGGTTGAGAACCGCTGCTCTAAACGTTGTTACAAGCCTGGGTTGGTTGTCACTCACCCGGCTTCAGAGAGCTCCGTTTCAATCCACTTTCCTCCTGCACATCTCTTAGTCTAGTTGTCCCAGCTTCGTGGCAGCCACCATGGCTGCCGCCCCCCACCACTGACTCACAGAAGGTTCCCTCTGACCTCCGAGGAACTTGCCTGTTCCTCTTGGTCATGCGAGGCGCCCTCTTTCTTCCCCATCCCTGCAGGATGGTTCCGGTCCAAATTGGCGGCGGTTTGGCAACCGGGGTTTTCGCGGTGCTCATCAGAGCCCGCTATTTCCCTGACTGTCTCGCCGCGACGCCAAACCAGAAGTCCTTTCCAGGATACTTGACTGTCTTGCTGAGAGCCTCCAAGCAATTAAATAATGTGGTCCTCAAAGACAAAAGCTTCGCAATTTGCATGGACAGACAAACAGACAGAGGGTTGGATTATGGAGGGCGACGGGACTTATTTTGAGTTATTGAAAGCCATAATTATACCTATAGAATCATTTATAAGAAGAATTATGAGACCTGAATGGAATTTTAGATTGTCAAATTCTGCTTAGTTATTTCAAATATAAGAACTAAAACAGATCCTCAGCTAGTCCTGCATACGATTTCCATTCCTCTGCTTTTAAATTTTAATATTGATCCCTTTGGCAAGCAACTGTAGCATGCATTAGACTACCCATTATTTAAATATGGCAGCTTTTTTTCAGCATTTTAATTGCCTTGTCCTGTCAATATTTCCAAATAAATATGATATGCCTCTGTTCAGGATCGCAAATTATATTCTTTATGGATAAACTATAAGGACCTTAAAAAAGTGATGTATTAACTTCTATCATGTTGCAAACTCATTTACTTAAATTACGGTTTTCTAGCAGATTCAGTTATGCTTTGTGGCTGATGAGAATAATCATCGTATAATAATTATAAAGGGACAAATTGTCCACTACTGTATTCTCCAGTAACAGAGAGGTTATTTCAAAGGATAATGCAAACCACTTGTGAAAGAGAATTAGCCTGAGAATAACTGCTTAAAATCTATTTTTCTATCAGCTTGAAATAACATCAATTGCATCTTAAACACAATCTCAGAAAAGTGATCATAGACTAATAGTAATGGATTGAAGCTGTGTTTGGATTAGAGCAATTAAGGAAAAACAGATAAGGAGATTCACACTCTCATCTGTGCTCATCCTTCCTAACAAAACCATTCTGACTGCTTTGATACTTGGCTAAATTAGTATTTGATATTATTCTTTTAACTCCCATATTTTTAATAAAAGAAATAATTATCAGGCTATTTAACAGGGCTGTTATATGGTTCACTGATATAGACAATAAAATGTTTTGACAAGTATCAATCACAGTGTCGTAAGGGAATGAAATAGACTTTTGCCATTTTAAAAAAGCCAAACCTAATCCTTCTTATTTAGAAGTTCAGTTCATTCAGAGTTAACTCTCTTTGTTCTATGTATGTACTTATGCACATTCATGTTAACTGCTCAAGCCATATTATTTCAGTCATATTTGTGCAGATGCAATGACAGAATTACAAGTTGCATTAGCTACAAAGTTACTGTACTGGCTGGATATTACACTCCATGACACCTGTGCATAAGAAAATAACGAACTGCGGCTGTTTCATTCCACTGAAACCCCATCACCTTCCCAGAATATTCTGTTGGTTTTAAACAAGGTGACTTACAATTGTGCAATTTGTCATCAGAATATAAGGAGATTTTTCAGGTCCTTCAACATTAAGTGGGGGCACCCGCCCGGTGGAACGAGCTGCCTCCTGGAATACGATTGATCCCGGATCTCCGTACCTTCCGTAAAGCCCTGAAGACGTTTTTATTCCACCAAGCCGGCCTAGCCTAAATGGTTTTTAATTGGGATTTTAAATTTTATGGATTTGGGGGTTTTAAATTGGGAAGCTAATGATTTAATTCTTTTTAATTATCTTAACTTTTGTATTTGTATGTTTTTTAATTTTGGCTGTTCACCGCCCTGAGTCCCCTCTGGGAGAAGGGCGGTATACAAATTAAATTAATAAATAAATAATAAATAAATAATAAATAAATAAATAAATAAGTGGCACTCTTTAAAGTTGGATATACTACTTTTGGCAAGAATGTGTGCTACTTTTGGCAAGAAAGATTATAAAGATGATTAACAGAAGAGTACACACTGGAATCTGTATGTTTTTCATGTTAATACTTTTACACAAATAATTCTGCAAATCACAGAGGCAACCAAACACATAAATTATTGTAAACCGGCTTCTTCATCATTATATTAAAAAAGGAAAACATGCTTATATTGGCACAGGTTCTAGTCAGTGGCCAAACAATCCACAACTTAACTTCTAAGTATAACACTGCTTTAGCGTGGAGATGTAGCTGGACCTTGTAATCCATTATGTCACTATCCAGAGATTCACATATCTGAGATTGATAAAGTTCAAATATCAATGCCACATGTATAAAGGCTTTAGTATATTCTCAATTTCAGCCTTGCTTTTTTATTATATTATGCATGAACAGAATGATAAATGGGATTTTGGCTACATATTTTAGTCTTTAGTCTTTATGGGTTAGGGTTATGTTGTTTATTCAGTGTAAACTCTTTCAGCCATCTGGATCAGCCTAAGTATGAGGCTCTACAAAGCCTCCTTGCAGCAATTTGGCTTCTTCAGAGTGACCTACCTACTAGCAGTGAAGAAATTTACCCTAGTCACAGCATGCAATTCAGGCTGGCTTCCACTCTGTGTGGTCTTTTACAATCTCAGTTTAGAAGCCTCTCAGGCACTCAAGCTACCTAGAAACCATTGAATAATATTGACTGTTTCCTAATACGATTTGATTGCTTATTTGTACCCTATGACTATGATTAAGTGTTATACCTTATCATTCTTGATCAATGTATCTTTTCTTTTATGTACACTGAGAGCATATGCACCAAGACAAATTCCCTGTGTGTCCAATCACACTTGGCCAGTAAAGAATTCTATTCTTTCTTCTTCTATTCTATAATGTTGTTGTAATAATAATGTTGTAAGAGCAAGGTGATACACCCATCATGAGCTGAAATCCAGAGAAGGTGGGCAGTTGCTGAGAAAGCACATGAAGTGCAACCACATTGACATAGCAATCTCCCATAATCTAACAAGGAGGAGGAACATAAATAGGTACATAGTGCAAATGACAACTATAGGAGGAAGAACTATGATATGATTATACATGGAAGAAAATGACCACATTTACAATCTACACTCCGACCTTTTTCCTTTTTCTTTTTCCTAAAATTTTGTTATAAACTTAAAGTCATTCCCCAAGCTGATAAAAAGTATTGATATAGAAAGTGAAATACATCTACCTCTATCCCCCAATGAATTGGGATTATCATTTCTGTTTCATATCAATTTCTTTCATAGAAAACTCTAGCCCTATAACAAATCAATATAAATGTATAACATTTATCCAACAATGGATATATTATTAAAAAGTTAGCCAATATAATGCCTACCCAAATAAAAATAAAAGCAGTCTTAATTAACTTCCTATATATTCTATTCAAGGATTAATTTAAAATCGATAGCATGTTTTGGGTGAGACTAAGCTTACATACTGTACATACTAGATTTTAATACAATGTCTATATGTTTTATGACTTTTTCCACAAAATCTTAGTTTCTTTCTGAAAGTTGGTACAGTTTAAGTAGCCTTCATGCTGATGCTATGCAGATGTCTACCATTTCGGTTTATGAATCCTGCATGTCTCTGTGGATTGACCTTCCATCACTGAACTATTTGGGGCTCTTGCTCGTATGCATGAGTATTTTCTTATATACCGCAGCTCATTACACAATAAAAACTTCCTGCCAATGGTTTTACTCTATATATCATATATGAAGAAGAAGGCTAAATCATATATATGATTTTAAATACAGAGAGATTAATTTAATCTTATACTTGGATTCTTGAGAAAAAATGAAATTGGACTAAAACAGAAAATTTAGCAAATTTGCTTGATTAAAGAATTATAATCCTGATGGGCATAACAAGTAGCCAGTCATTCTTCCTCCAATCTTTTAGACTAGCCTCAAAGATTGCCAATGCCAGCATAATGGCCTTGAAATGAAACAGTATAAAGAGTACAAATGTTCAATATATTAATAAGCAGGAAAATATATAGCAAAATATGTAGCTCTAAATTGTTGAGACACAATCCGAATTATTTTTCATATCTAAACTTCAATTGCCCTATATTAAAAATCCACATAAAATTCCTATTTCTTTTCAATTTTCAATATATACTTGCTAAAAACTAAAAAAAAATAATTTGTATCATAATACATAATTAAGCAAAGAATAATTCAAAAACTCCTTATCAACTGGGACTACTTTCTCCTTGTTGAGTCTCAAATGTCCAATTTTTGAAACTAATGTTATTTCTCTGATAACAGATGGCTAGACTTTGACAGTTGCTCATATGTCTCATCTCAATATGAAACCACCACATCAATTTCCATAGCTGAGCTCCAACAGAAAGTTTAATATTAAACAAAATTATAGTTCATTTATTTGAAATGAGAAACCCAAACAAAACTCAGAAGAGCAAAACTCAAGACACTGTATCTTAACAGAAGTCATATATATATATATATGTGTGTCTTCTTAAGTTTTCGCGGGTGTGCATATGCAAAAAATTAAAATCTAGGGTGTTTTCCCACGTCATTATAAATAAGTTTCGCCAGAACAGTGGCGAAAGAGGAACATCTCAACAAAAGAATAATCAGGGAGGCCATCGAAATTGAAAAGAGGCCGCAGAATATGAACAGATGAGACGACGCCTCTAGGTTATCAAATATTTGGGGAACTGCACTGAGAGAAACTCGAGTGTTAACATCAGAAGAGAGGCAGAGATTCCAACAAGCAACCAGTGGTGTTGTAAGGCCTGCCAGAATTCTTCCTTCTTTGCAGAGGGTGGCTACCAATAGGAAGAGAGAGAGGATCGAGCCAGAAGATAGGCTGAGATCTCAACTAACAATCAAGGGTGCTGTGATGCCTACCAGAATCCTTTCCCCTCTACAGCAGACAGATAATAATAGAGAATCTGAGAAAGCTGGGCCTGTAACACGAAGCCAAGCAACTAGGAGAAGGAAGCAGGAAGAAAAACTGTTGTCCTCCAATCGGAACACAGAGTTGCAGGCTAGCCAGCATACGTCAGCAGCAGCAAATATAGATAAGCGACAGCTCCGGCCCCGCAACAGAGAACCCATAGCTTCTACATGAAACAGAGCCTGAAGATGACAGGGTTGTGAGCCTGTCGAAATGTTGTTTTAAGAAAAACTTTTAAAGTCACTGGTAGGATTTTAGCTGAGGTTTTAAAGGATGTTGCAGAGTGCTCTGTAAGGATTTTTAGATGATTTTAAGCTGGGATTTTAACCAGGATTTTAAATATTTTAACCAACTTATTTATAATGACACGGGAAAACACCAGAGATTTTAATTTTTTGCATATATATATATATATATATATATACACACACACATATATATACACATATATATACATATATATATATATACATACATACATATACATATACATATACATACACATACATACATACATATATATATATATATATTTGCTCCTGGAAGCACGAAGCTGAGAACACCAGCCTGAAGATGACGAATGAGACTTCGTCGAAACGTCGCCAAGACACTTCCAATTTTACGTGGGAGAAGACCCGAATAACCAAAGACCTACATACAAACACCCGCGAAAACCTGAGAAAACATTATATATATATATATATATATATATATATATATATATATATATATATATATATATATATATATATATATATATATATATATATATATATATATATATATATATTATTTATTTTATCAAATTTCTATATTGCCCTACTCCCAAAGGACTCAGGGCGGTGAACAGCCAAGATAAAATACAGATAATACAAACATTAAAAGTCCATTAAAATTATTAAATATTTTGGCCGAAAAACAGCCTTAAAAGTTTTTCTTTCTAGCAACTTTTCGACAGGCTCACAACTCTGTCATCTTCAGGCTCTTGTTTAGTTTAGAAGCTATGGGTGTGTTGCAAGGTTGGAGCTGTCGCTTTTCTATGTTTGCTGCTGCTGACGTATGCTGGTTAGCCTGTAACTCTGTGTCCTGATTGGAGGACAGCAGTTTTTCTTCCTGCTTCCTCATCCTGGCTGTTTGGCTACGTGTTACAGGCCTAACTTTCTCAGGTTCTCTATTATTATCTGTCTGCTGTAGAGGGGAAAGGATTCTGGTAGGCATCACAACACCCTTGATTGTTAGTTGAGATCTCAGCCTATCTTCTGGCTCAATCCTCTCTCTCTCCCTATTGCTAGCCACCCTCTGCAAAGAGAAAAGAATTCTGGCAGCCTTACAACACCACTGGTTGCTTGTTGGAATCTCTGCCTCTCTTCTGATGTTAACACTCGAGTTTCTCTCAGTGCAGTTCCCCAAATATTTGATAACCTAGAGGCGTCGTCTCATCTGTTCATATTCTGCGGCCTCTTTTCAATTTCGATGGCCTCCCTGATTATTCTTTTGTTGAGATGTTTCTCTTTCGCCACTATTCTGGTTTTATTAAAATCAATATTGTGTCCCGTGGCCTTCATGTGTTGTTTCATTTTTTTTTTCTTCTGAGATGAGATGAGATGAGGGTGTGGCTAACTGATGAGGCCTTATAAGGCCGAAATAGATCTATCTTAGTCTCCCAATGGGCAGCAAAGGGTCTGCTGGCTGCCAGAAGAAAAAAAAAAAGCACACACACACACACACACACACATATATGTATGCATATTTCATACCTACCCAACTCTAGTTAGTTTTTCAGTTTAAGCAGACATGATCACCTTGGGACATAAGGGAATGCTGCTCATTTAAGAATGGCCAAATCCAGCACTCAAAGCTTTTTCATTGACATAAATCAACCTCTGCTTCAGTTACAGCAGATAATGTTAAATTATTCATAAATATTTTATAGAAAAAGTCTATAACCAAGGAAATAAAAAAACAAAAAACAAAAGCACAATGAAGTCTAAGATCTGCAAAGGTTTTGATTACTAATGCTTAACACAAAGAAAAAGAATACCTTGTGCTAATCTGGTGCTAATTTGTAATCTTTTTACTTCAACGACATATATTTAAATTAGTCCCTTTTCTCCTGAGACATGATTTGATTTGCATCAAATCCAGGAAAGCAAAAGAATTTCAACAATTTTGCTTAGACTACCAGATGTTATTAAGAAATATAGCCAAGTGTATAAAATTATCAAACCACTGAAGCTACTACACAAGTATTTGACAATGCAAAGGACAACTGTACTTTTGGAATATAAATCTGACACCAACAGTGCCTACTATGAAGATGGTTTAATTACAAACCAACTAAAAGAAGAGTTGCAAGTAAATCTACAATCCTCAAGAGAACAAGTTTGAGATCTCCAAAATTGAAATGGAAATTGACAATGCTGACATATTTGTTTCAAAAAAATCATATTGGAGAATCTCTTGAGAAAAAAAGAAATGTATATTTTATTCAATATAAATTCCGATGAAGAAAAATATTTTATTTTATGAGGACAAGCTGGAGGAAGTGACTTAAATATTAAGTTAACTGGAGTTAGGATGGTTTTTCTATTGATTTGACATATGTAATTAAAAGAAAGTTCCAATGGACTGTTTGGTGCTTATAAGGTAAGTTTGAAAATGAGTTTTTTCTTTCTTTCTTTATATATAATGCTTGAGTAATTCCTAAGGCTTGCAAAGTATTATTGAAAGTGAATTTGAAAGAATGTCAGTTATAAGGAAGTTTTAAAAGATGCATTAGAATTGATTTTTAGTTATAAAGATGGAACTTTTTAAAAAATGTTTAGAATCTTAAAATGAATGTAAGAGATTTCCCTTTAGAGTTAAAGAATTTGATAGAGAATTGTGTTATGGTAAATATAAATTATGATAATTTAGAAATTATCTATTTAATAAATGTAAATAATAATATATATATCACTTTCCACAACAGGAGTAAACAGAAAAAAATAGATTTCGTTAAGATGGCAATATAAACTATGTTCAACAAAGAGATTTTAATTAGTCTTGTTTCTATTGGGATATTTCTTCTGAACTTTATGCTCAAAATAGAAAAAAATTAAATTTAGAATTTTAATGATTTAATAATTGTGTAGCTATAGAACTATCTTGTAATAATTATAGATAATATAAAAAGTTGGTCATAAATGTATTAAAATTTTACTGTGTTGGAAAGAGTCAAAGGTCAACACCTATTTTCTTGTTTCCTTTATCTTGCACTTTCCTCTTTTTAAAAATCTTTTATTTCATTGTATTTTATGCTGTAATAAAACTAAATAAAACTTTAAAACAGAAAAAGACAAAATACAAGAAAAAAATTATATACATATAAATTTATATATACACAATTCTAAATATATTTGACTAATGCCAATAGTATTCAAATATATATTTCTAATGCATTTATATGACTATCTTTATGTATTCAATATAAATGAGTCCCATATTACATTATACTTATCTATACAAAGTCAATGTCTATAGGCAACCTGCTTCTAAGTAGCAAGTACAATCAGTTATTCAATTCACTGAACAAATGGAATCATTTATCTTTCCGATGCTCAAAATCAGTCTGAGAGCTATAATAAGCTCATGGAAAATCCATTTATGTTGTCCAATTATCAAGTATAATTCAAAAGATATTATCCTCTGAAAAATTTAGCTTTTGTCATGCAATCATATTTATGTGTCTTTTCATTTGTTGCTATTAAAATGGGCTCGATTATATAAATAACCACATCACATCCAGGGAGGAAACTATCACTATGAAGTCACATTTTTTTCACCAAATTGTTGGAGTTTATGATTTGTTTTTATATTTCTTCACTTTACATCTTAAGTATTTCCTAAGGGAACACAATGGCTCAGCAGTTAAAGATGCTGATCTTATCAGCAGGAAAACTGAGGTCCTGGGTTCAAGGCTCGACTGCTGCATTGAGGGATAAACTCCCATTACTCATCCCAGCTCCTGCCAATTTAGCAGTTCGAAAGCATGCAAAAGTGAGTGAATGGGTACCACTTCAATAGGAAGGTAACAGTGTTCCATGCGCCCAGTGTATAGTCATGCCATCCACAAAACGACAATTGGACAATGCTAGCTTCTTCAGCTAAGAAATGGAAATGAGCACTCATAGAGTCAGACACAACTGGACAGGGGAAACCTTTACCTTTAGGTATTCCCTGATTTATCAATGCCATGATTAGGTATAGCAAGGCCACCAGAATTACCTGTATCTACTGACATTATTTATTGGAATAATTTATTTTAGGATAACATATTATAGCAATAGCAATAGCATTTAGACTTATATACTGCTTCACAGTGCTTTACAGCTGGCTCTAAGAACTTTACAGAGTTAGCATATTGCCCCCAATACTCTGGATCCTCATTTTACCAATCCAGGAAGAATGGAAGGCTGGGTCAACCTTGAGCTGGTGAAAATCGAATTACTGGCAGTTAGCTGACAGTTGGCAGAATTAGCCTGCAATACTACATTCCAACCACTGTGCCATCATGGTTCTTTATATCCTTTTATATCATCTATTGAAAGATATTCTTCTAAAATCTGCTTTTACAGTCAGTCCAGTATATAAAAATTGACATTGCTGTAAACAGACTACAGAACCTGGTTTTCAACAAGCAAGTTGGCATTCTCTTTGATTATATATCCCTTGGTGGTCACTTCACAAAAACAAAGACTATTTTGTTTTACATGAGCAAACAAAATTATTCTTAGTAAATACTTACACAAGCAACACTAGTCTGACAATGCATTCATATAGCTGCTCAAGGTATTGAGATAACAATAGTTTCTGTATCTGATCCACCAGTTCTCATATTGTACTTCAATTCACATTAAAATTGTCAGGATTGGTCCTGCTCACATGTAAAGAACCTGGTTTTAATTGAGTCAACTCTCAGGAGCATGATTCTCAAAGCACTTAACAACCCTTTATACAGATGTTGGGAATGTCACTACACCAAAGAATTTCAGAAGGGAAGGAAGTGATTCTAAGCAATACAGTATGTAAAAAACATCTAGAAGAAATAAAAGAAAAATAAATCCTTCTTGATGGCACAGAATTTCCATTGCTTACTGTAAGGTTTCTGTATTTATTCCTATCAGAAATCTCATTATTTCTGACAGGTACTCAATGAATGTGAGGAATTCTAGCTATTTTTTAATTCAGCTTTTTTCTTCATTGTGCCTTTATCTTGGAAATATCATGAAGTTGAAATAATCTGTTTTCCCAAATCTTGTTATACCACTTGCTCTCCCAAACCAAAAACATCCTTGCTATAGTAAAAGGTGTTTTTTTAAAAAAAAAATCAAAGAGTGTGATTTGTTGTATTTTAGATGTTGCTGAGAAAAATTACCAGCATCTCTCACACTGGCCATATTTCATAGTCAGTAATTACAGTTTTCTACCTATGTATTCAGGCTTACCTTTTCTTTTCAACAGTTTTACAACTTTTATGATTTCCTTTACATCATTTTATTTCTGAGAGACAAGTTTTTATAATCCTACTTTTCAACCTATCAATTATCATACAAATCTCTGGAATACTTCCCACATTTCAGATTAAATCTCAAATTACTTCAGCAATCAATTTTTAATTCCATTTACTCTGCTAAAGGCCCTTCGTTTAGCTTTTTTTCCCCACTTCCAAAACCATGGCTTATTAGCGTCAAAATTATTTTGCATTCTCTCGTTAATCTGGTTACTTTGATTACATCAGGATGTCAAACTGGCAGCCCACAGGCTGGATGCTTCACGTGCAGCCTATGCCCACCCCAGCTCCTCAAAGGGGAAAACCGTTGCGATACATCACGTGATGGCAACATGACACTTTGAGTTTGACATCCATGGACTATGTTTTCTATAGCTTACCTTTTTTTTCAATATACGTATCAAACCTTTCATTTTTTTTGCAGCAATAATTTTATATGCATTGTTTTCAGCCACCACTTCCTAATTCTACCAAGCATTTCTCTTTCATATTTTCCATTAAGAAAACCACACATATTTCTGTGGCAGTGGAATGTTACTGTGGATAACTTCCAGTGTAATTTGCCCCAAGAATATTCTCAGTCAATCTTTATATCCAAATCAGAGCAAGCAGACAAACTACTCCGTTCAGCTAACAATATAACTTGATGTTTATTTGCTTGTTTATTAAACATTGCCAAAACTGAAAACCAGTTAACCAGCAAAAACAAGGAGAGTCATAAATAAGAGGCAAAAAATTACATTGTCTTATATCTGTATCAGAAGGACAGAACTTTCAGTTGTCAGAACCTTTATATTAGAAGGACTGAACTCGGTAATTATCATAGATTGTATGATTTCATTCTTTTTCATATAAAACAGCAAAAGAATAGAGATGGAAAATAACACACCAGATGATCCCTCCTCTATTCTGGATCCTGAAGGAAACAATTTGGAAACAGAATGATACAGCCCATGTCCCATCTCATCAGCTCTGTGCACTAAACTGTGTGTGGCAATTGGTTGCACCATGTGCGTCATTTTGTGCTTTTTTTGAGCCTAAAGAAGCAGTCTGTAGGTGATACCTTAGTGGGAATGTTTGCCATTATATCATCTGATATACATCAGTTTTCATTTGCTCTTATTTTTTTGCACATCCACATATCGCAGGTCAACATGTCCATTTCATAATATGTATGCATTACAGTTCTCATATATCCTGTATTGTCCTCAAGTAAAGTGGTTGTTGTCTGCTCTTTTATTCTGAAATCTGGTAGTTATCTGTGCAGCCATGCAAAATCCCTGTATGTTTGTTCTATAGCACAATATTCAGCTTCTGCAGATAATAGGGTTACAAGGCTTTGTTTCTTATTGTACAAAGTGATAAGTATACCTCACAACCACATGGTAGTTGATTTCTTATCAGATTTATCTTGATCTGAAACTGAAACTCTATACAGTACCCCATAGGTTTCGGATCATTAGATATAGGAAATTTTAAATTAAAGTCTATAGTTGCTTCTAAGTATCTGATGACTCTTTTAACCGCTCTCCATTCTTCTACTATTGGCTCACTTACCTTTCTACTGAATTGAAAAACATTGGGCACGTTGGGTTGTTCACAGATGCAGTGTATACTAGTTTCCCACAGCTGCTGTTCATTACTTGCCAATTTGTTTTGGTTTCTTCCTTTGTTCAAATATCCAATTTTCATGGATGTGCTTGACTCCTTTGCCTCAGTAACTTGATTTGGTCCATTCTCTCTCATGTTTGATTGAGCAAGCGCACTCCACATTTCAGTTCCAAGATAGCAACTAATTACCTCTAAATATGTCTTTTCCAGTTGATGATTATGAATTTCAACTTCTAGTGACCATAAAGATTTTCTCAATAACAATTTATCCCTAACCTAGTCTTCTATTACTTCATTTCTTCTACTTTCTATCAACTTAACTCTACTACTATGTTTAAATTGTCCAAGCTATCTCCAAGCTGCCTCTTTTGTCCTTTGCACACACAATTAAATCATCAACATAACAATGAATATACAGTCTTGTAAATAAATATGGAACAGCATTTTATTTTCCAAACCAATATTTCACAATATTTAATTTAGTTTATTGTACCATACTTTAGCTGTTTGCGTTAGTCCATATATGGATTTTTACAATTTGTAGATGAGGTTTCTTTCCGTGGTTATTCAAAATCTAATGGCTGATACATGTAAATTTTCTCTTTCAGTTACTGTGAAAAAAGGTGATTTTAATATAAGTACACCACATGCAATTTTCTAAGTGCTGCTACACTGTATTTGCATGTTTGTAGTGCAAAAATCTCACCATAATGCTCAACATCAACTTTGTATAATATAGTGCAGATAGTCTTCAATTTATGACAATTGGGACCACAATTTCTGTTGATAACCAAGACAGTTGTTAAGTGAGTTCCACCTGATTTTACAACTTTTTCTGCCATGGTTACGATAATCAGTGCAGTTGTTAAGTGAATCTGGCTTCTGCCATTGACTTTGCTTTTTGGAAGCTGGTTAAGAAGGTCGTGAATGGTCATCACATGACTCTGGGATACTGCAACCATCATAAATACATGCCAGATGCCAAGCACCTGAATTTTGATCACACAACCATGGGAATATTCTGATGGTTGTAACTTGTTAGTCACTTTTTTCAATGTCATTGTAACTTTGAATATTTATTAAACAAATGGTTATAAGTTGAGGACTAACTGTATTGCATATTTCCATGAACATCATGCTTTATTTTGAAAACTTAATTACATCTTTCTTGATATTTGGTAATTCTATTAGAATTCATTATCTATTTTTGTGCAAGACTTCCAATTGTATGCCTGAGTTCTAATAACCCAGGACAGGTAGTTCTTATTTTATTATGCAATTGTACAGCCATCTTCTCCACTGACTGCTTGCCAGAAGCTGGCTGTGAAGCATGCAAATTATGATCACATGACCACGGAACATTTTCAAATAGGCACTTATGTGCTAAAATAACTATTTCTTTATCTGCACCTAATTGATTCTGAAATCCCTATGCAGCCTTGATTCTCTTTTAGGACATTTGATCTCATTATTTCTCTCTCTATGGGTCTAAGCTCTGTGGTTTTTTAAAAAATATACTATATTGTCTTTTATATTTCTTTCCTTTATCTATATTTCTTTCCTTTATCTTGTTTAGAGAATTCTATTGATAAATTAAAATCTAGCTGGTGTAGCTCCAATTTGGCAATTACATTTTTAAGGAAATTGTATAATGAAATGTGATTATCATATATTTATACTTTTCTGTTGGGGACCTTAGTAACAGTTCCTTAAGATATCAGAAACATTCACACTATGTTGTTTGGAATAGAGAAATACACTGACACCTGTTCCATTTCACTTCCATTCCTTAACAATCTTCATATTTACACATTTTTAAAACATTAAAACACACTATTCATTTCTGAGTGTGCAAAAATCTCTTGTCTCAGACTGTCTTTCTCAAGAAAAAAAAATGAATTTACAGTTTGTCAAAGTCAAGCTCATAATTATCTCAATTATAACTAATGTATTAATTTTTATCCTTGGGGTTTTGGGGACATGGCTTCTCCTAGACTCCTGAGGTACAGCTTTTCAAATAATGCCTTCATATTTGTACTCCAGACTGTATTCTTTCACATCTTGAAGAATGAAATTTGCCAATCCCAATGTCACCTCCATGTTCAAAAAAAAATTAACTTTTAGTGAACCAAAAGTTAAAAATCACAAAGATTTTGGGCTGTTTGGGACTGGTGCTTTAAGTTACTAATCTTGGAATTTGTGAACTTAATGCCTAGAGTCACTGAGAGCTGAGTGGCAAACAAGTCAGAGGTGATATTCAGCAGGTTCTGACCAGTTCTGGAAAACCGGTAGTAATATATGTAATGTACTGATAAATACAAGTAAAATAAAGCAAGGGGTGCAATGGCTCAGTGGTTAAAGATGCTGAGCTTAGCAGCTGGGTTCAAGACCTGATAGCCATGACTGGATGATGAGTGCACATTAATTGGCTCAGCTCCTGCCCACCTAGCAGTTTGAAAGCATGCAGATGCAAATAAGTACCACTTCAGTGGGAAGGTGACAGTGTTCCATGCACCTTGGGTATACAGTAGTTAAGCTGGCCACATGACCACAGAACTGTCTTCAGACAATGCTGGCTCCCTCAGCTAAGAAACGGAGATGACCACTGCCCCCTAGTGTTGGACATGACTGGACAGAAGTAAACCTTTATCTTTAAAGTAAAGCAGTCTGATTATTTTTAAAAAATATGGGAAAACATATATATGCCACACATTATTAAGATAGCAGGGGTGTCAAACTGGTGGCCCATAGGCCGGATGAGTCACGCACAGACCACGCCCATCCCAGTTCTGCAGAAAAATGTCACAAAATGTCATGTGATGGCAATGTGACGGCATGAGTTTGACACACATGTTGTAGATCATACACTAATGGAGAAAAAAATTAAAGCACAAATAGGTATTACTGCAGATTCCCAAACAATTTCACAACAAGAAACTACAACAAATTTCATAGGATCAGTCTAGTTCAAATTCACATACCATGAAAACAATAAAGAACACAGTTTCTCTCCTCAGGCATTAAAATGAGTAGATTTCACATAGCATGCCAAATACTAACAGATGTGATCTGCACGGGCATTTTAATCATGCAAAGATAAGTTACAATATCTCTTCAAAGATTCTCAGATGCTTTCATTGTACGCATGGCCACAAAGACTGCAGGCTAAATGCAACTTGCTTTGAGTAAATAATGCAGCTGTATGAATTCCTAAGTGAACAAAAGCTGACACAACCTCTACATGGTACAAACTAAACATACCATCTTTGTGCAAATTTGAATTGATGTGCAGCTGTTGACAAATTCAGGATAAAAAAAGGTGAACATGATAGGTATAGAAATGAGTGCCCCTTAAATCAGTACATGTAACAGCTCCTTTGTAGAAGCACTATCTGAGCTTGAAGAGTTTTGCAAGGAACAATGGGGTAAAATTCAAACGCAAGAACAGAAAAGGCATTTAGCTTGCTACAGGAAGTGTTTGAAAGCTATTTCTCCAGAGGAGGAAATATAAAGTCTGGCTGAAGGGTTTTCATATTTTTGAACCTTTAATGTTTTTGTATCAGGTTTGAACCCCTGTTCACTTAGTGATTTGTTAAAACATAGACATTGACTAGAGTTGTCTAAACCTGTATATAATTGCACATAATTGTATATAATCTCAAATTTTAGAAGTAAGTGTATAGTTTTCAGAACTTCACATAAACTCCTGAATTCATGGAGTTATAAAACAAAAGCAGCTTTAAAGAGTGCTGCAGAGAAGCATCCTGGTCCTGAGGCTAAGCCACTCTCACTTTACTTCCTGGCATCAGTCCTCTTACACAGCTGTTTCATGAGTATAGTTTGAAGAGGGGATGTGACTTCCAAATGCTAAACTATCTATCCCACAAAGCCCAGCAAATGCCCTTTTATAAAACGGAAATTGCTGATGCTCAGAAAAACATGCTAAAGTAGCAACACATGCATGCTATATAAGAACAACTATTTTTCAAAATCCTCCCAAATACCATGACCTTTAAGACAAACAAAAACATCTCCACCATCTCGCCTTAGACAATCTTCCTCGGGTGTATACTTAACAAACATTAAACATACAATAGCCTTCTAGACAAACTTTTTTGTATTATATTTGGGAAACCGTCTAGTATTGGAATTAGAGAGAAAAGGAAACCAAACCAGAACTTGGCTAAACAAGTGTGGTTGCTGTGTAAAGTACATCCTTTCATTGGCCTTAAATTTCCCCACATTTAGCTTCAATGAATGAGCCAGAATTCTATTACAAAAGAAGAAACAAAAACTTGTAATGTTTTTCACATATATGCACATTTTCTCTATCTCAACTAGGTCTCCCAATGCGTACCTTCAGTCTCAGACATATTCTTTTCCTTACCATTTGGACAAACAGTTTCCCCAGATTTATTTTTGCATATTTTTTTTATTTATCTGCTAAATAGGATATCTAATGAACAAACCCCTTTATGCTCTCATTTCTGTTGTCTAACTATAATTGCATTGTAAAGGACACTGCTTCATGAGGTTCATGATTACAAGCAGACAAGCAACTAATTACTGGAAGCCTTTAACGGCAGGATTTGAATTAAACCTTGATTCAAATTACTAACTGTTGTAGCATCAAAGAAATCAAACAGCTGGAAATGCAAGCAATGGCAAAGAACAATGAACATGAAATGAAGTCTCTGAAAGATTGCCTAATGCTAGCCAAAAACTGAAGATTAGGCAGAAAAAAGAAGGGCCTCTGAAGCATGGAAGAGGAATATTGATTACCTGGAGGTTTTACAAGTTTACTGTGAGTTTTCTTACAGAGGTATAACATGACTCACCTCCTTCCCTCAAGCTTTTCCCACCAAAGAAAGCAGCAGGTTTTTAAATTAAATTATCTTATTTATCTTAATTAGAACTGGAGAGCTTGACATTTGCTCAGGTTACAGACTGATCACAACCAGCTTGCAGAAACTTTCTATGTTGCTATTAAACTGTGAAGGATAGTGAAGCATTTACCTAAGGGGTTTACACCATATGTGCAGTCACAGAAAGTGATTTCTTAAGGCAAGTGCCTCTATTTGTTTTACTGTGAAACAGTATCACACTTTCTAGTGTAATTGGTAAATATATAACTGGTACATTTCTAATCATATAACATGTCACAGTGCACTATGCCACTCTATATGATATAAATTAGTAAAACATTTCACTGAATTTCTTTACTTTTTTTATAGGTACAAATTCTATCCAATTACATGTAACACTTGTATCCCTTTAACAACACAACCCTCAACACATATGGGAAGCAATTCTCAAACTTTTTATTGACTTGCTTTTTCTAAGGATTATATTTTGATATTTAAAAATGGAAATATGAGTGAAATGTAAAAACAGGCCTGCTTACAATCTGTGGTTTAAGGCACTAAGCAAGAAACTGGGAGGGCATGAGGTTGAGTCCTGCCTTAGGCAGGAATACAGCTGGGCCAGTCACTTTCTCTCATCCCTAAGAAGAAGGCAATGACAAGATACTTTTGAAAATCTTGCCAAAAAGATTGCAAGGACTAGTTCAGGCACTTTTCAGGAGTCAACTGTGACTGGAAAACAATTATCCCAAACAAACAAAACAAAGGGCATTTTTAAGAAAGCATCCTCCCCAAGCATCTGCAGAAAACCAATGTTATATCAAACTGAAGGCACAGATGATGATGTCATTATGCAAAGCCTACCAGTATGTATTTACATTCCAATATCTGTGACAAGCATAGAAATATTTTTTCATCTTGACATACATTTTGTCACTTGTTCTTTTCCTTCTTCCCTCACCTCACTTTCCCATGTGTGCAACTTCTATGCAATATTGTTACAGTAGTGTTGAAACTTTTTTTCAGACTTTAATCACGATGGTGGCAATGCACCATTTTCTTTAGAGACAATTTAAGAATAAGTATTGTGGTACTATAATTTTTGGAACACAATACATTTTTTTCATAACTTGCTGGTTATCTGTTCCCTCCTCTTTTCTAATCCTGGAAACAAGCTTGAGAACCAATTAATTGGGCAACATTACCAACAATTAACAATGCAGAAAGATAAATATAGCATGAAGCCTTTGGGCTTCTAAAACTGGACTCTTGCCTCTTCAGTTCAGGCCTCTATGTTCAATTTCTAACATAGAAATTGCAATCCAAATCTGTTCTTACATATAGTTCAGGGAAGCCATGCTACTGAAAGACAATAACTCCTGATTTTGTGCTTAATGATCATTATCTATGGGCTTCACTAAATATCTCTATGGAATTATTTAAATTAATCACCCCCAAAATAAATGAACTGCAGGAACATGAAATATGGCCATTCGTATAATCCAGTATCTTGTACATGAAAATAATTATTTGGTAAGAATTGTTGAAAATTGAAGTCTATTAACATCTCAGTTTAATGAACCACATGGAAAGAAGGAATGCTACTAAATCTCTATGTCCATGAAATCCAAGTTTATGTAAATTACATAAAATATATTCAATGCTATAATAACTTACATATAAATTAATGCAAATGCTTAACCCATTGTAAGCCGCCCTGAGTCTCCAGAGAAGGGCGGCATATAAATCAAATTTAAAAAAAAAATCATCTAGACTGATTCACCAAGCAATGAACCTTTATGTTCTTTAGAAGTAAAGTCCAAAGTCTTTATTCAGATATCTGATGTCTTCTGAATGGGTCCTTCAAATTGAGGCTTATTGTACTCCAAAGTTAATGATATGATAATATTTAATAAAATCTATCCTCCCATTAGGCCCAGGCATAAATTCCAATTAAGTTTAACCCAATAAAATTCTTCTGAACTCTGTAGCTTTAAAAATGAAAAAAACTCCTGTAATATATTTCATTCTAACTAACATTACTGGTTAATGACGGAAGTTCTGACATAATTCTCCAGACCTTACAACTGGAATCAGTTGCCCCCTGAGATAAGGAGAATCCATGACCTCAGTGCCTTCCACCGTGCCCTTAAAACTTTCTTTTTTCAACAAGCCGGGCTGGCTTAATTTCTTTTTAAGGGTTTTTTAATTGTTTTGTTTTGTTTATCGTTTTAATTAATGGGGCCAAATCTATATATATATTTTTAAATGTGTTTTAATATTTGTATTTGATGTTTTTATTTGGCTGTTCACTGCCCTGAGTCCTCAGGGAGAAGGGCGGTATACAAATTCAAAAAAAAAAAAAATCACCAATAGACTACTTCAAAATTCCTTTGTACATATTGCACATCTAGGTTTGTTTGGTCTCTTATGCATATTTCTAATTTTAAACTGTACTAAAGCCCAAAACACAAGTACAAAACACACCTTTTCTTGTCTAGCACTGGAATCCACACCAAGACAGCTCTTCCCAGAGCCTATAACTTTAGAGGTGCCATTCATTAATTAGAACATAGCAGAGAAAACACAAATTAACAAACCTAAAATTAGTGTTGGAGCAGCTCTGATGCTCCAACACTAGCAAGATACACATAATGCAAATAAGTTCACTGCTCCCTAAGTGAACTCTGACATCATCATAAAATGAACTATGAAGTGATTACTGGCAGGGGCGGGAGACACTACCCAAAACACAGCATGAACAAAAAAGATAACATTCCCTCCCCCTCCCTTAAAAATCTTTCAACTGGAAAGTTCACAATAATTACATGCACTAACGTCTTAAAGGAGCCGTTGCAAATACCCGGGTTTTTTTACCGTTTTACCGAAATGTGAAAACTCAAGGTAAATGTTTTAAATTCATTGCTAAGGAAGGGAGAAAAAATTAGGGATAATAAACTATCTAAAGAATTCTATAAGATTATCTACCTCTTCGACAGTTGGAGAAAAACAGCTTAAGAAAACAAAGGTCTCTTTCAACACACACACAAATCAAAGATCTTGACCTGGATTTTTAAATTCAAGAGAAGGACGGTAATGGCACTTAGCACAATATATATATATATATACATTTTTCCTTAAGGATTTCCTACATTCTCCGGTTAGAAAAACCATGTGTCCATAATGCACGAGTCTTAAGGTGTGTAGGGGCGATTCCTTTAAAAAAAAAAAAAAACAGCAACCGTGCGATCATTAAAAAGAAAAAGAAGAAAAAGGGGTTTCTGAGCGTGAAGTGTGCTGTGCCCAGTACGAAGTCATGACTTATCTGGTGCCAATAGGGATTAAAGAGAGAGAGAGAGACTCCTATCAAAGACAATATGGCTCGCGAGCAAGACCCGACACTCATTCTCCCCCTCATTTCCCCCCCCCCTTTTTTTTTTGGCACCGCAGACGTCTCGTCACAATACCTGTGCCGGCTTAATGAGCGCTGAGAAATTAGTTTATTTAGGGCTCCAGACTATCAGCCCTCTGCCTTGCAAAAAGCATTATCTCACACCCACTAAAATCTCTCCCTCCCGCCTCAATGCATACCGGCATTATCCCTTTCCGCAGCCACTTTTCCTCCTCCTTCCCCAAGACTCACCCGCCAACAGTAAGAGGAGCAGGGAAAGAGGCGCCTTCTCCGTCCGGTGCCCCATACCGCCGCGTCCAGATTGGGAGCGAAGACCGAGGAAGCGCGCCGAAAAGCCAGCCGGAACCCCCCAAAGCGGCCGGTTAATGAGCTTCCCCGCTTCAGTCAAGTGAAGCCTCTGCCAGGAGGGGGGCCAATCCAATCCAATCCGAGTGGCAGCCAACAGCCGTCGCTCGTTCCCCGCTGGCTCTGGATTGTCCTGGGAACCGGCAGGCGCGAGCAAGAGAGGGCGGGAGACGCCCGCTTTTTCTCCCCCGCCGCCGCCGCCGCCTAAGTCCGGCCGCGCAGCCAACCACAGACCCAAACTTTCCCTGCCCCCGCCCCGCTCCCCCTCCCACAGGTGCCGAGGGGAGGCCAGCCCGGCCCCCACCCTTTAAAGGGGAGGAGGAGGAGGAAGGTGAAGCGCTGACACTCCTCCAGGCAGCCGCCGCTTGTCCTCCGACAGCGCGTTCTACAGAGTCCGCGCGTCGCCTCTCCGGGGCTGAGGAAAGCCATCGATTAAGGCTCGGGTTACAAGGAAACCTCGCTACCTAGCCGGTCACGCCCTCCGCCCGAGGCTTGGCGCGCCAGCCAATGCCATTGAGCGGACCCCGCCCTCGCCTCCCTCTTTTCGGCGCGGAAAGGGAAACCCAGCGCCTCCAACTCCGCGGCGGGAAAGTGATCGTCGGGCAAAGGCAAGAAAAAGAGACCCCCGAGTCTTCGCCTCCGCCTGTCCCCGCCCAGTTCCAAGAGTGAAGGAGAAAGGAGGGGAGGGGAAAAAAAGATTGCCCGCATGCCGAGCGACTTTCAAGTCAAAACCATCGGGAAGTGAATCAAAGAGCGCGGCTGCTGACAGCCCCGGCCGCACGTGGGCTTTACCCCGCGCTTTTGAAAACCGTGGTGAGTGTAGGAATCTCTCTCTCGAGAACAAATGCGCTCGACACCAAAGGTGGTAAGGTTTGCAAGGCGGGACTGGAGAGGTTTACTCGGGGGTAATTCCTTTGCTTCCACCAGGCTTAGTCTCAGGCAAGCATGGGAAGGGATGCAGCCCATCTAGTTTAGTCCAAACAGCAGCTGTCTTTTCGGATCTGCCCACGTTCTGAGCCGCAGTTTAGTCCTTTTTTTCATTGATCATGTATAAGTAAATATGGACATTGAGTAATTTCCTCTTGAGTGAGGAAGAGTTGCTCTTGAACTCAAGGAGCTTCCTTTTTTAATTGATGCTGGTTTACACTGATATGTAAACTGGGGTGAGATTCTCACTAAAAGGCATTGCTTAATTAGTTTTAATTTAGAGATCCTGTGATAGCCCAGCATTTGAAGATAATATTTATAATTTATGAGGTATGAATTTTGCTCTCCTTCACAGAAAGGATTTTTTTTTTAGGGAAGGTGACTCTGGAGAAAGAAAATTAATTCAAAGAGAAAAAATTATTGCTTTAAGAATCAGGAGTTGACATCCTGAATCACAGTTATGAGAATAATGAAATGATCAGTATTTTTGTGCTTCCTATTTAATACACTTTCAGTTTAGTTGGATTATACAGGTAGTAAAACAAAACAATGTGAAGGTGTTTATTCCCACATTTTCTTTTCCCATGCCTTGAAAGTATTTATTTAAACTTGCATGTCACGTACTCAGCTTACACTTCCAGTATATACTAAAAAGAGTTAAAACAACAAAAAGAATAATAACATTCTCTCCTACCATATTGTGCCAAGAAACAACAAAGGACAAGTTGATACAACTGGTAACCTCACTGCAGGAACAATTTCAACCCTATCAGCCCCAAAGGCATTCTGTCTTTAGAGCTTTCCTAAATCTTAACAATGTTGATTCTAGTCTGATTTTGGAAACAGTGCTGTTTGGAGGAGAGAGGCAGCAATGAGAAAGACCTACCTTCCTGACTTCTAATGGGAACACTCCTTCAGAGTAGGGACCCAAAAGGAGCGCTTCCCATATTTTATTGAATGAACACATATTACTGTGAGTGACATCCAGTGATAACCAGGACTTGAGCCATGTAAGGCTTTAAAAGGTGTTAACCTCTTAAACCTTGGTCTGCACATAGATATTATCTGTTACCAGTTCAGCTCTTGCAATAGCAGTTTCACACAAGTGTGAAGCAATAACTGCTGCATTCTGGAGCAGCTGTAGCTTTTAGGTGTCTTTAAGGAGAGACCCTGCAAAGCAGGTCATGTAAATTCAAGATCCTCAGATTACCTACCAGTTACAACATGCTTGACCATATGGGCTTCTGATATATATATATATGTAGGTCTTTGGTTATTCGGGTCTTCTCCCACGTAAAATTGGAAGTGTCTTGGCGACATTTCGACGAAGTCTCATTCATCATCTTCAGGCTGGTGTTCTTCAGGCTGGTGTTCTTCAGGCTGGTGGAAGCACGAAGCCGAGAACACCAGCCTGAAGATGACGAATGAGACTTTGTCGAAATGTCGCCAAGACACTTCCAATTTTACATGGGAGAAGACCCGAATAACCAAAGACCTACATACAAACACCCGCGAAAACCAGAGAAAACATATATATATATATATATATATATATATATATATATATATATATATATATATATATATATATATATATATATATATATATATATATATATATATATATATATATATATATATATGTGTGTGTGTGTGTATGTGTATGTGTATGTGTATGTATGTATATGTATGTATATGTATATGTATATGTATATGTATATATATCAGGTGGGTTCTAAATTTTTTTACTACAGGTTCTGTGGGCATGGCTTTTTTTGTGGGCGTGGTTTAATGATCATGTGACAGTTCTTTAGGATTTAGCAGAGGTACTGGTCTACCAGGCTTTTAACTGCTTGCAGAGCTGTACCGGTCTACCCATTTGTTTTTGGAAGCACTGACCTACTCATTTGTTTTTGGATGCACCGGTCTACTCATTTGTTTATGGAGGCACCGGTCTACCAGGCACTGGTCTACTCATTTGTTTTTGGATGCACCAGTCTACCACCACACTGCCTTTTAACACTGATCAGCTGTAGGGCGGCCCTTTGAAGCCCTGCAGCAAGAGTTTAAACAGTTTTGCCATTTTGGAAAATAAGTTAAAATATTTTTACTGACTTGCTGTTTTTAATTTTAATCTGGGGATTTTTTAAAAAATTATTTTAAAGGATCATAAAGTAGGATGTATAAGTAATAGATAAATGGAGACAGATGTAATTTACTTTTAATTTACTTTATTGTCATTGCACCTCGTACAATGAAATTAAATGCCATCTTTAGTATACATCATACATAAGAAAACTATAAAAATAAAACAAAAACACACATCCTTCACATTCTATACAAAATCCACAAAAGTTTGAATGGTAATAAATTTGTTAATGTTTAATATGTCTCTTTTTCATATGTTTCCTTCATAAAGCTGTTGGGCTATCTCACTGAGAAGTTTTGCAGCTAATGATTGATCTGCGTGACGAGCTTGCCCTAGTACAAGCATGGGCCACTGACCATTTCTTGAAGCAGGAACACTTGACATTATCCTCTATTTTCTCTCTCTCCCTCTGGGAAGGCAACCTCTAACAGCCTTTCTCTGCTCCACTTCAGAAGTAATGTTTTCTTACTCAAGATCAAGTGTTGCTGTGCAGCATACAGCATGCTTCATTTCATTGTATGCCAACGCCTCCTCTCAAATTGTGCACTGTGGCAGGATTTTCTCCACCCCATCCTTTTGGTACCTGTTTGGTTACAAATTCACCAGTGGAACAGTGAAATGTGGACTTTTTTAATTTACAACATAACTAATGAAAAATTGTGGATCTGTCTTTGCTTTTGGGGGGGCGCAGGAGTCCAAATGTATTGATGAATCAGTGAAAATATATACCTATATTTGTTTTAACAAAATTAGAGATGAAATAGTGGAAGAGTGAAATAATGGATTTGGTTTTGTTTATAAGAAAGTGTAATTGACAAGAGTTTTACCACTTCATCTTCTACTCCAAGTTTTCTTTCTCTTTAACTTGTCCAGAAGGAAAACCCATAATCACCAGAAAAACATGACTAAGCTAGGATATCTAGCTGTACTGTTGCCAAAGTGGGTGAGAAGATGAAAATAAAGAAATGGTTTTCTTAACTCATCTTCATTTACAACTGGGTGAGACCCAGTAGTCCAATGGTTTAAGGCTAAAAGGCAAAAAAAAATTTCTGTGATTCTTACAAGGTTGACATTAAAATACACTGAGACAGAAACTTTTAACTTACAATTTATGTGTCTTGGATTACCTAACTGGTTAAAGCTGTATAAAAGTATTCATAAATAAAGAGATGGCAATAATTTTCAAAAATGTTTTGTAAAGCAATTGTTCAACCTCATCCATGGGATTTTACAGACAACTGAAATATTTCACAGTTACATCTCCAAGGAAAAGGTTTCTTGATTTCAAGTCCATTTGTTTTGGTCATCTCAGATTACTACATCTTCCAAGTAGTACGCAGTGGTTTACCTCACAGCCTGAGACTCTAAAAAGAAAAAAGGAGAAAGGAAGGAAAATAATGGGCATTAATCTTGTCTACCTCATTTTCTATGCCCATTGCAAATGCAAGATGTAGTTGCAAAAAATGTGCTCCTCTCCATTTTTTTACTGGAATTAAAGACATCTATTGTTAAAGTTTCTTTACCTCTGTGCAAAGATCACTGAGATAGATGTCCCCCACCAAAGAAGAGGCTGAAACTCCTTTGGCTGGTTTTTAATTACATTTTTCCCATCTTTCAGTTTTTCACTAATAAAACAGGAAGCCAACACAGAAAATAGTCACACACTGTCATTTGTTCAGGAATATTAGCTCTCCATATGGAAGTGCCACAAATATTTTTGATCATTTGAACACACAAATATCCACATAATTAATACAGTGAAGATAAATAAGTAAATAGACATTTTATTGTGGATTTTTTAAAAAACAAGGGCTTATTTACTTTGTCTTTTACAAGAGCGCCCTTCTGTTTCAAGACTAATGTTTTTAATTATTGTAAATGTCTTTACATGCCCTAGCTGTTATAATCCCAATGGGAAATGATTCAAATACAGAACTTCATAAGAGACGTAAGCAACCAGAACCAGACTGACTTTAGTGATCCTATTTGTTTTTCCATCAAAGAGAAGTAATTGGTTGTGCAAATCTACTGTTGAATTGCCATTGCGTTCTACTGCCAATCCTCTCTTCTGTATTATGCGTGCCTTAAAACTTACCTTTCTGTTGGAAATTACGCATGGGGAGGACAAAGAGAGGCTCATTCTTTATTGATGCCTAATGGTTTAGACAATTACTTTTCAAACTGGATGGGAAGGGGGATTGAGATTTGCAGAAATAGAAAGTGGGAAAAAGAGAAGAGTAAAAAAAGGAGATTGTAACTAAGGAAAAACACCTCTAACTTGCATCTGTTCACCTGTAGTTTGTGTTCTCCCATCCTTGTTATCAGCTATCAAGTTTATGTAATCACTAGAAATCTATTTAGGCATTTGCCAAATAAGGGGTGCTAAGGAAAATAAAAGAGAAAGGTCCGTGTCCTTCAGTTATGTTTCCAATTTCCAGTCTCTTCAAGTATATAAGCAGGTAATCATTTTTATTATATATGAAATAAATAGAAGGCTATCAAAATGACTGATTCCACAAATGGTTCCACTTGCACTCAAGAGACTGCCAGTAGAAGCTGAAAGCCTACTTCTCCAACATATAAATGTTAGAGCAAAACAGCACATACAAGCATATTGATAGCATGCTCATGGGCCAACATGATTAATCTTATTCATGTGAGAGATGTGCCTAACTCTCACAATCTATGTGTCTTTTAATATCATTCACAGAGATGTGCTGTTAATTTTCTACATCAGATAAGAAAGTCAAGAATAGTAATGGATCCCCTATCTTAAGGAATTATCTCCCGAAAGACCTATAGTATGACACCAGCTACAGTGCTTTTCATATGTTTTATTCGGAAATTTTTTTCTGACGTTTAATGGAAATTGCTGCTCTTTTAACATTTCATTAGAAATTTCTTAATTTAGAACGGTAAATATTTAATATATTTTTGTAGCATTTAAATTACAAATATTATTTATCTAATACTTGTTAAAATATCAGCAGTGAAATAGCAATCAAACTAATCTAAATTTTCTCAGACCAAGTCCTTGGTTTATTTTTCAGCAATTCTTGAAATATTCATTACAGTGAATATAATTTCTACACTATTTTAAATCTTATAGATGGACACAATCATACCTGTAAACAATTTACAAGTGGGTGAAAGTAGGATCAAAGCTAAAAGTTGTCAAATTATACCATGTTATGATTATTTATGTTTATATTATCTATTTTTTGAATTAATCTGTTCACAAAACATTTCATAGGACTAATTGTTAAATTCTTCCTATTATTTTTGTTGGAATGTGGGTCACGTTATCAAATGTTATTGGATCGTAGATAAGTTATTTGCTTTACAAATCAGGCTATAGGTGTTGTTGATTTTATTATAGGGGGGAGTTGTTTTTCATTTGGATTTCTTTTTCAATTCTCAAATTCTGATGTTAAGCTGTATTGATTTAGCACTGCTTAGGGTTATTTGGAAAAGAGTTATCTGCTATCTAATTACTGTTTTTCTTGATTTTTTTTTTCCTTGATGTAGGTTATAACCCAACAGTAAGAAAGAAATACTTAATGCTTCAGGTGTCTAGATGTCAATGGATGATATGTTTGGCATTGAAGGATTTGGCTATAGTGGCAATACCTACCTGCTGATAATGAGTGAGAGCTGAATAAGCTTTTGATAGGAAGAAGATATAAATGGAACTATGAGCATTCTGGTAGAGAAGCATGATACAGTAGAGGTTGAATGCTTGCCTCAATTTGTGTGCTAAACACTGTCAAGTCAGTTCTAAATTGCATGTTCTCCAACATAGTGCCAGTCACATCTACCTAACCCACTAGGGCAGGGAAGCAAGGAATGTTGTGGGTCCTAAGGAGATACATCTGGTGGAACCCAAAAGAAGTGCCTCCTCCATGGTGGCTCCCTTCCTTTGAAACATCGTCCCTCCAGAAATTAGACTGCCCCCCTCTAACACTCTTCAGGAAAGCCCTGAAGACGTAGTTTTGCCAGCAGGCCTGGGGAACCCAGAGTGGCATGGAGCCCATTAAATGGCTCATATGAATGTTTGTTGTTGCTAGGGTTATTATATTATTATATTATTTTTATTTCTTTTACATTGTTTTTTTATGTCTTGTAAACCACCTAAGTTGCCATGTGCGAGTAGGCAGCAATATAAATTTTCTAAATAAATTAATAGTGTCCATTTAGGATAAATTGGATATATCCCACACTTAGGGCTCTAAGACACTTTAATGTGTGAGAATCCTAAAAGAATATATCTCCTCAAGTACCATTTAAAGGCCAAATGCATCTCTTAGCCTGAAAAAGATTACTCAGCAGTGTACTGTTGTGACTCCGACCCCTGAGCCCCTCTTATCGGAGGGAGAAGACTCCGAAAGTGAAGGAAAGGAGTTGGCAAGGCCTCCCTCTCCAGGACCCTAATCTCTGGCAATGCTTCAGGTGTCTTCCGAAGGAGAAGAGATAGGCCAGGAACCAGACACTTCTGAGCAGCTGCAGTTAGACAGCGACGGAGATAAGTCTTGGCTGGATCCCCGACAGCATTGGAAAGACAAGCGCACACAGCAGAGAAGGAGGCATGCCAGAGATTTAGCTGAGTCACTGGACCACAACCCACAGGGGATAAAAGGGGTGTGGTGGCCATTCAGGTTTTGTGACAGACAAAACTGAAAGCTAGCAAGTCATTCTGCATCTCTGGAACTTTGTTATATGCTCTGCTTGGATGGATTCTTGGACTGGACTTGACTATTCTTTGGCTTTTGTGGACTTACTTTGATGTTTTCGGAGGAGATAAACCTCCCTTTGTAAGTAAAAACTTTTGGCAGGCAGCCACTGGGTTGCTGCCAATTCTGCTATCAAAGGAAATTCTTGTCTGCTGGTTTATTTTAACTCTTGGTCGACTGCTGGTGTGCGTGTGTGAGACGGGGACAGAACATGTACATGGAAGGGGCAGTTGACCAAAATGTTAAGGACAGATACCACCACATGGCTGGAAAATCGATCCTTTTTTAATATGTGGTATGTGCATTACTGTCATGCCCCCATAGGAATCTGAATATGCGGGGGAAGATGAACAAGAACCAACAGAGAGGGTGGCTCTGTTGTCCTTGGAGGAAACTGGGGAAGGGCAGAGTCAGTCCGGGCAAGGCTTTTCAGGATCAGAAAGGCTTGCAGACAGGGAGAGCAGGAGAGACAGAACTCAGGCGAAGAGCAAGGACTACCCGTCCTGATCCTAGAGCACGGAGAGAAGAGAGAAGGTGTTCTGACCCAGCCTTAGCAGAAACAAGAAACAAACTACTGGTCACAAAAAACCTCTTTATTTTCCTCTTCTGAATTAATTGTATCCACCCACTGAAAAGTCCAGGCATTAGTCCTTCAAGGAGTTAATTGAGTACAGACTTTATCAGTTCCTTGCGATAATTTCAAGGCCATGATCTCCCAGACAAAAGGTTGCAAAGTAAATTCTGGCAAGCAGTCTTTATGGCACGAAATGCAATGAGCCAAAATCTTCAGAACTACAAACTGTTGTCTCCTACGACAACCACTCCCCTTTCCTTCTATTTATTCGCTACCCAGGGAGGGGCCATTCAGCTTCCATGTGTGCTTTGCTTCCCGAGTCAACTCCTTGTCCTCCATTGTTCTCCTCTCCTAACTGCTCTGCTCATACGTGCATCTGGAAGAGGTTCAAGCTGTTCTTTCTCCTCACTTATCTCAGCCTCCAAAGGTAGTTGACTGTCCGGTGGCTGGAAATGTCAGATGGCCCTGGCTCTATGTCTGCATCTGATACAGAGCATCGATCAGAGCCTTCCCCAGATTCCAGAACTGACCCAAGTTCCTCCCCAACCTCCTCATCATCTGAGTCTGCTGCCAGCTCTGCTGGCAGCTGGCAGTCCACAACACAATGTAAGAATAATGCAGACTGAGCTGGCTACGAGGGAAAAGAGTGCCCCACCCCCCTTCACAAGGCACACCTGGGGATTAAGATGTAAGGAGCTGCGGGGGGGCACTTGTTGGGAACAAGCATTGAATCTGTGGAGCCTTGTGTGCACTTGCCAATGCCTGGAGATTACTGTGCTCTATCTTGTGGGACTTGTCCTGTTTTCCTGCTTCGCTGAACTTCTTGCTCTGGTTACTGTTTGGCTAACATGGCTTACTGGACTGCTTGCCCTGGTTAATGTTTGGCTAATCTTGCTTATTGGACTACTCGCAGCCAGAGGCTGCTGAAGGTACATGCGAGAGCTTTGCTCCAGGACTTGTAGTAAATGTGGGGACGTTTGGGGGCAAAGTTGAAGCAATAAAGCGGAGTTAGACCTGTTCTCTGGCTATGTTGCTTTTGTGCCACGCCCCGGGTCATCACAATTACCCCTCCCCCATAGTCGGCAATGACTTGTGGAATAAAATTTTCATGGACGCCTTGCTTTGCCTTTCCACATTACACTCATATAATGCAGAAACAGCACTTCCTGAGGACATTCCTATCCCTGTATTCCACCTTTCTAGTACTAAACTATGTTTAAAGCAGATAGTAGTAAAGTTTTTTTAAATCAAAATGTAATTAAAAACAATTTATATTAAACACTACTAAAACACAAATAGTTTCAGTTTTGCAACCAGATTAAAAGCAAATCAAGGTAAAAACAAACAAGAATCTAATTTAGTCTTTTTTAGCAGAATATTCCAATCTTCTTTTTAAAAGTTACTAATATTCTTATTTCTGTGTAACTTCTACTTAAAAGTTAAAATAACGAGGGGGGCTAAACAGATTCAAAACCATAATCTTAAAAAGAAACAAAGCTTTTATTGGTACCAAGGAATAGTCAAGTGTACTTTGGCCTTGAATTCTAATTTTTCAATGATAAAACGCATTACAATGTCTTATTCAAAAATGAGAATGGAAAATGAAATACATCCAACCTATTATTATCCTGCATGAATGTTTGCTCAAATTCTTGTGCAATTGTTTGTTCAATACTGCTAATGATTATTTTCTTCTAGCCACTTCCTGATACCTTTTTAAAACATGATATCTCTACTGTTCCGGACCTGAATTACACACCTGTCTTCTTTCATTAAAAGAAACAGATGAAAGTAGACAAACTAATTCTTATATAGCTGTTCCTACCAATTTCAGAAGAAATTAAGGATGCATTAATCTTTCAATGTTTTCTAAGTTTCTAATTTTTCAATTTTAATTTATTTGTTTTTCATCATCGGTTTTCAGTATATTTTAAAATCTACACAAACATTTGTACCATTTTAGGGGCACAAATGTCTTAAGGCAGGGGTCATCAACCTTTCGGACCTCAGGGATCACCAAATTCATAATTTTAAATCCTGCAGTCCACTAATATGATTTTTTTAAAACAATAAATAGTATTTAGTGCAATATAAAAAATGCAAATATTTTTTCTGTGGACCACCAAAATTTTCTCGTAAACCACTAGTGGTCCACGGACCACCAGTTGGTGACCGCTGTCTTAAGGTACACTTTCCTGAATACAAGATATTTTTTCTCTATTATTGCAAGCAATTTTCTTCTACAAAATGCATTTTTAGATTATTTACAAGAATATTCATGTTTTACAGACATTTTTAGACTCTGGAACCACATCACAAAATTTGTAAAAGAAATATCCAAGAATAGATTCATTTTGGTTTCCTTATTAGTTTGAGAAATGTAAATAAAATAAATGTTATCTATTCCTTCAGGGAACAGGGAACAGTTCCTTCATTGTACACTGCCATTCTTGGAAAATTGTATTTAGTGTATTTTTTTAGAGCAAAGTTTGAAAAGGAATTCTGAAATAGTATTAGTGACGTATATAGCATTTACAGTTTTGTAGTCAATTTATAAAAGATTTAATGATATGTGCTGAGCAGTGAAAAATCAAGCTTATTCCCCACCACTACCACCATGAAACACACACACACACACACACACACACACATTTTATTTAAAGGAAGATGCTCAAATCAGCAGCTGCTTCACAGATCATGCAGATAACTAGTGAAGAGGCTGGTGTTTCTTTGTAATGATTGCTCTTCTTTATATGCTTAGATCCTCCATTTACATATTGTTTACTGTATTCTTACTTTAACTTTGATGGACTGATACACCAGTTGATTTAGGCATCTCTTCTCACAATTTCCATTTTGTAGCAATTTAAGCTTTTATCCAAGATGTCAGATTAATGTCAAAGAGTCTTCTTCTGATGCCTTAAAGTAATCAAATAACATTTTCCTATTTTTTAAAAAGACTATATATTTATTTATGAGGTACAGAACGCATATGTAATAAATGGTTTGCTTCAATGGGAAAAATCCAAGCTGACTTTCCTGTACAAAAGCTATTATGGAATTATCTTGTTTTTATTTTTTTCTGCAGATTTGTTTTGTTACATTTCTTCTGACTCATCTCTATACTAGCTGGTTCAAAGATATATCTCACTTTTTACACTAGGATAATTAGTTGTGTCATATATATATCTCAGAACAATGTTCCAATAAATAAATGAATAAATAAATTTAAATTAGATGTATTTGAAGTTTATGATAAGACTGCAGGTATTTATTACCCAGATGAAATGTGTCACATGAAGGTTTGCTTTGGGGCTTCTGTTCTATATTGCTATGGTGGAATGGAGTCTGGAGTTCGGGAAAGAGGGGTTACTTCCCAGAGGGTGAAGAGCAGCAGACTGAGACACAAAGTCCAGACAACATGGACTTTGTGATAATATTGTACTTGTTAACTAACATAGTTGCTTTATATTTTAATTTGATTTATTTTTCTCTCTTTTAAAATGGTGAAAATGGTTTATCAAATTATCACAGACTGGAATGCAGCAAAACTTTTGATCCTATTGCTGTACGGATTGATTGATAGCTTCTAACATTTATAAACTGAAAAGATAAGTTATAAGAGGGGATCTCTGGAGAATTCTCCTGATAAGGAAAAGCTTGTTAGCCCTAATTGGCATCTGGTTTGTCTCGCGAACTCCAAACAACCTTTTTCCTTATTAACATCTTAAAATTTACACCCCTTCTGTCCTCAGACTTCATTTTAATGAGCATGTGTGAGATTATGGGATGCAAACGTGTAACAGGTTTGACTACATGTAACTGATTTCCTATGAAAAGGGGAAGTCACTTTCGTCATGTCCAAACACCTTTTCACTTGCATTTTCTTTGATGTCTTAGCTATAAAATGAAATGTAAGCGAAGGATCTGAGTTCCTTCTTTGAACGAGAGGAATTCCCTTTATCAGAATATTCTAATAAATTGTAATTAAATGATTTTCCTGTCTCAGTCTGTCTCATTGGAAAATATGCATGCCAAGGCATGATCCTAAAAAGCCATATTTGGCCTTCAGGACCTTGAAATATCTGGTAGGCAGGAAGACAGTCCCTATACTATACTCTATAGGGAGGGGAAGACAGTCCCCTCCCTATAGAGTATAGTTAGGCAGATCCTTTTGTCTGGCAAGATTGATGTTAGGCCCCAAGAATCAAGAACGACATCTGGAGCTACATTGAGTAGCTTTTTTATTGTTGTTCACTTACAGACAGAAACTTACCAGCCTAAAGCAACTACTGTATCTATATAACTATGGCTATAAACTAGGGAAGTATCTTAGCCTGCTTCCTGCCTACCAGACTTGGAAGGCTCCACTACTTCTTGGGCCTCTGAGAAGCATTTCTTCTCTCCTGGGATTCCAGACTACATTTTATTATAGTTGCCCTGACAAAATAGAATATTAATCATGAAATAGGAAGAACCCAAGAAAAGGTGTACTAATTTGAACATGAACTCAATGTTCAAAGAACCATACAGTTCATTTTCTGTATGGTCCTTTGATGCAGCTTGACATTACATCTTTTTATTCAAAAATGGCCCAGTAATTCCTTCCCAAAACAAAGCTAGTATTTCATTTAAGGTCTTTTTTTTTTAATCAGAAAAAATTAACCCTAATTTAAAAAGGGTAAAATCACTTTTAAGGATTTGAAATACAGGTAGTCCTTGACTTACGACAGTTTGTTTAGTGACCATTCAAAATTACAGCACTGAAAAAAGCGACTTATGACCGTTTTTACATTTATGACCATTGCAGCATTCCCCACGGCCACATGATGAAAATCTGGACACTTGGCAACTGACTCAGATTTATGATGCTTGCAGTGTCCCAGACTCCCATGTGATCGATCACCTTCGATGACCTCCTAACAAGCAAAGTCAATGGGGAAGCCACATTCACTTAACCTTGTTACTACCTTAACAACTGCACTCATTCACTTAACTGTGACAAGAAAAGTCGTAAAATGGAGAAAAACTCACTTAACAAATGTCTCACATAGCAACAGAAATTTTGAGCTCAGTTGTAGAGGACTACTTGTAAATGCATTGGTTCTTGGGTAACCATAGCACCTCTCTGCTTTCTGTATTTTCCTTCTTGGGTTTGTTTTTTTTTTCTGGTATAAAAAAGATGGGTAAAATACCTGTAAATTTCCATGAATGAGACAGAGTTTATACTGCACATCAAAAACTTCATCTGGGAACCTCATTTTCTCTCAGCTGCCCAGAGGTCAGAGCTAAAGTCTTGAGTTGCAAAATGCCTGATTTCAGTTGAGCGCTAAACAAACTTATTGTTGATAAAAGCACTTTAACAATAGAGCCAGTTACCATGCAGGAAAGAGGAGCTCTCTTCTTTGCATCAAGGGAAAACTAGTGGAGTCATCTGTTAGAAATGTTCTACATGGTTTTCTACATGGATCAGGAAGTTGTATCAGATGAATTATGAATGGCTTCTCCCTTTCAGCTTTATAATTTTGTACTTATCATTTCCCCTTACTTTTGTGTGTAGGTAGATGTGTGTGGGTGTGGTTGCCACATCTCTGTTTTATTCTGTGTCACTGATTGCTACACGTCTCCAATGAATAAGAATTCTTTGAAAGGAATTTGAGGTTATTTATATAGACTAGTTTCCCTTATATTTTACATTCTGGAAATAATTTTATTGTTTACATAAATCTTTCTCTCTATAGCTCTGACCTAATCACATAGGAAAAAAAACATATCAGATACCAGAAAGTTAAATGTTATATATATATATATCAAAGCTTGGCTTTTACACAATAAATATTCAAACATACTTCGCTGAGCTATTCAGGAGAAAGCTGTCTTGACATTGATTTAAAAGAATGAGATTTTCTAGGATTTGCTTTGTCTGGAATTGGCTGACTATGAAAACATTGCATCTTGTAGATGTGCTTATCTGATCAATGGACTCAAGTGATTATACCCAACCAGTGTATTATTGAGGAACTATAAAGATAGCTTACATTATGAAATAAAAATGCATATATCTGATAAGTCAGCTGATTTTTCTCATGTACAGATGGCATGAAATAAAAACATTGTGTAGCAAAACATAGCATACTAAGAAAGGCCACCCTATGTACAGTGGCAGGGTCCTATTCATATCATTGTATATGAAAAGAGACAAAATTTTAAAAGAACTGCCCAAAAAAGCTAAGCAGGTATTAGTTAAGAACTCTAGGTTGGGTAAATTTATGGTATATTGGAAGTAAAACATACATCTACAGATCATCAATTGGACTATATTGGTTTAAAATGCATAGAGATTTATATGGTGATCAGTCAGTTCTGACTGAGTAGCCTATATGCCACATACAGTACATTCATACTGTATATACATACATATGTTACATTCCTACATTCCTAAAAAAAATCTGTTTTATGCAATGCCTATAAGAAACAAAATATTTTCTCTTTTTATTGTTTCCATAATATTGGAAAGAATCAAGCAAAGGGTTGCATGTCCATTGCCTATCGCTGTGATAACTTTCTGAAAACCAATCAGAATTGGATCAAATTTGACACAGGGGAAAAAAATCAGCAAAAGAAAAGTGAAAATGAAAATGGATTCAATCCAGGGCCAGAAAACAAGTTCAGAAATCTAGCTAGCTAGCCACCCATCTTACCACAGGGTAATTCTTGGTGGTTTATAATATTAAAAGGATCAAACTATACAAAACCTATACACAATACCAATAAAATGTTATAAATATATAAATACTCAATCCTAACTAAAAGATAGGGAGGGACACAGTAGGATGAATGTGTGGGATCTGTTATTAATCTATTAACTATCCACCAATGTGAAGCCCCCACCGCACCCATGGAGCCCCAAGGTTTTGCAGAAAATCAGGAAGGTTGGAGCCAACATCACTCCAGGGAAAAAGATGTTCCAAAGGCAGGTGGACAGTATCTTGACAAATTGCTGGCTGCTCCATTCCCAAAACTGCCTCTTCCTCTTAATCAGATGACCCAGAGTGCCTCGTATGCACTTCACTCTGTTTTCTTACATTACCATGGTGAAAGACAGATGGACAGAGTTCCAACAAGAGTTACATAATTTATTCCCAAATTTCTGTTGGGTCAGAAAGAATAAAATGGAAAATGTTCAGTATTATACAGTACATGCATTTTCATTATTTCTTCGTTATATATATATGACACAAATCTCCCGTCTGCTCAAATGCCCCAAATCCCTACTCATGCAAATTTGAGTCCATTATTTTTCTTGCTTTTTTGAAAGCATGGGAAACTTCAGAAAGACATATTGTTACCGTGAGTGCAATGCACGCTTTTGCCTTTAAAAGGAATAAAAATGGAAAGAAATGTAGGCATCTGATAAGTAAAATAAACTATAACACATTGCACCAATTCCTTAGTTTTGGTATGGTACAACAGTGAGCATTAAATCATCTGATAAATTGATATCATGAGAGGTCTGAATAGATGGAATACCGTGTTGTTTTCCAAAAGAAAAAGTCTCATCCATGTTATAAATGTACACCATGTTACAATGGTGCAACAACACATATAGTAAACTCTGGTTTCTGGAAAACTAAGATTAACAATTAGATAATAGTTAATCTAAGTTTACAAGGTTTGTTAAATTGAATGATTTCAAGCTTTGGACATATAAAACCAATTTCCTAGGGCTGCATTAAATAGGGAAGTTGGACTTCCTGTTTCCTTGGAGCAGCTGAATAGCAAATAATATGTACAACATCTCTGTTATCATTTGCCATGGTTTAATCACTTATTGCAGTGGTTCACAACCTTTTCTTCACCAAGGACCTCCTTTAAATACCTTTTGTGGTCATGAATGATGGCCATGGGCCTCCAAGAGTTAACTCAAGATTTAAATCATAACTTTTCTTCAAGCCTTCACGGATCCCCTGTGATGACATTGCAGTCCGCCAGGGGTGGTGAACTACTGACTTATTGTCTATGGAGATTTTCAGTTATCCAGGTCATGGTTGTCCCAAAGGTGCTTTTTCAAGAGGCAACTGGACTTTCTGGTTTTTCTTTGAAGACATTTTGCTTCTCATCCAAGAAGCTTCTTCAGCTCTAATGAAAAGTGAAATGTCTTCAAAGAAAAAATAGAAACTCCAGTTGCCTCTTGAAAAAGCACATACTGACTTATTGAATTAGATTATATTGATTTCCTCCCAGGATCTCCATATGGATGAGTGGGACCAACATGGATTACAACACAACAGACACTTGGGAAGTTTCTCAGCAATCTTACTATCAATTCTATTGAGTGTCTTGTTGGCTACAAATTCTGACACGGGATTGAAAAGATTATTCCATTGGACATTTCCTTGATTCAGTACTTTGCAAATATCTATTCTCATGCCTAGACTCAGAGTATTCTCTTTTATTTGTATGATAGGTGGATGTCATCCCAATTCTGTGCAGCTGTGGTTGATGTGCCAGTTGTAGACTTACCAGGAGAAGAAACTTGCAGAAGTATTTCATCAATACTTATTTGTACTACTGCAATAAATAATACAGTCTATATGGGGCTGCTCAGAAGTGTTGATTAATAGAACACGCAGCAACTATTAACCTAGATATCTGTGAGCACATTACACCACTCCTATTGGCCCAATACTGGTTTTCTATTAACTCCTGGGTTCAAAGTTCTGATTTTAATCTATAAAGCTTCTTAACGATTGATACTCAGGTTCTTTCAAAAACACATTTTCCAACTGAAATCGAAATTGTACCTTGGGATAAAGTGCTGTTGGTTACTAGCATCCATAAAGTGAGAGGGTTAAGACCCAAAAAAAATTTTTATAGTGGAAGGACCAAATTGATGGAACAACTTCATTTTAGAGATTTAACTTACACCTACATTGTTATTTTTCCAGAAACTTTTGTAAAGAGCAAATGGTGAATGATAGATGCTATTTATTTTAACTATTATTAGTCATGAATTTATGTTGATAATAAGTCACAGGAATGCTTATTTAATTTGTTAGTTTCATCCATTTTATTGTGGATTTTTAAATTTATATGATTCTAATTTGTATTTGTTGCAAACTGCTGAGAGACTGATTGTAGTGCTCTAGAAATGTAAGGTAGATATGTACACACAGATAGACATACTATTATCTGCTTAATTAAAAAGATTTATACTGACCCGGATGGATGTTAATTTCCAAATAAATTGTTACATCTGGTGGAAGAATATTGAACATTGATCTATTTTAACTGCCTATTTTTCTTTTTTTTTGAATTTTCTGAGACACTCTACAGGAGCTTGTCAGCTACAGAAACACCACTTTCTAGATTAGCAAAACTAATGGGGACTTTAAAAAATGTCTATATAAAGCATGTTATCCCTCTCGTGCAGAAGAGTTTGAAGTAATACTGATTCTGAATTTTGTAGCAAGAAGTGAAGTTCAAACAGAATATTTCTATCTCTTGGTCCCTTGATCAATCCCAGTCTCCTAGAAGGTTGAGATTTCAAAAGGACTTTGCTTCATTGAAGACAAAACAATTTCCCCAAATTTTATCACCAAGTGACCTACATATTTGCCATGTGTTACTAACTAGATGGACACACTATATGACGTTGGTGTTTCAGAGCATCCAATTTGCTTAGTCAAAAAAATATTGCCCAGAGATTTGGTCTTTCCTGACATATTATTGTGCCTCTTAAGCAATTATTTAGGGTCAGAGGCAAGAACCCTAATAGGATGTCAAGGGAGAGTGAAATAACACTACAGACCACTTCATTGTTTTCAAGATTCTCATTTTCATATTAAAAAAAACAAAACAAACAGTACTCCCCCAGTTGATTCTGGGAGAAATATAGAGTAGTTAAGGAATTCAATCCAGGAACCCACCAAGAAAAATGGCTCTGAATTTAGGCCCACAGAAATTTTTGAAGGCATTACGGTAGTTTCTGGGAGGTACATTTATCCCTTGGTGAACTTCTTTTCAATTGGGGAGACAATTTCTGCCCCACCTTAACATCCAACAAATTTCTCTCTTAATATGAGTAGCATATTTTATCTCCCTATCAGTTATGATCAAAATGTAGATGCGTACATTGTGAACCCAATAAATGCATCAGTTAGGTTAGGTTAGGTGAAATACATTATATTTCACACATTTGAATGAGTTTGCTGTATAATATATCACAACAATGCAAATGCTCTCTTTCTGAACAGTCTACTTCATTGTGGCACAAACCTGAAATATCAATACTATTTTGAAACAAATGTGTCAAGAATCATTCCTCCTAGCACAGCAGGGGATTCAAGCAAAGATTCTCAAGCTGATAGTATGCCTGGTTCACATATCTCCCTGAACAATAATGTCCTTGGTTTGGATTAAATTTAACGTGTTCTAGCCATTACAGTCTGTAATCATAATAATCTGTTTATGGTTTAGCACAGTGAGTAAATCCCACATTGCAGCTGATTAAAATATTGCTGCAATATATGAATTCAGAAACTGTCTCTTCATAGAGTGTCTCATTTTAGAGTTTTGCATATAGGAAATTAGAATTGCACCTTTTCGCCTCCCTGCTATTTAAACTTTATTTGATTATTTAAATAACAAAAAATGGCTCATGAGCGATAAGGGTCTACATGCACGTCACCAAAGCATGTACAATAAGAAGCTACTGTAGATGTTTCTTTTGCTTGAGCCTTAACCACTAGGCATCTGGTAGTGAATGTACAGTGGCATTCCACAGTTAATCAGCATTGCAGTGACATTTTCAAAGATAACATATTGCCTTAGAAATCTTTTAAAAGACTTTTGTGTGATAATGATACATAGTCCAATTATGTGTGTCATTATGGCTACAATGTCTTTGCTTTGATAAAGCATTAATTCTTAACGATTGTCATTTAGACCAGTGAATTTTCAAATGCCTTTAGAGGAAGAAGCTAGAAATCTTTGGGTACTTACTTATCAGTTTCAGATTCAAAAGTTAAAATGAACATGTTTCAGTTCTCCTGAAAGATGATGAATGCAAAATATGTTTGCTTTGGTGCTTGCATGGACATTCATGTATGTCAAAATTTGGGAATAATTGGCCTTCCATATGTTGTTAAGCTACAAGTCCCACAATCTTTCACCTTTCAGTAGGAATTGCTAGGAAATAGTTCAACTAATCTGCCACACATAGAGGGCCACAGGTTTCTACCTCTGACATGGGCAAATTCACCTAAGCAGCACACATGGAACTGCCATTTTGTTTTTTAAAAAATTACTATATATATGCTTAGAATATATGCTATGCATAAATTCCTTTCCTTTCTTTATTTTTAGAAAGGTGAATATTATTTGTAGGACCCTAAATAATATATCTAATGATTTGAGATATTAAAAGATACAAATCTTTATTTTGATTATTTAAGCAGTTTAAATAATTTGAATTAGAAATATATAATTAACTACAAACATATGTATATATAAAAGACTGTATACCACATTAATGCTAGTTAGATTCAAAATGTAATTTTTAAAAAAATTCCTTGAGAATTTTATTCAAAGCATATACAGAATTTAAATGTATTTTACTATAACAGGTGTGAGGTTTTTCTGCATATTTTGTAGCTGTTTTGACAACTTTCCAGTTGTTAGTTAAACAATTGATAGCATAATTTATGCAAATGTGGATTTTTTTGAGTTTATTAATGTAGGCAGCAGTGTGTTCTATGCCACTGAAAGCTGTTTTTCCACTATTTTTTTTTATTATTTATTTATTTGGTTTATATAATCACCTATTTCACATATGTAACTTTGGAGATTTACAATGAAATAGAAAAAATACATAAGATAAAAACACATAGCAGCCAAGCTTTATAAAATAACCATCAAGAAAGTCAAGAGACATCACATTTCTGAGGCCTTAGGACCAGGCATCAAACCAAGTTTTTAGGGCCTTGCAAAAAGTCAGCAGGGTCAAGGCTAACCTAATGTCAGGTGGAATGATGTTCCACAGGGCAGATGCCACAGCATAAAAGGCCTTCCTTGGTTCCACCAGTCGACACTCCGTAGCTGACAACACCTGGCACACATATACATACTACTGTGAGGGAGTGGTAACAACAGTTGGGGAGAAATGGACCCCCAAGTGTACTATTTACAGCTGTGAAGAACTTTAAAGGTAACTACCAGAGACTAACAATGAAATTGGTGGGCATAATTTTTTTCTTATAGAATTCCACACTTTTATCTAACTTAGAAAATGTGCCTTTAATTGTGTGTTCTCTTTTGTGTGTGTGAACCATAAATATCCATGAAGTCCATTAGCTAAGTCAGCTCCTTTTAGTATTGATATTCTACTGTTCAAAAATGTTATAAACTGTTATCACAAGAAGCTATTTGCTTTTAGAAAAAAAATAAAATTTGGGAGAGTGAGGCCACCTCAGTCCTTTGAATTTTATATTTTTTTTAAATTTAACTTTCGGTTTTTTACCATTGTATATATATTTGCTGACAATTTCTTGCCATTCTCTGTGACTCCGGATGACGTGGACAGGATTTTGGGGAGACTTAATGCGACCACATTTTTACTGGACCCGTGTCCCTCCTGGTTAGTACTGGCTTCCCGGGAGGTCTCACGAGGCTGGCTCCAGGGAATTATCAACGCTTCATTGAGTGAGGGTCACTTCCCCGCTACCTTGAAAGAGGCGGTGGTGAGGCCTCTCCTCAAGAAGCCCTCCCTGGATCCGGCAGTATTGGCTAACTATCGTCCTGTCTCCAACCTTCGCTTTGTGGCGAAGGTTGTTGAGAGTGTGGTCGCATGACAGTTCCCACAATTCCTGGAGGAAACATCCTATCTAGACCCGTTCCAGTCGGGTTTCAGGCCTGGGCACAGCACGGAAACGGCATTGGTCGCGTTGGTTGATGATTTCTGGAGGGCTCGGGACAGGGGTTGCTCCTCTGTTCTGGTCCTATTAGATCTTTCAGCGGCTTTTGATACCATCGACCATGGTATCATGCTGCTCCGGTTGGAAGAGTTGGGGATGGGGTGCACCGTGTTACGGTGGTTCTCCTCCTTTCTCTCCAATCGGTCGCAGTTTGTGTTGACAGGAGGGCAGAGGTCAACCTCAAGGCCTCTCATTTGTGGAGTGCCGCAAGGGTCGGTCCTTTCGCCCCTTCTGTTCAACATTTATGTGAAGCCGCTGGGCGAGATCATCCATGGCTTTGGGGTGAGATACCACTAGTACGCTGATGACACCCAGCTGTACATCTCCACCCCTGGCCACCCCAGCGATGCCCTTGAAGTGATGGCCCAGTGCCTGGAAGCTGTACGGATCTGGATGGGGAGGAACAAGCTCAACCCTTCCAAGACTGAGTGGCTATGGTTCCCGGCATCCCGATATAGTCAGCTGACTCCATCGCTGACTATCGGAGGCAAGTCTTTGGCCCCCATGGAGAGGGCGCGCAATCTGGGTGTCCTCCTGGATACGCAGCTGTCCTTGGAGGAACATCTGACGGCTGTAACCAGGGGGATCTTTTGTCAGGTTCTCCTGATTCGCCACTTGCGCCCCTTTCTTGATCGGGATTCCATGTGCACAGTCACTCATGCCCTCGTCACCTCTCGCCTGGAGTACTGCAATGCTCTCTACATGGGGCTCCCCTTGAGCAGCACGGAAGCTCCAACTGGTCCAGAATGCGGCCGCGCGGGTAATTACGGGAGCTGCATGGCGCTCCCGCATAACACCGCTCCTGCGCGACCTCCACTGGCTCCCAGTTGTCTTCTGGGTGCGCTTCAAGGTGTTGGTTACCACCTTTAAAGCGCTCCATGGCATAGGACCTAGTTATCTTTGAGACCGCCTTCTGCCACCGACGACCTCCCATCGACCCGTGCGCTCCCACAGAGAGGGCCTCCTCGGGGTGCCATCAGCCAAGCAATGCAGGCTGGTGACCCCCAGGGGGAGGGCCTTCTATCTGGGGGCACCCACCCTCTGGAATCAGCTGCCCCCAGAGATAAGGAGAATCCAAGACCTCTGTGCCTTCCGCCGTGCCCTTAAAACTTTCCTTTTCCAACAAGCCGGGCTGGCCTAACAAATCCTTTTAAATGATTTTAAATTCGTATGTCTTTTAAATTTTGGGCCAAATCGAGATATTTACTTTTAATTTGTTCTTAATGTTTGTATTATGTGTTTTTATCTGGCTGTACACCGCCCTGAGTCCCCAGGGAGAAGGGCGGTATATAAATTTGAAGTAAAATAAATAAAATAAATTCTTGTAAAATCCTTTTTGAATTTGTAATTGCAATTGCCATTTGGAACAAAATTAACCTTGGGTAACCTATTCATTTTAATAATGACAATTGACCCTAACCACAATGACTTTAAATTCTTCCTCCTTCGAAGATTTCTTTTGACTTCTTGCCATAAGTTAACATAGTTATTTTGACATATTTCTTGGTTGTTACTTACTAAATGCAGGTCTTTTTCCACTATTAAGTTGAAGTGCTACCTACTCATCCTTGAATCAGTAGAAAAATTTCCAGCATGAAATTGGATGTCTCCATTGCTGACCCATATAATGTCTGTATTTGTACCTAGTCACTTCTACTTTCCAGACTGCCCTCCAAGATAATGGATTAAAATTCCTAATACATTTTGCACACCTGGCAGCTGCCTTTGGGCAGTGTTGGGATAATGGGACAAAGACTACTTTAACACTGGAACAGCTGAAGATAATTTCATTGATTCTTACTCATGGGGCAAGAGAAACCCCTCCCTACAAAAAATAATAATAATATGTTCCCAAGGCATGTTTGTCTGTGTGAGTTTAGAAGCAAGCAGAGGAAAACCCTGAGACTATATGCTGTGTTTTGTCCTTGTGGGTTGCAAACACATCCTGGATGTGGGGGGAGAAACTACTAATGCTTCAGCTGAAATCATATTTTGATAAATTCAAAATTATTTAGCAACTTCTGTTTTTACTTTTCATAACTTGAAATATGAATTTGAGAAATAGGTTAATATATTTTGTGGAATGAATAAAGTTAATTTTGGCAATTATTGTTAATTTCAGTATTTTTCTCTTTTCTAAATTTTAGCTTCTGACAAAATCAGTGAAATATTTGCTTGATATTTTATATCTCAAATATTACCCTAGAATGGGAATGATCATTCTTTAAAAGAGTTTGCAACAATTGTCAGTGTCAGATATTCAAATAACAAAGAATATTTGTCACTATCATGATCACATTCATAATTTAACCATTTGTTTTTAAAATTAGTAACTTTCTGTTATATAGGAGGCACTTTATGATCTACGATAATAATATTTCTATCTTTTGACCATTGATCTAAATTTCCATAATGGGATTCTTCTTCAAAAATAATCCTTTTAGGACTATGGTGATGATTAGCTTAACCTGTGAAAGGGAAAAAAATAAAGCTCATAGAGAACAGCAAAAGAAATATTTCTAGTGTGGGAGATCAAGTGAACCTCTTTGCTGAATTTAAAATGTAGCAAGAAGTTTGTTTGTTTTTTTTTAATGGCACTTTCCAACTCTATGGTTATATTACATATATTTATTTAAATTTCTTATAACCAACAAGCTCCAATGAAGTCTGGGGAGTGTACAAAATTTTAAAAATATATAGAAACAGACAAGATGTAAACCACACAGATTTAAATTAACTATAAATGATATAAATCAAACAAAACAACATAAGAGCCGCGGTGGCGCAGTGGTTAAAGTGCAGTACTGCAGTCTACTTCTGCTGATCACCAGCTGCCAGCAGTTTGGCAAATCGAATCCCACCAGGCTCAAGGTTGACTCAGGCTTCCATCCTTCCGAGGTCGGTAAAATGGGGACCCAGATTGTTGGGGGCAATATGCTGACTTTGTAAACTGCTTAGAGAAGGCTGTAAAGCACTATGAAGCGGTATATAAGTGTAAGTGCTATTGCTATTGCTATCCTGCTGCCTCTAAAAAAATAATAATACATGAACTGGGAGCAAAGTCAAGTTTTCAAAGCTTTCCATACTGCTAGGAGACAAGGAACTGGCCTTATCTCTGAAGGGTTCTTCCCAGAGGACATAACAGAGAAGAGATACTTCCTTGGTCCCAGCAAGAAGCTTTAATAGAAGGAACCCATAACACACTCACTCTGTGAATATAAAAAAGAGGGGGCTAATAGAAACAATTGGAGATAATTCAAATATGCCATAGAGAGAGCTTATTACTTTCATATGAGATAGGTTTTTTTTTTCTGTACATTTCACTCAGCTTCCTTCAGACATTTTCCTGTTTTTATGTTATCTTTACAACAACCTTATAAATTATTTCGGTTTCAGGTCCTAACTGCTGAGTTAAATCTAAACATCTCACCTTGAATGAGCAAAAAATTATACCTGTCCTGAGATTTACTCCTGTTCTTATCCTGTATTATAATTGAATGGTGTTACCCATTCATGAGTCTGAAACATACAATTGTTTGAATCTTCTGACCGCACCGTCCTTCAACACATCACCAGGCATTGAGAAGAACGAGTCAAAGCAACTTCAATGGGAATGAGGTACATCTGACACTAGGAATCTCTAGGTTGCTCTGCTTTGTTCATAGCCCCAAGCTCTAAAAATATTTAAAGGAATAAGAATCATGAACGGGACTAATGTGGGGATGTTTTATTTATTTTATTAGCATCCTTGCTCTCCCTCACTGTAGTGTCTAGAAAATAACAAGGACTATCAAACTAGGTCTTTTTTCACTTTCAGCCATCTGACTTAATTTTCCATCCTATACCAGCAGAAATATTTACTAGGTCACCTAACATTTGTGTTTCATGGTAACTTTTTTTTCACTTGCTATATTAGGAAGTTGATGTTCAAAGGCTATTTAAACAAACAAAAATCAACAGATGCCTCATCCATCCAAGTTACGAAATAGTTACTAAACCAACCTTAGGAAAACACAATGTGAGTGCTGGCTGAATATTAATTATCTACTGTATTTGACTTCGTGTTTGTAAATGGAATTCATTCCAAAGTCAAGATGGTAATAATGTATCTCTTCCCCATACCAAACAAAGTGAAATCTATTCTTCCAGTACTTTAGCAAGAAAAGTAATATCCAATTATTCATCTTAACCTTTGTGGGGGGCAATCTAAAAGATTTGCCTAAGGAGTGTGGCAGATTATATTTCAGCAATCAGTTATGATTCTAGTTTCTTCTAATTCATAATTCTAAATAAAACAGATTTAATTCATGGAAGCAATTGCTATTAAATATTTACCTAGGCACACCACATTCTTTTAATCTATACTACAATGCAGCTACTTCACTTGAAAAGCTGGTTTATCCAGCAACTATTTCTGCATGTGTTGAACTAGACAATAAGATAACAGGAAAGGAGGTTTTTCCAGGATAACAAACAATGTAAGTGCTGGTTTGATTTATTTGCTATTTTTTGAAGGGGATATTTTGGGTTCTTTTTTATTTCCTACTACTTTGCGCAATCTTGGAGTTTTGTTCACTATATACAGTATTCAGTAGAAGAGAGTAAATAAAAGTCTATATTCCTGTAGTTACTATTGACAATCATTCTTGCTTTTCTGATAGGATGGGACTGAGATAAGTCATTTGATGAAAGATGTCATATGAACTTGCTACCAGGAATACTGGGGAAAATAAGACACAACTTTTAGAATAACATAAATAAAATAAAATTAAGGCAATATATTTTTCAGGATTTACAAAAAAAGTTGCAGCAGGCTAAAGCCACCTAGAGTCATCATGCAGCAAGATAGCCAGCAAAGAAAGTCAATCAATCAATCCTTCAGACGCTGGAGATCTTCTGAATACTTTCTCAGGCAGTACAATAGAGCTGTGGTGGCACATTGGTTAGAATGCAATACTGCAGGCTAACTCACTGCTCGCTCCAGAAGTTTGATTCTGAGCGGCTCAAGGTTGACTCAGCCTTCCATCCTCCTGAGATCAGTAAAATGAGGATCCAGATTGTTCAGGACAATATGCTAACTCTGAAAATTGTTTAGAGAGGATTGTAAAGCACAATCCTCAGTATAGAAGCAGTATATAAGTCTAAGTGCTATCGCTATTGCTGTTAGAACAGACGGAAAAGTTGACAGAATGTAGTCTCAGTGTAAAACAATAAGTACTGTATCTAACTTTATGGTAAGGCAGTAAAGAATGCACTTTCATTAGATTTAAATTTTGTTGATACCAAGGTACAGAACATAAAAAAATGAGCATTTGCAGGAACCACATACTTTGCAAGTGAAATTAATATATAGTATTTTGGCATTGAAATTGAAATATAATTTTCTAAACAATTTTAATATACTACTCTGGTTAATTCTGATGACAGGTAGTTTGTAAGAAGATACTGTATGCCTATTTATTTTTCCTTAGACTGAAAAGTAAGGAGTGTGGAAGCATGTTCAAATTAACATTCTACTTCTGAGCCTCTGTATATCTCAAAGGAAACAGAGTAAGACTTGGAGAATCTCTTGGTATTTTTTCTAGTTAAAATATAAGGAAAAAGAAATACAAATAAACAGCGATAAATGGGATGTTTTATATTCTCCATTGCAATCATATACCAAATAAACAGCATTTATTTTACAGAATCATTTTGTAAACACACACACACACATTTGTGTGCTTAAAAGGAATACAGTATGAAAGGGAGCATTCTTAGTACCCACCAAATAGTTATCCATAATTATTCCTTTGCAAACCAATACACTTGAAATGGCTTTTTTCCACATTTCCTCCTTGGTCTGCATTATCAGTCATAGAATCATGGATCTGGAAGGTCCAATTTATATTCCTGAGCTCAAGCCTATTTTCCATAGAAATTTTGGATTAAGGCAACCCTAGTTTCTTCTAGTCTGGAGGAGGAAGAGGAGGAGGAATAATCTAGTAATTAAATTGTTAGTACTATTAGGAAATGTTTCCTAACATTCAATTGGTGCCTCACCTTTTCTTCAGATAGACCAGTGATGGCTAACCTTTTCCAAACGGAGTTCCCAAAGCACACGTGTGCGAATGCATGCACACATGCCCCTGAACCCACAAAATGCAATGCATGTGCAGCCCCTGTGCATGCGCCCTGCCCCCATGGATGAGCCCCGCATTCACCCTGCTACCCTGCATGTGCAAACGCACATGGCCCCTGTGTGTGCCCCACCCCACGGATGCACGCTCACCCCCCCACACACATGTGCCCTGGGCTCCGCTCATGCGCAGCAGAGACCTGAAGATACAGGAAACCTGAGAAAGTAGCAATCATGGAATAATTTATTGTTAAATGGTAGAAAATTCAACATCAAGAGCAAATGCTGTGCCAGTTTATTCATTTTCTTTTGTGTCTAGACCAACTTAATAGTGCTTAGCTACAATTTTCGCAAATATTGTAGAATAATGCAAATAATGATTTTATAATAACAAACTCGGAAATTCGTAAGATTTCTGAGCTCCGGGTATTTCGCTGCGCACTCAAGACCCTATTGTTCCGCCAGGCTGGGTTAGCAACATAATTTTAAATTGGATGTTTTAAATTTTTTGGGTTTTAAATTAAGCCAAATTTATTTAATACTTTTAAATTATTTTAAATTGATGTCTATTCTGTTTTTAAATAGGCTGTACACCGCCCTGAGTCCTTCGGGAGAAGGGCGGTATAGAAATAAAATTATTATTATTATTATTTTATACAGGCAACAAGTTTAAGCACTTAAGATTATTTCCAGCCCTGGCTCATAAATATTTTGATACACGGAACTTACAGAAATCTCTGTCTTGACACTGGAAATTTCCAGTACTTATAAAGACAAAGATCATTTGTCAAGTTACAAATGTATCCCCATCAACCTGTATCCCCCATAATCTTGTCTAATCCATTATGCAAGTCCTTACTGACTTAAGTGTTTATATAATTCTCTTTGAGTATTTAGTTCTTGCTGTGTTCAAAAACACATATTCAGCATTCCAAAAGTAAGAAGAATATAACATGTATACATAATGTTGTGTTTTAATATTGCAAGCTGCCCAGAGTCACTTCAAGGTGATATGGGCAGCCAAGAAATCTAATAAATAAATAATTTCAGGAAGGTTCTCAAATTGAGTTTCTAATAGTCAGCCTTCTTCCCTTGAAAATTTCTTATGAAATCTAATTACTCAGACAAATTGCTCATAAGGCAATAGCAATTTATCACCTGCAAATGAACATACTTCATTTAAGATCCTAAGTATGGTCAGTTTACCTTGTAGTCCAATTGAAAGGCAGTAACAGCCCCCTAAGAACATTCATTCTTAACTGGTATGGTAGTTGGACAATTTGTTCCATTTGTTAAGATCACATGGATTCTCTGTCACAGATCAACCCAGGCAAATTCACAAATTCTCTATATTACTAATTTCTTTCAAGACATAAAGTGTTTTCAGGATTGTTTTTTCACTAAAAAAAAAAAACTAGTGTGAGCAAAAGAATGTGATCATATTTAATGTGTACATGGAAAGAAACTACAGTTTAAAGTTTTTTTCCTTAGAAGCCATGGAGTGTTCCTTAATAATGGAAGAAAATAATCTGAAAGATTATACTGCAGCTGTTACTAATGCAGCTTATCCTTTTTATAAGCTACTGAACACTTTATGTGATTCTCTAGCTCCCTTTTCTTTAACTGTTGCATTTCAACTTATCCCGTGGAAGTTCTGATATTTTATTTAGCAATATATTTCCTCAATGCTAAAAAAAGCAAGGAGGCCATCTTGTATTTCTTAGCTTACATGTCCTACCTTGCATTTTTGGGCGCCAGCTTGCAAAGAAGTGTTAGAATGAAAACTAAACTGATGCCAGGAACCACCATTTCAAAAATCTTATAAATTCTCCTCCCCTTACATAATGGGTCTGTATCTTATGTAATATAAAAGACTTTTCTAATTTGCCTGCATTCATCTTATAGGTGCTTCCAGTATTTTGCCATCATGCCAGCCCCTCCCTGCCAAAAGTACACAACTCTAGCATTGATGGGACTAGCACTGATGATATTACATAGTTAGAGTAATGAAATGTCTGCAAGAAAACAAGCAAGCTCAGAGAGCACCAAGGACCTCTCATTTCAACCCTAAACTACAAATATACTCCTTTATTAGTACACAGTCCATTTGATTCACAGTTGATGAAAATGATATGGGAAAAAAAACAATTTTGTGTTTGAAAATGGAAAAGGTTGTAATGTGATAAGGTTACAGTGTATAGTAATTCTTTAAATGAATTAAAAAATAAGCATGACCACATTTGGGATTTTTTTTCAAGATTGGAACTAGTTTTTCAAGAGACTAGTTTGGAAACTGATTTTTCCTAACTTGTCAAATAATGAACATCTCTGAAGGGTAGTGAAGATGTTTGCAGAAAAGGTCAATCCAATACATTATCAGTCTAATCAGAATTGAGAAATGTAGGTATTCAACAAATATGTAAGACAAACACACTTTTAATGAGTGATAGTAGTTAATACTACCCATCAAATTAATCTAAAGCTTGCATTTCAATTTCCCTACAAAATTCTTTACAAATATCACAAATATTTCTGAAGATACAAAGATATCTTCATAAATATCGTTAATATTTCTTTTTGGGGCTTATCTATAAATGTCAGATCAGGGTTGTAGAAAACCATTCAATGTCTAGTTGGCAGCAAAGAGATACAGACATATAGCCTGTTGGTGCTGCCATCTCTAGGTAGTCCTTGAGTTATGACTACAATGGACCCTGCCCATTACATCAACACAAACATTAAAAGAAGGATCTCAAGTAACAACCAATCGTCCCTGCTGTCCCCCATGCAATCATTAAAGGAACTTGTTGATCATTAAGTGGAGTATAGGGTGGCTCAAGGGTGGAGGACATCCTGGGAAGCCTACTGCAGACACAAGCCTATCTGCCTTGGACCTCCTCCAGCCCCTGAGATAACCCATGTTCTGCTTCCTGCCTTTTTGGGTCCCATATTCTCCTTCCCACCAATTGCTGACTTACCTTTTAATGTAGTCCTGAAAGCTCCATTGAATGGGAATGGGAGCAAGTGCTCTGTCCCTTAGTGTCCCTAGACCACATGACTGCAGCCTGGAAGCAAGTACCATTTTCAGAGTAGCTGTAATTAACTGTGGGTCCTTCAAAATGATGTTTGCTTCTGAAAGGGAAGGAGGAACATGACTTACGGAAAAGGACCTTGTTCTTCTTTCACAATACCTCCCAATGGCTCACATGCATGCACACTGCACAGCTGACAGTTTTACAACAATGTAAAACAATGGGGAAGGAAAACACTGGGCACACCTGCCTTTCCTGGTTCTGCTACTGCCCGTTTTTTCTGCCAAGGTTGTCCTGGGAGAAAACAAGGACCAGTTCCCAGCCTTTCAGAGCTATCTGCCCCAATCATCTGACTGTTGGAAGATTGCAAACGTTTTCCTGGCTTTTGCTAAGGTCCTTTCATACAAAGGCAGCAGCATCCAGACAGAAACCTTTCCTAAATCCTAAAGCCCTTGCTTAAATTCTCTCCCTTTCCCCAGAAAACAATATTTCTTATATAAAGAAAACATTTTTTAAAAAAATGCAGGCTGGCTTCCCAAAGCCTAGCAAGAACTCATGGCCAGCTGATCTGAGTAGAAAACTCCAAAAACAGGCACCATTTCCATAAGAAATTGTCAGAATGTTAAAAATGATGGCTGCTTCCAGGAAGCATGGGGAGCAGGCCCGAATGCTGTAGAGCATAGTAGAGTGGGGGAAGAGGGGCAGGGGGCACTACAGCATCCCTATGGTCGGTTGTAAGATTGAATGACCTTGGGATGCTGCAACCATCGTAACTTTGAAACAGAGTCATATGTAATTTGGAAGAGTCTGCCACAATTTTGAATGTTCATTAAGTGACCTATCATATTTCAAAGACTGGTTTTATGGATTTGTCCTTACTTCAATTTTGAATACTTCCTTTACCGAGCATCCTAAACTCCCTGTAAAGTTACTTAAGTTTAGCGTCTACTTCTTACATAGGTTATAACAATACATGTTATTATTACTTTGGTCTTTATTTCATTTTCACACTGACATGTGTCCAACATTTTTACATTCTCAAAGTAATTTTCACTATTTTATTAATGAACAAACAAAAATCATAACCTCATAACACTGTACAACCTGCCTCTTTTCTCATCTACAGCTTTATTTCATAGTCGAGTCACAAAAATATATTATTTAAGTGTCATTGATTTATGCAAAATTATAAAAAATAATGCTGTGTAGGAAAAGCCTTCACCAGTAAGATCTGGCCTTGAATTGAACAGCTCAATTTACTCCATTATAGCATGTCTTCTGTCCTGGGAATATGTAGCTGTAGGTATCAAATTAGATAAATGAACACATGCCGTCTGTTGTTCCCAGATGACTGAACATGACATAGATTTTCTTTCAAAGTATAATGTTACTACAGACTTACCCAGTCTGTGCATATTTGAGTATACTATATGTGTATAATAGTACACACACAAACATATAAATGTTCATATATACAATATAGATGAAGAGTTTTTAATTATGTACCAAATTTGAAAATAATGCACTCAAACTTTGCACAAAATAGCTAACAGATTTTGACAAGCAGCACAAGAAATGACTCCCGAAATGCCATCTTAATTTTATACTTAAGGATAATTTGTCTTCTATAAGTTTGTTATGACTTCCTGTGTCTTTTTTACAATGCCAAGCAGAACATTGGATACGCACTTACTGTCTTTGAGTACCACAATTGCTCAATGATGCACATAAGGACAGGACAGGACAGGACAGGAGAGAAGGAGGAGGAGGAGGAGGAGGAGGAGGAGGAGAGAGGAGGAGAAGGAGAGGAGAAGAGGAGGAGGAAGGAGGAGGAGGAAGAAGAGCGTTGAGGAGAGGAGAGGAGGAGAAGGAGGAGGAGAGGAGAGGAATAGGAAGGAGAGGGGAGAAGAAGAGGAGAGAAGAGGTCAAATGAATGTGAGCTTCTAGAACAAGATTAGACAATCCACAATCCACATGCATTTCTCTGTCCATGCAGTTTCTTGATGTATGATTTTAATCTGATATTTTTGCTCTCTGCTTATAAACTATCAGCATAATGGAAAGATTTATTAATAACCAGAGTTTAATGCTTTATTTAGAAACTGACTATTTGACTTTCTGGATCGGGACTCCTTACGCATGGTCACTCATGGCCTCATCACTTCCCGCCTAGACTACTGCAATGCTCTCTACATGGGGCTCCCCTTGAGGTGCACCCGGAGGCTCCAACTGGCGCAGAGTGCGGCCGCGCAGGTGGTTATGGGAGCGACATGGCGTTCCCATGTAACACCTCTCCTGCGCGAGCTGCACTGGCTCCCGGTGGTCTTCTGTGTGCGCTTCAAGGTCTTGGTTACCACCTTTAGAGCGCTCCATGGCTTAGGACCTGGTTACTTACGGGACCGCCTGCTGCCACCAGTAGCCTCCCACCAGCCGGTACGCTTTCATAGAGAGGGACTCCTCCAGGTGCCGTCGGCCAAACAATGTTGACTGTCGGCCCCAGGGGCAGAGCCTTCTCTGTGGGGGCACCTACTATCTGGAATGAGCTCCCCCCGGAGATACGGAAGATCCCGGATCTACGCACCTTCCGCCACGCTCTCAAGACCTGTTTATTCCATCGGGCTGGGCTGGCCTAACTGTTTCCTTTTTTCCCTTTTTAAAACATAAATTTTAATTCGTTTTTAATTTATTGGGGTGTTTTAAATCTGTCTTTGGCCAAATTGTTTAATTCGATTTTATTCAGTTTTAAATTTTGTATTTATGTTTTTTATCCTGTGGCTGTTCACCGCCCTGAGTCCTTCGGGAGTACGGCGGTATACAAATCAAATAAAACTAAACTAAACTAAACTAAACTATTTTCCATATGCATCATTTTCTTTTATTCTCTAGCCTTTCTTCCTGTCTTTTATTTTATTTTTTAATGTACAGTAAAGCAAGTTAAAATTTAAAAGTTGTATTATCTTTGGTGCTTTTCAAAATAGGTTGACTTTTATTTATGAATATTTATTTAAATATTTGTTTCAAATATTTGGCCTGTATTTCGAACTAAGTAATTGAACAATACATAGAACTTTCAGACACACACAGTTACCTCTTCAAGCTCCTTCGTAGTATCCATCCAATTTTTCCTTTCTCTAAACTATATTTAAAACAACTTTTTATCTCAATTCCTTTTTTATGTTTACATCATATCTTTTAAACTGTGAGGTTACAGGCCAGTGGTAGATTGCTACCAGTTCACCCTGGTTTGGGCGAACCAGTAGCAGCAGTGGTGGGAGGCTCCGCCCACCCACCTGGATATCATCAAGTACAATCTGTGCATGCACAAAAGCTTCTGCACATGTGCAGAAGTGGCACGCACGCAAGCGAAGTAAGCACACGTGCAAGCAAACCAGGAGCAAAGGTAAGTGAAACCCACCCCTGTTACAGGCCCAGTTTTTTCACATTGGTTCCATGTATGCTGTTTAGTTAACCCATTTTGTTATTTTTGGAGAATACAAATGACAGAACAAATAAATACTAACAAATTAAATAATACATTTCCATGCATTTCTCTTTGCAGCCATTATTATTTATCAAAAGCTTACAGCTTCTATACAGGAATGTAGAAGCTGTAAGCAATGTCGATTTCATTGAGGGCAGTATCAGGGTTGTGTTTGACTGTGGGAAGGTGGGGACGTGCCTGGGGGTGTGGCCATCTCGACGTCATTCATGTTGGGGGCACCTGTGGAGGTCCGAGTGCTCTACCAGCAAAAACGGGCTTCCTGCAACCCTCTGCCAGTGAAAACAGAGTTTGGGAGGGCTGCCCACGGCCCTCACAAGTTCCATTTTCACTGGCAGAGGCACCGCGGACCAGTCCTTTACTGTTTCCAGGGCAGCCCCATGGGCCAGATCTAAGCACCGTGCAGGCCGGATCCAGCCCCTGGGTCTTGAGTTTGACACCCCTGTTCTACAAGTTGACTGTGTGTATATTCTAGTAATGTTTTCCATGGATTAAATTACCCAAAGATTTTTTAACAACAAAGACGAAAGGTATTGTCCTGTTCTGTAGATGAACAGTTCATTCAGAAATTGTCATAAATTTCTCATTGTCAGATAGTTCCATTATAAAATACATCTATGAATGAGAGATAATAACATTGATGTTCTTGACTTCATAGTTGAATCATCTCTGTCATTTATGGGCTGTAGTACTGTGCAGATATTTCAAAGTAGGATGGGGTATGGGAAAATTCTGGATTTATAATAGCTAGATGGCCCAAGTAAAGGATGGTCTATTTGCAAGTGACTTCCACATGTACATCACAATGTGAAGAAGCAGTGATAGCTCTCCAATAAAAGAACAGATTATACTTGCATAGCTGGTACATACAAGTTCCTGTATAGATGACAGCTCAAACTGCCAATCAATCAAGATTCCTTCCCATATTTGCACAAATATATGCTAAAATTCTAATGTAATATATATATAAGCATACTATACAGGGGTGGGTTCTAAATTTTTTACTACCGGTTCTGTGGGCATGGCTTATTTTGTGGGTGTGGCTTGGAGGTCATGTGACTAGGTGGGCGTGGCTAGCTGGTCAGGGTCATTTCTGCAGGGTCCTCGCACTTACGACCAGTCCTCGCACTTACGACCTGACTCATTTGTTTGCTTTTAACAGTGTTCAGCTGTAGGACGGCCCTTTGAAGCCCCGCGGCAAGAGTTTAAACAGTTTTTTTTCCCTCTAGTCATCAGCTGGGACTCAGGAGGCAGCAATAGATTGGGGGTGGCACCGTGAGGGGCTTCTCAAGGTGCCATAGGCCAAACAGTGTCGACTGGCGGCCCCCAGGGGGAGAGCCTTCTCTGTGGGGGCACCTACCATCTGGAACGAGCTCCCCCCAGAGATACGGAGGATCCCGGACCTGCGCACGTTTCGTCGTGCTCTCAAAACTTTTTTATTTCAGCAGGCTGGCCTGGCCTAACTCTCCTCTTTTAAATTTTTAATTCATTTGATTTTATAAATTGGGTGTTTTAATCTGTGTTTCGGCCAAAATATTTAATAATTTTAAGGGATTTTTAATATATGTATTATCTGTATTTTATCTTGGCTGTTCACCGCCCTGAGTCCTCCGGGAGTAGGGCGGTATAGAAATTTGATTAATAAATAAATAAAATAAATAAATAAATAAATAAATAAAAGGTAAGAATAACATGGGGGGGTGGGGGGATGGGGCGGAGAACCGGTTCGGTGACATCATATCATCACTGCTACCGGCTCGGCCAAACCGGACCGAACCGTGAGGAACCCACCACTGATACTATACATACAGTTCTTCCATTTATTCCTTTACCATTCAGAATATAAATACATATAGTAGAAGCCAAGTGATGACAGTTTCATATCCAAAGGCCCTGACACAATTAAGGCTAGGTAATTCATCACAATGATTTCTCAAAGGCATTGGTGCTTCCTGGGTTTTGCACACTGTTGTGAAAAGGTTTAAATACTTTTTGAAAAGAAAAAGTAAATGAGCAAAAAGTTGGGTTGGATTCTAGATATAATGCATTAGGCAATAATGTAGTTTGTTTGGTTTCATATACAAGACCATCTATTAGGCACATGTTGGATGAATCTGATGATTGAATAGTGGTGAAACAAGCTAAAAATGTCCTCTTTGAGACAGGAGGTCATCCTACCATCTCTTAAGAAAGCAATGGTGTAACTCCTCCACAAGAGGCCATTGCTGGACAACATTTATCTACTTTCCAACTCCCTATTTTGGGAAGGTGGTAGAAAATGTGGTTGTTCTGCAGTTCCTTTGGAAGAAGCGGATTATGTGGCCCACTTTCAGTCTATTCATTCTATCTGATCCAGATACCATAGGCCAGGAGTGTCAAACCGAAGGCCCAGGGGCCAGATCTGGCCCAGGGAGTACTTAGATCTGGCCCGTGGGGCTGTTCTAGAAACAGCGAAGGACCATCCCATGGTGCTTCTGCCAGTGAAAATGGGCTCCTGAGCTCCATTTTTGGCTGCCACGGCCTCCTGCAACCTCCGTTTTCACTGGCAGAGGTTGTAGGAGGATGTGGCAGCCAAAAATGGAGCTCGGAAGCCTGTTTTTGCTGGCAGAGCATTCGGGCCGCCACAGGCACCCCTGACATGAGTGACGTCAAGCTGACCAATGCCTACTTTGGCCACACCTACCCCAACCCCGCGAAGTCAAACACTACCTTGATGTGGCCCTCAATGAAATCGAGTTTGACATCCCTGCCATAGGTTAACAAGAGTTGCTGGGGCCCCCAGAAGGAGAACCTGGAACCTGCCTCTGGAACAACATCCTGACAGAGATCACATTGACCTGCTAGCCTCAAAGTCCTAGTTCTTTGCACAAGTCTGAGTCATGTATTTGACATAATGATTTCATAAATAAATGGAGTAATGGTTAGATACATAGAGGAGACACACTGCAATCAGAAACATCTATACATATAGGTTTAAGACATTACAATCTAGCCATGATTAAATATAAAAGGGTATCAATAGCAAATTCTATCAATACTGAATTAGTTTGTTCCATAGTTTGTTCCCCGATGCTTTTTTGTGATTAATGCTAGGTAAACCCAAGAAGGATTCTCAAAGCCTTTAACGCTTTTAGTGATTCTCCCTATTCCCAGAAATCTAAAATGAACTGCCCTGCAATGAGTTCTAAAATTAGAAAAAACATACTGTTTTGTTATTTCTTTCATTATTATTATTAATTAAAGGATGCATCTATTCTTTAATAGTTGGCGTGTTTTCATTTGGTTTGTTTCCATTTATATTAACACTGTAGCTTAAATGTTCAATTATATCTGTGTATCTAAGCCCTATTAAATTCAAATGGACCCTTAAGTACCTAACAACAATATTAGTTCCAGGGTAATTTTGTCAGAATGTGAAGGTTTTTGGAGAAGTTTAGGCGAGATGTTTTTAGTACTGACCATGAAAACATCTATTATATCTTTCACCGCAGTGCTATTGTTTCTTGGTCTTTCCAACTTGCATTTAGCCACAGTGCAAACATGCCCTGGCATTATCATTTTCTTTGAAACCCCATAATGTTGCCAACATATAATTCCTTACCTATGAATAAGACAAGCATAGTTGTTCTTAACTAGATCAGCATTAAAAGATAATTTTCTTTATTCCAACACCTTCTTGGAATGAGATGAAAAAAACTAAATCTTTTTTAATAGACAGGTGGTTAGTCACTTTTGAGAGGTACTATATTTAGGGGTTTTGTTTTGTTTTGTTTTGCCTCACTGGGTGGTTACATTAGGGACCTAACACAAAGTCCCTTTCCAATTTGATGATTTCAGGATACATCCCCACACTAGCATAGGACAATGTGGATTTCATGTTTTTGGTTTATTGATTTGAATTACTTTCTCTCCATGTCTTAACACAAAGGCTGTAACATTGAAAACTGTCCTTTGTTGTCCTCTCTGCCAGTCTGTTTTGTCTCCACATTGCAGTTCTCTCAAACAGACATTGTGCTTTCAAATTTCTCTCTGTTAGTTGTCCTAAGGGGGTATTATTCTTTTTTTTTAAAAAAAAAACCTGTCAATAAAGAGAGCTCTCAGAGGCCAGGAGCTTTAGATAAGCAGTCCCATTAGCCTTAATGGAAGATGCTTGCATAAGTCTCTCTGGCAAAGATGAGAGAAGGGACCCAGGGGCATAGATACATGTGCATCAGCACTGAAGTTCGTAGATAAATGGAGGGAAATGCATTTGCACCTGCTTGTGTTTGGTGTTTAACCATCCCAGAAGTTCCTGGCATGCATAGCAATTGAAGAAAAGCAAAATCTATTGTAGAACATCTACTTAGGTCAATTCTACTTAAGTAGAATCCGGGGCAATATTTAAGAATATTATGTACTAAACCCAGCTTATAACTAGTAAGAAGAACTGCTGATCTCTATATACCTGTCTCAACCTGAAACCTGTTAGGTAAGTCAGGATATTTAATTGTAGCCCTGCTGGTTCATTTATCCTAGCTCCCTGTTTCACTATTCTCATCTTATTTCTTGTAGTCTTATTCTGAAACACACTGTACACTATTAGCATTTGTTATTATGCAAAATAGTGGCTGGATTCACCCACAGCCTTAAACTAGAAGTTCCCAAGGGCAAATGAATGCATTTGAAATTTTGAGAGTATATTATGAGCACACACCCAAGATAGCTATATTATAGGATTACAATAAATGACATGATAGGTGTGGCCAATTATAAAACATCTGTGTACTAGAAGACAGCAAAACACTTCACTACAGCAACATTACCATTTTGTTTCCAAAAACACCGCTAGGTTTTATGTGGGGTAGAAAGGCAATACTAGAAATACAAGATTTTTCTGAGGATGGTGCTCAACTTTGTGATATATTTTTTTTTTCATCAGAGGAATTTTTTATAAAAAAGGTAGGGAGCTGATGGGTTCTAAGGATTGTATCAGCTGGTATATTTTGTCAGCAGTGTTATAGTTTGCTTCTGCCATGATTTTCAAATCACAATAGGCATTGTTTCAACAAGCTAAGCTACCTTGGTTGTTTTATGAAAACATACTTATGGTCATTTTATCTCTAAAGTTTCCCACAACTCTACATATACAATTTGTGACTTTTCTGTGGATAAGTATAACATCTAAACTTAGACTGGTTTTCAGGTTCAGTCAGCAAGGAAAGGGATTGGGTTTTTTTCCTAAGAAAAGCCATTGGCCCATGATTAAAGAACCATATAAATACTAACCCAACCCTAACCACCTCAGCCATTGGGTTCATAGATAAAGTTAAGCCATGTTTTAAAAGCACACAGTAGATGGGTTCACACAATGTACTAAGCCTAAACAAAATAAAATGTGTCTTAGTACAACTACACAACTGTGAAGCCAACTAGTATTTAGGATGATTGAAGAGTCTAATCTGATTTCCTTCCTATATTTCAGAGTTTTCTTGGAAATTGTCACCACTTTGCCTGTTATTAATGTGGTTCTTTGATAGCATGTACTAAACATGATTAGTTCTTGAATATGATCTACCTAGGTAGCAGTTAAGATAGCTACACTGTAAAAATTTAAACATCTTTATTCACTCTTTATAAAAGGAAAAGTATGTAGAATCCCATACATTGGACATGACATAATTTCATATCTATATGTTTGTGTTCTGAGAGTTTAATAGAAGTTAGACTGTATGTAGCATTATGATCAGATTTTATATAACCTGTCCCATAATTGCTAGTTGCAAGATCTGGATAGCTCCTAAAACTAATACATTGTATATTTAAGATGACTATCCTACAATGCAATGCTCCATGAGTTCAATTCCTGACAGAGGGTTTGAACCACGCAAAAACCATCTGGCTATCCATGTCTGAGGAGTCTCAGTGGAATGAGGCTGATAACTATATGCCTCCTGGTGCTCAGTGCAATTGCTGTCTTTGTTGTCTCAATGGAAATGACCAATAAGGAAGGATCTTGTGTGTTTGCTCTATCTTTGATTTGTTCTTCAGGTCATCTCAATATTAAAATGAGATTCTTATTTGTGTATTGGTTTTCTGAAACAGACATTATTTGCCTGATATAGGTTGGACTCCTATGATCCATAACCTGAACTATCAGATCTGCCATCACGCTGCTTCAGCCCTGTTTTGCTTTGATGGGTGATGGTGACATATGGGGGGGATATAGGGAGAGGGGGTGTCAGGAACCAGAAGTTCCAACCAGAGTCAATGGTTGAATTATCCAAGGATCCAAGGATGGTAATGGAATGCAAACACCCACCAAAGAGATGCCAAACTTTAGAACTGTTATCAAAACACCTAATTCAAATCTCATTGGACATTAATAGGATGACAGGTGGGGGACAGGTGGGGGTTTATGTGGGAATATTCAGATTTGGCTTTGTTTACACTGTAACTACTTGACTTTAGTAAAAGTATACCTTTCGCTATGGGTGAAGTTGAGGATCTTTTTTTCATAAATGTCCAAGCTGTCCAAGAGACAGGCCTGACACTGAACACCTTTTGTATATTGGGTATTTATTTATTTATTTATGTAATTTATATGCCACCCTTCTCCCGAAGGACTCAGGGCAGCTTACAAAAGAACGGAACAAAAATTACATAAATATTAAAAATCCAATTAAAATTGATTGAAATAATTTAAAAATCACCCTTGCAGATCAGCCCATTTGATGAAAGAGCCACGTCTTCAATCCGCAGTGGAAGAAGAGGAGATCAGGGGCTGTCCTGAGGCCGGTGGGCAGTCCATTCCAGAGAGTTGCTGCTCCCACAGAGAACACTCTCCCCCTGGGGGTCGCCAGCCAACATTGTCTGGCTGATGGCACCCTGAGGGGCCCCCCTCTATGGGAGCGCACAGGACGATGGGAGGATGGCAAGAGATGATGCTGCAGGTACTCCGGGCCTAAGCCATGTAGGGCTTTATAGGTGAGCACCAGCACCTTCAAACGGACCGGAAGGACCACCAGTAGCCAGTGCAGCTTGCGCAGGAGAGGTATCACACGGGAGTAACGAGAAGCCCCCATAACAAGCCGCGCGGCTGCGTTCTGGACTAACTGCAGTGTCCGGATGCATCCCAAGGGCAGCCTCATGAGGGCATTACAGTAGTCCAACCGAGAAGTAGGGAGTAGTAGATAGGGAAAGTGACGGCTATAGTCCAATTATCTTGACAGCAACAGATTGAGAAAAGATAGCGTCTAATAGCACTCTTCATTTAGACTTTCTAGCAAAACAAAAAAGTCAAAACAGTAAAAAAAAGCCTGCACAATATAAAATGATAAAAAGCAAAACAGTAATGCTGCATCTATAAGATTCTTTCTTCAGTAAACATATAACACAACCCTACAGAGTGTATTAGAAAAAATGAATCACTTCTTAATAACCAGAACAGTTTTGTTTCCTTTAGCAGACCACATATTTAAATGTTTAACTAGCAGATCAAGCAATTTATTTCAAAGCCTTGTATAGCATACATTTCAACAAAACTTATTAGAATTGTTTTTTGCATCCAGTTCATGTGAACATCTATCTTGAAAAGACAGCCTATTCCTAAATTATAGCAGTTTTCATATGATTAACATACAAGCCAATAATATGTGCCTCAATTTAACATTTAAAATGTTTGTGAATTAATATATCCAAGTGAAGGAACACTTGATTCACTACAGAAACAGAATAGGACAAAGGAAGTTATAAATTGCCATTCTTGCTCAAATTTTATTTTTGCTATTTGCAAGAACAAATGGATGATTTGAGATTATCTGGCAACAACTGGCAAGATCTTCAATTAAGATATCAGCATGTTTTTCATTGGACAGTTCCCTGCTGTTGTGTCCTCCTTTTTTTCTGTTTTAGGAAAGCTATTGGCAATTCCTCTTGCAGATGGTTCTCTCTCTCTCTCTCTCTGTCTTTGTCTCTCTCCCCCCACCTTCTTCACCCCCTCCCTCAGATATACAACTTTGGCTTTCTCATCACAATGCCTCATCATAAAGAACTAAAAATATAAATATAAGCACAATATTCACCAGGATGCACATCTTAAATTAAAGCAAGTAGTAGAAAAGGTTCCTCTAGTTATTACTTTCATTAGACATATTTTAAAAAGATTTGAATAATGTATTTTTCGGAGTATAAGATGCACCTTGCCCCCCCCCCCAAAAAAGAGGGTGGAAATGTTGGTGCGTCTTATACACTGAATACAGCCATTTTTGGCCTCCTGAAGCCCCGCCCCGCTCCTTCCATTTTTGTGAAAAACAGGCCTGTTTTTTGCCCATTTTTGCAAAAACGGGACATGCAGAGGGTTTGGGAAGCCTGCAGAGTGCTCCTAGGAGCTGGGGGAGGGCAAAAATGCCCCCATTTTTGCAAAAAGGGCACACAGAGGGTTTGGGAGGCCTGCAGAGTGCGCCTGAGAGCAGAGAGGGCAAAAACCTTTTTTTTCTTACTTACCTCTTTGAAATCTTGATGTGTCTTATACACCGGTGCGTCTTATAGTCTGAAAAATACAATAATTCTGAAATGCAAAAGACTGGTTTGACCCATAAAGAAAATTCTTCATGATAAAGCAACAACTGATGGAAAGGTAACCTTTGGGTGGCTAGAAGCCACATACTGGGCCTTTTTCTTCCTCGTCCAGAGGTAGTATTCAGCAGCTTCTGACCAGTTCTGGAGAACTGATAGAAGAAATTTTGAGTAGTTCAGAGAACCGGTAAATACCAACTCTGACTGGCCCCGCCCTCATCTATTCTCTGCCTCCCAAGTCCCAACTGATCGGGAGGAAATGGAGATTTTGCAGTAACCTTCCCCTGGAGTGGGAAGGGAATGGAGATTTTATAGTATCCTTACCCTGCCACACTCACCAAGCCATGCCACTCCCACCAAGCCATGCCACTCCCACCAAGTCATGCCATGCCCACCAAGCCATACCCACAGAACCGGTAGTAAAAATTTTTGAATCCCATCACTGCCCTTGCCTCCTCTCTCCCCCTTTCCTAACTGAATTTAAAGATTTTTCTTTGTTTCTAAGGAGTGCCCTGTAATAATTCCTGCCTTGAAATGTCAAATTACAAGACTTCTGTTTTTCTGAAAATAGTGATTGAAGGAGGTTCTATCACGCAAAGAATGTTTAGTGGCTTAGTGATTCTAAGTTCCTAGGTTCTCCAAATCACAATACCAAGAATGCATACATCCCTCTTTAGATCTTACTGACGCTCCCAGATGGATAGTAGATTCTTCAACTTCAGTATAAGCCCTGTTCTTCTCAAGTAGTTAAATCTTCATTTGAGTTGAAGGCCTGACCCAAACAATAAGTTTAATTAAACTGCCTATGAATGAAATGAATGAAAGGGAAAGACTAAGAGAAGGTAATTTGTTTAATAATTATATGTAGAAGGCTATTATTTCCAAGAGAACTAGATGGATTTGTCCATATAATTGCCAAGGATACTGCTGAACTGAAAGGTGTCTTTAACTGTTTATTATGCAGAAAATAGTACAAAAATAAATTCCAAGTGGAAATAAACTATCTCAACATTTGCAGTTTGAATCCATAAAGTTCAACAACTGCATGCTGAGTGTAAGTTCCCAAAAGGCAGAAGGAGGGGATGTTTATCTAAGCCAATGATAAGGTTAGTTTGCCACTGTTACTGGTGGTTGAAGAGTATTTTCCCCCTTCACGGACATTTCCTGGTTCTGAAATAGTTCCAAAATTCATTTCACCCTCTAATTTGATTTCATGGAGACAAGTAAACAGAGATGGGACAGAGAGAGAAAACACAGTGGAGGCAAGAATGTAGGGGGGGGTGAGAGAAGGGGAGATAAGAAAGAGGACAGCTGACAATCTGCCTTTTAAGGCATAGATGCTCTGGAGCACTGAAGGGTGGGATAAGTGGTTGCTATGGCAACACATATTCCCAAATACACACAGAGAGGAGGCATACAGTGACTCTATTGGGTGTTGAATTTCAGCAAAGGAGGAAAAAAGCACTTCCTTTTTATTACTATCTCATCCTCCTTATCCTACCCTCCCAAATATTGGCTTTAACTAGGTCATATTTTCTTACCAGAGCAGAAGCTGTGCTATCCCTTTTCACAATGACTTAACTCCCCCCAAAGAATATTGGTCAAAGATGAAAGCTCAGAGATACATTCCCAGGCTCTGCTTTAGTGGAAGGGGTGGGGGGCATGGAATTGAACAGCGTAGCAATGTGTCTCACAAGGCAGATCATAGCTGAATACTTGCTGAGGGGCAGAAGAAGAAAAGGGGGGCAGGGGAGAACTGGAGAAATATTTTTCCCCATCTTTAATTTTCTAAGACCAATCTCTCCTTCAGAAGGTGGGAAAAAAAGAAATTGTAACAAAGCATGCTACTGAATTCTGCCAACAGAATGTTGCATGCAGAATTTTATTATGATATTATCTCCTATATATTATTATAAATAATGCATTTGTTTTTAATCTCTACTTCTTGGGGAGTTTTATTGCCTTAAAATGGTTTGTTTTATGTTGTGTCTGTTCCAAGACTGGTATATCACCAGGGAGTCATGGCTTTACAACAACCTAGTCAGGCAAATAGCAGACAAGACAATTGGGCTTAATTTAGACAAATTTTCAAACATTTAAGTTTCTTTGTTTTAGTAGAGGGTAATTAAAGATCAATGTCAATATATACAAAATACATTTTAATTTGGACTGATCTTTTGGTTCAGTTTGGAATAAATTTGATGCAGAAATATCATTACTTCCATGTAATGTTTAAATGCCGTCAAAACAAAACTGGACAGAAAACAATAGTTTCTTCTCATCCATGATTTATAATGCTAAGCTGAAGGTAGACTTTTACTAAGGTATAAACAGGCTTAAGATCTGGACCTTTTATACACTTTTCCTCCGCAGGAAAAAAAAATGATTTCACAGTGGCATCCCAAGGATCCAAAGCTTTCACCACATTATAAAAATAAGGTTGCAAGAAGCAGACTACGAAGTCTGCTTCTCTCGTACATATCCCACATACAAAATGGTACAATGCTGCTTTGACACTTGCTCCCCTCTCCCTCATGACTCTCCTGGTGCAAATCTCTCTAGGGTTGCCCTTGCAACCAAGTGCTCTGTAGATTTGTAGGACTTCATCTCCCAATTAGTATATCTACTACTTTAGTATCTATTTGGTTATGCTGTTTGGAAATTATGGGAGTTAACATTTATTCTAGAAGTATGTAACATTGGTAAGTGTGGAAAGACCCTCACAGAAGTCAGTGTGAGGCCTCTCTCTTTTTTTTTTCCTTTAGGACCTTAAGGCAGTAACTGGACCATCCTAACACTTCAACTATAAGAGGAGGACATTCTCGACATTTGGGTGTGTATATTGATAGGGAAACATGCAGTCTTGTAGGAGAGAAGGAGAAGAAAAGATTGCAAATGTCAGTCCAGATCAGCATGCTTCTTTATTCTTCTCACCTGTGCCAAGACTGTAACCAGAAGTCATTTTTATTTCCTTTAATAAGACTTTTCTATGAGTCTATTAGCTTGAATTTCTCTTGTAGTTGACAACTTCCATCTGGTTGGTCTACAGATGAACCAATAGCAAAAAAGAAAATACCAGATTTTTACACACACACATGCCTTTCTTCTTTCTTTCTTTCTTTCTTTCTTTCTTTCTTTCTTTCTTTCTTTCTTTCTTTCTTTCTTTTCTTTTCTTTTCCTTTCTTTTCTTTTCTTTTCTTTTCTTTTCTTTTGGCACTTGAATTAGAATGCAGACTAACAGCACTCTAGTCAAAGGTCCATCATTTATTGAGAAATCCAGATGAAGCAGCCATGGAAAGCCACAACCAGATAACAAATTGGAGTAGTTGTGTGAAATTAAGCACAGCAGAGAGACCATATAGCACTGCTTATGCTAGGAAAAGCTGGAAGATGCTACTTTTGAAACCAAGCAAGATAGGGGAGATCGCTTTCAGAATGGATCAGGAACAGGTATGAAAACATGGATTTCTATCTCAAAAAAATAGTCAGCATGCTCTCCTCCACCATGGCAAACAGGACGTATGGATAAGGTCTTAAACATTCTTGTAAGTACTCAGTTCTTTATTGAATTTCACTCTGCTCTCATTGTCCTTAGTATTCCTATAGCAAGAAAATTCACATATTAATAATGCATAGGGCCAGTTTTAAATATATTGCTTGTTATAGGCATTAAGTTTCTTTCGTGCCTCTATTATTAGAATGGGAAACAGGGCATCGATAATTTACTTCCATTCATTATTTTTAGTATGACTGCCATGAGTTTCTTCGTTATTTTAGAGACTTTATTTGTTTATTTGTTTATTTGTTATATTAATGTTGGCTTCATTTGGTAGATCTATATCCATATCAGAGACATCTTTCCCAGTCTTTGGATAGTTCTAAACATAACGATTTACATGTTTCCATGCGTGTATTTTATTAATTTTCTAAATGGACTTATAAAAAAATAATACTGCTTGGAGTACAATTAGCCAAATAACATTGCTATGGGCCAGTGCTTGGCAATGTAATACAACAGCATTAGTTAAAGGAGCTTTGCTTTAATGAAAAATATAAATAGAGATTTTGTTCACATAATTGTATCTCTCCGGAGATAGTTATCCTATTATTCCAGGTGGAGAATCAGAGAGTTGGAAGGAAACTGGGAGACTGTCTACTTCAACATTATTGAGTGCATAATCTGAAACAGATCTTACATTCCCTGTGCAGGGCTATCCAACCTATGTTTAAATGCCTTAACAAAGGACAGGCCATCATTTCCCAACATGGCCTATTGCATTATTTAAGAGCTTATGCCACTGGAAAGTTTTTTCTTTTATAATGTATTTAGCTAACTAAGCCTTTTTTATAACTTTTCCCTAGTTCTCTTTCTCCCTCTGGCCAAATAAAGAATGGTTCTACTCTTTTTTCTTCTTCTTCTGTGCAATACTCTGTCTTTTGAAGAATGATCTTCCCTTAATTTTTCCTGATTTAATGGGCACAGTTCAAAGGACTCACCCCCTGGACTTTTCTACACTCACCATTGACTGGGAAAATTTAGAAAATTCATTTTTCTAAAAATAATGTAGTGGGAACTAGGGCTGGACCTAATATTCTGTATACAAGCATACAGTATTCAGCTATTAAAAACCTGAATATTACTTTATCATAGGAATTTACAGTGTGATGGTATTTTAAAATGGAATGTGCAATATAAATCAATGTACCAGATTTTTACTGATATTTTTCTGCAGGTATGTCAGCTGTATAAGCTAGAGTAGACTAAAAACCGGTGTGATATACAATAACGCAGGCCCTCTTTTATTATAATAGCTATAGTAACAGAATCTTACAATTATGAATGTTCTGTCTTTCTACCTCACTTTATGTTTCTGTGAACTAGGAAGGAACCTAAGATGTTTAGTCAAATTAGTTTCTGGGAACTGGCTCAAGTCCCACTTATCTGACATTGATTTAGTAATGGTTCTTTCTTCTGTTATTCAAGGCCATTCCCTATTCCCTCTACAAGGGATAATATTTTGCATCATTGAGGCTAAGTATTGAAAGCACTTTTTAATGCTGTGTTTATTTTCTTGTTTTCTAAAGGTCCCAGTCTGGAAGTGCAGATCTAGCACAATGGGAGCACTGGAAGTCCATTGCTACAATAATTGTGGGTGTTCTTCAGTTTTTAACAGGGCCTGCCTTTAAAACTGGTGTAGGGATCATAGCATGGCACACAGTTACAGGGCTGGTTAGCACAGTGAAGGCCCCACCTTTTAATTAATTTTAATGATGAATTTTAACTAGTCTTGCCTCTATTTTAAATTTTTATATTCAGTTTTTATGTTTTTAACATTTTATTTATACAACACCCAGAGTCCCTCTGGAAAGGTGATGGGCAGTTACTAAAATAAATAAATAAATAAATAAATAAATAAATAAATAAATAAATAAATAAATAAATACATACATACATACATACATACATACATACATACATACTTCTTCAACAGTTACTATGAAAAGCTTTGGAGAAATTATGTCAACGTGTCAGGCATCTTAGCATTTTTGAATTTTAATTAAGTGTAAGCAGTATAGTATTGATTCATCAACTTTCATTTATATTTTTCTAATAGCTAGATGTATTTTTCATCAATGTCATCATTCTATAAGATCTTTAGAACTGCATTTAACTCTATATGGTCAAATGCTTTTTCATAGTTAACAAAAAACGAGCTGAGGGACATATTCTTATGTTCATTCCATGAGTTGGTTAATCATAAATAAGTAATTGGTGGTTGAATAGCCTTTCTGAAAGTCAGATTTTCCAAAATTGTTTATCTAATCTGTTAACTAGCCCACATATGAGTAGTCTGTAAACTGTAGAAGGGAGGCAGTAGTTTTAAGCTTTTTAGGCCTCCTTTTTTGATGAGTAAGATCACTTTGAAGTTTTCCACTGTTTGGGAATTTGTTCTACATCAAACCAATCATTGATGAGCTTGATAAATAGCTTTGCTAGTGTTTCTATACTTGTTTTGTAAACTTCTCAGATATTTGCATCTGGTCCTGGGACTTTGCTTCATCACCAGTCTTATTATATGAAGTACATCAGTTTCAATTGTTGACATATTTGTTGTTGAATATGCCTCTGGATGATAATATTTAGAGAAAGCTACTTTAAAACAAAGAAATCAGTACAGAAGTGCGACATTCTTTTTCAGTTTCTCTTGTTTCAGTTGCTTATAGTGGTATAATCACCTTTCTTCAAGAGTCTTTTCTTCTGTTTCATTTCATTCTGGCACTTTATGATATTACTTCTTGCCTCTGCTGTGTTTATGAGTTGTTGTAGTTGATACCTTTCATAAACCTATTTAATCACCTAATTTTATGGCTTAGTTTACAAAAAAACAATCCTGTCAAATATATTTTCCCTTCTGAGTTTTTTTCCTCCTAAAAATTCTAATGTGCATCACTGAAATTTGAGTTTATTAGGGTTTTTTTTTAAACCTTTGTGTTTGTGGTGCATTTAGGCAAAGCAAGCCAAGTGCTGGAAAAATAGTAGATTATGAAATATTTCTTATGACTTTCTTTTAAAAATCATGCATACACAAAATGTGAAATTATATATAAAGGTAAAGGTTCCCCCTTGCACATATGTTCTAGTCGTTCCTGACTCTAGGGGGTGGTGCTCATCTCCGTTTCAAAGCCGAAGAGTTAGCGCTGTCCAAAGACATCTCTGTGGTCATGTGGCCGACATGACTAAATGCCAAAGGCATGGAAACAATAAAACTGAAGCAAATTGATAAGGATTTGCTAGAAAATAAAAATAAATATGGACCTAGTTGTAAAGAATTTGGATATATAACAAAAAGTTAGAATCTTTTCCAGTTGTTAAAACAGTGAGAAATACAAATTCTTGGATATAGAGAATAGATGAGTGAAGATCAAAAAAAGATGAGATGCTGCTTTTAAACTGTGGAAATTAGGAAGTAGGAATTTCTAAAATGGGAGAGATTTTTTTCCCAAAGGAAAAATAAGAAGAAACAAGCTTTAAGAGAAGAAGGGAATAAAATGGACATAAACTGTAAGTGTGCAAAGAGAAAAAGCTGAGGAGTGGAGGAAATGTGTATAGCAAAAGACCTGCCAGACTACACACCTATGGCATTCATAAGAGCAGCCAGGCAAATGGTGCCATGGAAGACAAGAAGGAGCACAACCTGTTTGGAATAAACGCAGTAACAAAAGTTTTCCCTGTCTCCAAAGAAGAGAAAGATGACCTAAAACTAAGCAAAGAAGTTGAAAGAAGAGGCAAAGAGCTTTTCTCCTTGGAGAAGATTACCTAACTATGGTTCCTCTCTCCATATCAAAGTGGATAAGGGCAATTAGGAATATAAAAGAGCAGAAGGCTTAGTTGGCAGCAAGCAAATCAGCAGGGGGAACAACATCTAGCCATGTCTGTGAAGGAGGAAAAGAGCCAAACTGATTGGCACTAGGTACAAGTGAGGTAACTAAGTCCAAAGTCCAGCAACACACTGCAGGTGGCTGAGAACTGCAAAAACTGAAGAGGAACAGGAGAGTTGTTGTTTTTTAGAAGGTGAACAGCTGGTTTGAAATGCCTTGTCATACTGTTTAATCATTTGTATAGATATATATTTATTGTTGATAATAAAGCTGTTTCTGTTTGGGATAGAGGCTTTTTAATTTGTATTGATTTTTCCAGGGACGGTGGAGGGAAATTGATCCATTAACAAACAAAACAAAAACCCAGCACATGATAATCATGAAGATAAACAGATCCAAATGAAATGTCTGGGTGGGGTGATAATCAAAATATATATCTTAGTAAAATTATTTGTACCAAACTGTCAAATGTTTCCAGCTGGCTTCACAAACAGTTTGTTACAGTGGAAACGGTAGGTTTTTGTTAATGAGTCAAAACATTCCCTTTTCTCTGGATCCTTCAGAAACATTTTCTCAAACCTACAAGTAATTTCTCATATAGGAGGCTGGGAAAGGTACTGGTTGAGAGATGCAAGTCTCAGAGAAGGGACAATAAGAGGGCGATAATTAAATCATCTCAATTTTAACAACTTTAAAAAATGTCGACTTCAGATCCCAGACTTCTGGATTTAGCTTGGTCTAGATGCTCACAGTGTCCTAGTTGAAACTACAGTATAGTTGAATCTATCTATTTGCTGTGAGATTAAGAATTTTTCATTTGCTAGTTGGTGTTTATGAATGAACTTTCTTAGTCTTCTGCCTGTCTGTTTTACATAGAGACTATTACAGTCTTTACGCTGTTTATTGCAGAGTCATAAAACTAAGAAAAATGACAATGTTAATGAAAGAAGGAACTCTGACCATTTCTGAGATACACGCTAATGAGAAATGATAGACTTGTCACTTGATAGAAGGAATTAATTCAAATTCATTGTCTGGATCTTTAGTCTCTAAATTGCTATCACAAATCATTAGAAGTAGTTCAGTAGTTGCAGAATGATCATTTATACGGCAAATTTAGTTTCCTCCTATTGGCAGGTTGTATGTGAATATATGCAGTTCACACTTTATTTAAGAGAGTGATCAAACATATTTTATTCCACTGCTTATTTGCTAGGAATTTGCATTTGATGAAGTTTATGCTAGAATAAATTAGCCCACAGGAAGCTATAATTCTTGACTTTTTATTCTTTGGGAGCTCTCCCATAAATAGCTATCAGTACTAGAGAAGCTGTTATCCAATCTGATGATAGTGTTTGGCTTTTCCAGAAAACAAACATGACCCAGTGAAAGAACTTATTCTCTTATTTCGGCATTACTTGCAAGCAGTCACAATTTTAAGTGACTTTCTGCATAATCTGATGAATGTTTTTAGCAAATGATTCAATGAATATTAGTTTATGTCAAGGAGGTTTTATATCTTAATTTGGAATGCCTTACTTGAAATAAACTCTGCATAGTCCATTTTATTTTCTTGGAAATTTTACAAGAAATCTGGTTAATGCTAACTGCTACTGTGTATTCTAGTTGTAAATAAACCAGAACCTCTTTGGACGAAGAGGTCTAAAGGCTTGCATTTATTTTTGATGATAATTTGGGCTTTGGTGATGAGTGGGCCCCCTTTTTAGAAGTGAGTGCTACAAGAAAACTGGCAAGAAGCCAAAGCTGAACATTCAGCTTTGGAGAATTATCCTTGGCTTCTCAGGATCTTTCTAAGGCAATTGGTAAATAAAGAAAAAAAAGAACAAATGTAACAACTAAGAATGGCCAATGCCTCATTGTTAAAACTATATCTCCAACCTTTGGAGAAATACATCAGTGGAAAACCAACAACCATTTTTGCATTAACAAATACATGGTTTGTGCAAAAGTCTTTGAAATATCTAAGTGCACTAGTGTTTTGTTTAAAAAAAAATGTGTTTTTGTTGTTATTGTTGTTTTAAGGTAATGCAAAGCATCTATGCTTTAGCTTAGGAAGAGCCTTTACATCACAGAGGCCCTGCAGTCTGTCTAACCACATGTTTTGAGTTACTTTGGAGATATCCTGTCGCAGTTCCAGTAGCATAAAGACCTTATGTCCAAAAGCATCTTCTGCTTTAGGTATTGGAGCAGTTGGAAGAGATCTCAGAAGCTATTTTGCAATGCAATACAGCATCTTCATTCTTAGAAGCTTGAGGTAGTGATTGTGGTAATGTCATTGCTCAAAGTAACTTGATGGTATTCTTCTCCTGAATGTTTGTCAAAGGGAAGCACCCTTTGAAATTATTGCACAGCTCCATCATTCAATTTTGAAAGAAATTTTGGTGAATGGAGTATAAGAGTTTTGCACTGTTATCTCATTATACAGTATCATTTCAAACAGGTCTATATGGATGCCATGTAGAGGCATCTTACCCAGAGAACTCAAAAACATGAATTTTGATTTTTTTTTCTTATACTTTCAATTCCATTTTAAATTGTTTTTATCAGGATATAGAAGATGGAGGACAGGCAGCAATGGCTGTAAAGAGCTCTTCCGAAAGTAAATCAGGTCCCTCTTTTTCTATACAAGTATTCTATACAAGTAATATACAAGTATTTTTATATTTTTAATTCATTTTTAATCTATTTTTAATCTATACTGGACTTTTTACAAAAGCACTTACAGTGTGGCTACCTTTTGTTTTAGATACATTTTATCAATACTATAAGCCAGGATTTTTAAGAATGGGGAAAAGGAGAAAGAGACAGCACTCTGCAGCAGAAAGTTCATCCAATCCATTGAAGCAGCAGAAAATGGGAGATTATATTGCAAATAGACAGTCTGTTCAGAGGATGTTACCAACCATTCCTATTTAGATTCAGAACTTTAGATACGTATAAGATTATTCCTGCTTCATCTTTATGAATAATTGGTAGTTCAGATGTATAGGCAAGAATTCTGAATTATTTTTATTCCAAATCTTCTTACCATCTTGACATCAGTTGCATTCAACTCCCCTCTCTCCTTTCTCAATTATCTTATTTATCGAATATAAAACATTAAAGCAGACAATAAAATTGGAAATGGTAGAATTAAATCCACAGAAAAAAGAGGTGAAGAGCAAAAAAGAAAGGTAAATTAATAAACTTTTCCATAAGGATATATTTATTTGTTAAATAAATATCGTGCCTTTTTTCCAAGAGATTGGGATAATTAACCCTATGATCTCCCTTTATTTTATCTCAATAGTAGTCACTTCTGTTATGGAGCTAATCTAACCGAGAGTTACTCTAACAGGGAATACTTGGACAATTTTTCATATTGGGTTAACAAACCTTACTTGTTTATAAATGCTTGGAAAAGGTTAAAGCATTTATCCCCAAATAAATATTTATGAAAAATAAAACTCATATTGCCGCAATAAGATAACATAAAAAGGCTACAGAGTAATAGAAGGAAAGAACAAAATTAAACGTAATTGATGTGGTAGTCATTAACACTAGCAGCAGTAAAAACTAATTTCTGTGCTTACAAATGATTCCTCTGCTTGCAGCACAGCAAGCCATTTGGGGACTGGGAGTTGTGTGCATTATGTGTGTTAGAAAAAGGTGGTGGGGAAGTATCCAAAGAGCAAACTTTATTGCCACAAGTAGCTGCGTCTGCCAATATTTGCAAAAGAACATGCACTTATCTCAGGGGAAGAAAAGATACTCATTGGATTTTCCGGCAAAAATGAAAAGACTAGCCAAGAATTACAGATAAAAAGCAGGGAAGAGAAGCTAAGCCCAAAATACTAGATACACATAATTAAAGAGGTCCCACATTTGACTCCAGGGTTGAAAGAGGTGAGGATCTCAGCTGTCAGGCAGAGCCATTAGAAATTTGTAAACACATGTCAGGCCTGTTTTTAAAAAATTTAAAGGCAGGTAGACAATCTCTCTGATTGGAGTCTGCCACTTCTACCCAAGAACAGGAACCTTTACCTGTCTCTCTTACTGTCTACAGAGATGCTTGCTACTATTTTTATATGCAATATGTAGCATATTCAAACATTTTAAATAGCAAAAAGGGGCATCATACCATCACTGGTAATCTTCCATAAAGTAATTTATAAGCTCCCATAGCTTTGAGACTTACAGTGTGCATATGTGAGAAAGAAAGGATGTTTTGTTGGTATGTGCAAATAAAAACGTATTTTGGAATTACAAACAAGGAAGTGACTCACAGAGAGAAATGGATTTTCATAATGTCTATAATGCCTAGCTAATAATAATAATGCCTAACTGAGCCCCAGTTAGACGTAATTGTTCATACCACCTTTGTCCACAATGTGTCCATACCACCTTTTCTTTATTACCACCATAGAAATTTGTGCAGATAACAGGATATCCTTCTGCTGAAATTGAATGCTAAGGAACAGCTGGGTTTGTTGCTGTTTTGTTGGCTTTTCCGATGTTGGCAACATCTTTGCCTGAGCTGCTGAACCCATCACCAGATTAATGGTAGAGTCACAGGTTTAATAGTCTTTGGGGACTTCAGTCTGTCCCTGACTGTTATAAAGTCAGAGACAACTTAGGAGTTAATGGCTATCCTTCTAACCATGAATCATTGCCCCAAGTTATTGAAGGCTTGATTCATGCTCTGGGTCATACAGTACATTGGATCTGTTACACTGGGACAAATGAAATGTAATCTATTAGTAGAAGACAATACTATTAGTCTTTTGTTATAATTATTACTTACTGATTGCTTTTTGGGGGATTTTGAGTGTTACTATGCTCCACTCGACAGGGAGATGGGAACTATTCATTTACCTCACCCCAGATGACAATTGACCCAGATGGATTTCGGAGGGAACCTGGGCTTTTCCCCTGAGGATCTTGTGTGCAGTTGGACTGAGTCTTTAGTTGTCAGCTGCCTGAAATAGATAGGTGACAAGAGCCTTAGACCACATAGTTCCCGTGCAGTCTTTTATTGTGTTGATGTCCCAAGGTGTTCCTTTGTTTTTCTGAGGAGATGAAATATCTAAAGAAACCTCCTAGAATGCCAGTGGAGGAAGACAAAGAATGAATCTGTCTAAGCTGGGGTATCAAACTTGCAGCCCGCAGGCCGCAAGTGTCACACATTGGCCACCCCAATGTATGATGCATTTTAGCAAAAGAGGAAAAGTCATAATACATCACCTGATGATAATATGATGCTGCAAGTTTGGCAGCCCTGGTCTAAGTACAAGCAAGAACCCATATCAGCGATGACATTATGGCAATGGGAACTGCAAAATATAGCTATTTTTCCACTCTTATGACATCCATTGATAGCCACCCAACAGTCATGTTTATAGCTCCTTATCAAGTAGAAATGAATGAAAAGATCATCTGCACATTTTCAGTGAAAAATATTCTAGGCATTTGGTAAATAAAGTTGCTCATATTCACTATAACATGGATCCAAAGCAATAGCATATACCAGACAGCCTTAATAGGACAGATGTGGCATGGAACTAAAAGCAAATAGCTAGGTTAGAAGGCCTGAGAAGCATGGTTTAGTATGATTAACTGAGAAAAGTTTATGTTTGGGAATATGACTGCTCAGGACTCCTAACCCAGATATTTTACTTTTAGATCCATGCCACATTTGTCCTATTAAAGCTGTTTCTGAGATGTGATATAAAGTTGGATGCATGCTATAAGTGTCATCTTTGATGAGGAAAAGATGATTTCTCCTCAATAAACCATTGCTGGACCTCATGGTTCTTAACACTTTAGTTAGCTAGCAGCCCTCCCTTCCTGGAGAAGGTTGCTAATAAATGGGCTAGAACAGACCAAAAGAAAATGAATTATCCAGAACCTATAGGTCAGGTTTCATATTAGGATTTAGTACTGAGGTGGCTTTGGTCATAACTTTCTATGATCTTTAGCAGAGTTGTGATGGGGATGGTGCAACCATATTAGTTCTTTTTGATATTTCATCATATGTGAGGCACAAAGAATCAGGACCATACATTAAGTAGCAGTTCAGAAGATTTATTGCTCAAGCCTATAAGCAAGAATCTAATCAACTAAAATTCAACACTAAATTGGTGCCAGATAAGGGTCAACAAAATTCAAGAGATGTTAGATCATTTGTGAGAATGCAATGACTCTAGGTTTATGACTCATTTAACTCTGCCTTCTCTTATCCTACATAATCCTTTGATACTATCAGATATGGTATCCCTCAGGAGTATTTGAAGGGATTGGGGTTTTTGGCCACTGATCTCCAATGGCCAAATCGTTGGTTACTATGAATAAAATAATGCAAGAAGTATGTCTTAAGTCTAACTAAAATTCATATGCCAAAGACTAACCAAAATTAAAGCAAGATTGGCAAGATTGAGTTTATTGGGAGAAAGTATTCTTTTATCTGCAGACCAAAAATTGATTCATAGTTAGCCCAATGCCATAAATCATAAACCATAGTTGCTGATTTTACACAGCATACTATGCCAAAAATGTAAAGTCTGGAATGGAAACCATTCCAGAGTAAATAAAGTACCTGGGGAAAAGAACTGTTGGTGGAAATAGAATCAGGTTTATCTATCTGTTATTCCTCCCTCTCTTTACATCTCTACTAAAGTCTTTTGTGTATTGAACAGTGACTTTACTGACTTGGGAATAGATTGATTTCATGGAGTTCATGGTCTCCTCTCCAGGCACCTAGATTCCCTGTCCATTTCAGGAATCCAGCTGGGTCTCTCATATGGAAAATCATAATGAGCAGAGATCAGCAGTATTTATTTAGACTAGAGAAAAGGAAAAGATGGTAGTATCTCAAAAGGGATGATTACGTTAGATCAAGATATTTTGACTGCTAAACAACAAAAGCCAATCATACTATTTTCCCTCCAACTGAATACTATAGGGTGCAACCCACAATATATTTTTCATATGCACATCTGCCCTCAGTTTTTGAAATAAATTCTTGTACTTGACTCCTATTAAACAAAGACATCTGTGCAGGTCCCCCTTTCCCTTTCCACCAATATATTTATTGGTGGCCTGCAAGGTGATAGAATCACATGACAGGCAGGAGACTCCATGTGATGACCCGGGGCGTGGCACAAAAGCAACACAGCCAGAAAATAAGTACAAGTCTCTTTATTAACTCCAACATTTGCCCCCAACATCCCTTTACTCTCCGGTCTGGAGAAAAACCCTTCCACAAACCTGTAAGCAGACAAAACTTCCAACCATAAATCCAACAGGGCAAGATAAGGTAATTAATCCAGCAGGGCAAACAAGATAAGGAATACCAGGATTGAAGTAGCACGACCGTAAATTAAACTATATAGGAGGATGCAAGGAACTCAGATAAAGCAGTGTTTGTTCCTGACAACTGCCCATTTGCCTTTCCTTTTGAACTCCAGCTATAGGTGTATCTTGTGAAGGGAATTGGGGCCCTTTCTTCCCTCATAAGCCACGCAACCCATGTTGCTCTCTTTTCCATTCTTCCCTGCATGCCCTAGGAGGAGTAGTGGGTGGGCTTTGGTCTTCATCCTCTCCCTTGTTCTAACTCTCACCTGCTCTGCCCAGCCTGACTTTGCCCTTCCCCAGTTTCCTCCACAGCCAACAGAGGCACTCTCTCCCTCTCTGTCAGCTATTCCTCTTCCATCTCAGAGTCAGAGTTCGACAGGGACATGACACTCCAAGTGACACCCTTCCCCCGAGGCTTTCCTATCAAATAAAGGTCCTATTGCACAAAATGCTGTTTTGGTTTCTAAAACTTTGTTTATAGCTTAACATCTCATTCAAATCCAGTCAGTTGTAGATTAATCAATAAACATGACACGTTCATTGTCTGTAAGCAGGATTTATTTTACACTTCTGGGTAACTTATACTTTGGCGGTTTATGATTTCCTGAAAGTTAATACTAAACAATTCAATGGTCTAATTCAGTCTCCAAGTTCTGAATAGAATAAAAAAGAAGTAAACTGTGTGAACAAAGATTAAAGTATGATTGTATGGTGTGTGATTGTAGTGTGATGTGATGAAATAATGAGATTAACCAGAATTTAGGGAACTTGCTTTAGTCTCTCTGATTTTCGTGTTTGGAACAAATGATTTATTAGGCTTATATGACTCATTGGTGCTTTTTCTGATTAAACAATTAAGCTATGTCAGGTTCATATATTTATTCTGATGGAGAAGCATCTGGAGAGTAGAGTAATGCAAAATGCCAAAGCAATTTTATAAAAACTTATTTGAGTGACAAATTAAAGTTTAACATGCATTTAAAGAGATATTCCCTATTGTTTTCCTAATGTCTTTCCTCTTTTCTGTGAGCTCTTTCTCTCAACATGTCCCTACATCTTTAATCAAGTCTGAAGATGAAAATTTCACAGAAAAGTTCAATCAAAATTGTAACTGGGAAGCAGTACACATTCTAGATCAATCTAGATTTAAGAATGCATGAGTAGTTTGATGCTGTAACAAATTAGCCATCAATAGTCTATAAAACAACAAAAAAGAATGATCAAAAGTCAAAGTTAAAGCAAATAGCCCTGAACAAATAGCCTCAAACACATCCTCCTTTATCACCCTTCAACCAAGCCCCAGATAAGAAGAAACCAACAGCAGATAAACAAGGAAAATCAAATAGGAAACAATTCCAGCTGGTGTTACAAGCTGTTGTATATACCAGACCAATAAATCTTACTTCTCCTACATTACATGGATGATAATGAAACATCTGCACAAAAAATACCAAACTCAAAACAACTCCAAGAATTCTTCCCTCCCCAAAAAATATCTATATGGTGTGCTTTTAGCAGAAATAAAATCAATCTCAAGTATTTAGATTACTATAGCCTTAGCACTGTGAAAATATCAGTTTTGTATTTATTATGTAAATTAATTTTATAAGCAGTGGTCAAAAGTCTTATCCAAAGTCGCACAATACAGCTAACCCAATTACGTATAATCTTATGGCAATCCATGGTGCCCTGATCAAGTTTAGAGTACTGCAAATAGACTTGGGAACATGTGTTTTCTGACTGATCAATTAATCCATTTTGAATTACTTCCTGTTCTGTTGTTTCTCACTAATGATGGAGCTCCAGTTACAACATGCTAGCTAGGCATGTGCCTAGGCAAAAATGAAGAAACACATTACAATTAAGCTTCATTGCTGCCAGGTGAATGGCTTCTTGTTTCCTAATTGGCGAAATCTTTCTGAAAGGAGAAAGTCATTCTGAGATTCCAATTCCTGCACATTCATCTTCCATTTCATGGGAAAACCCAGCAAAAATGAGGACTGCCATAGTGTATAGTTTTGCATTTACAAAGAAAGTAGACCAATCCCCATGCTTCATTTTCCTATTATAGAAAAAGGTAGAGCAGCTAACATAATCCTTTTGCAACATTGCTTCCATCAAGGATGGTACTGTGAGCCTGATGCTCACTATATTATATATTATACCTCTTCAGAAACCCAGTTTTCTGAAAGGTCACATCCCACAGTTAATGAAGTTAGGCATTAATTGCACATGAGAGCAACCACATCATTCTGTAGGCCAGAATTGTCATGTTGGGATGCCAACAAACCAACAAAATAACATTTAATATGCATGTCATTTGGTGAAATGTTTACAGCCACCATCTTTGATGAAACAAAAAGAAAAGGCAAAAATTTTAGACTGTGATATTAGTCAGAAATGTGAAAAATGGCATTACTGCAGTGGTGAAATCTAAAATTTGTTAATACCGGTTCTGTGGACGTGGCTTGGTGGTGGTGGGGGTAATGTGACTAGGTGGGCGTGGCCTTTTTTTTTTACTTTTAAAACCATTTTTTCCAGAACCGAAGAGGTTGTAAAAAATGCTTTCAAAAGGCTCTGACGATCTCAGCTGAGTTGCTTGATCAGGCAACTCAGCTGGGATCGTCAGAGACATTTAAAAGAAAAAAAGGTTTTTTTCTTTTAAATGGCTCTGACGATCCCAGCTGAGTTTTTTAAAAAGCCTCTGACGATCAGGCAACAGCTGGGATCGTCAGAGGCATTTAAAAGAAAAAAAGGGTTTTTTCTTTTAAAAGCCTTTGATGATCCCAGCTGAGCCACGCGATCATCAGAGGCTTTTTTTTTTTTACTTTTAAAAGCATTTTTTCGGCCGAAGAGGTTGTAAAAAAAATGCTTTTAAAAGTTTTTAAAAAGCCTCTGATGATTGTGCAGCTCAGCTGGGCATCAGGGAGGCAGGGAATTTTTCTACCAGTTCTCCGAACCACCTGTCTCCATCGCTACCGGATCAGGCAATCCGGTCTGAACTGGGAGCATTTCACCCCTACATTACTGTTGGTACGGACTGGTTTAAAAGTCTACATAAACCTAATTATTAATTTGTTCTTTCATTCATTTCTCAAGATCAAGGATAGAACTCAGCTATGCAATAGTGACTGTTGTATTAATGCTCCAACACTGGAAGTTTTTAAGAAATTGGACAATCATTTTTCTGAAATGGTGTAGGGTTTCCTGCATGAGCAAGGGTCCCTTCAATTTTTTTATTCTGTATGGAAAAAAAAGAATGTAAAGAGTACCGATGTAAAGAGTAAAAAATAAAAATACTGACAAACAAACATCACATTATGGTTTTTGAACAAACTAAAATTAAATAAATCATTTGTGTGTGAATGGCTTTGTGTGTGAATGGCTAGGGATATAATCTAAACATGTAGTTGTGCAATTTCAAACCCAGATGTCTTTGGTAACAATCTAATATAACATCTGCCCACCACATTTATCTTTAAAACAATTTAGCCAATGTCCATGTAAGTTATTTCTGTGAATAGGTCTATGTGAGGGGGTCAACAGAATATACATTATTAAGCCACTGATACATATTCCATCTTGGTGAGAAAATGTATAATCATTGGTGTGTGTAGATATGGAACCTCTGTAATACATACCCAATGCCTCTGACCCAGGGGTAAAGAAACCAAGAGGGATCTTTTCCATCATTGGATGTTGACTCTGGCAGCTGACTTTAGCTGATCTTGAAAAGATTGGATCTTGTTAGCACTTGGAAAGATAACCACTAGATAACACTAGGGCTAGACTAGGGTGTTGAAGAAATAATTATCTTAGATTGGCAGCCCCCAAATTTTGGCACCAGGGACTGGTTTCATGGGAAATAATTTTTCCATGATTTGAGGGAAGATGGTTTCAGTTTTGCTCAATCTCCCACCAGTCACCTCCACTGCCTTAGATCAGTGGTTCTCAACCTTCCTAATGCTGCGACTCTTTTATACAGTTCCTCATGTTGTGGTGACCCCCCCAACCATAAAATTATTCCTAAAACTTTTGAAAATATGTGTTTTCCGATGGTCTTAGGCGACCCCTGTGAAAGGGTCATTTGACCCCCAAAGGGGTCCCGACCCACAGGTTGAGAACCACTGCCTTAGATGAAGGCAATAGTAAATCATTTCAGTACTGTTATCAAGAAAGTTATATAACTGTATCCACAAAGTCATTAAGATCCAAGCTCAAGTTCAAATAGATTTTACCCAAATCCCATGTTCTTAACAAATAAATGTTGGAAGACAAATGCCTTTTCAGACACCAAAGTAAGGGCTGCACCCATTTTCCATGTCTGTGATATTTTATTTATGGGTTCATTCTTTGGTGAACAGATCTTGGGGGATAACCTCCACCCATATAGATGCTTTTAGTTATTGCTTTGAAAGTAGTTGGGAGTCTTAGAATAGAATAGATTTGAGTTGACCTTTGACAAGGGAGAAGTCAATTGTGAAATGCAAACAAATAAGGAAGTTGTTAGAACTTCAATCTGCTATATTTGCTAATGGCTTGAGGGTATTTCACAATCCACAAAAGTGGTCTATTTCTAGTTTCAAATATGTGGTCATTTTTGCATTGCCTGGAAGTTTCATACATCAAAAAAACAAAATCAGAGATGTAAATCTCGATATGCGATCATTCTTGTAGCCACATTGACAATTCCTCTATGAAAATCACCCCTAAAATGAAAGCATAAGCACATACAGTACTTACTTCAGATGATGTCTTAGGTTGCATAACTAATAAAACAGGAACTTTGTCAGCCCTGATCTTCTGAAAAATTAATTTTTCTCTATTTATTAAATTTAGTTAGTTAGTTAGTTAGTTAGTTAGTTAGTTAGTTAGTTAGTTTATAGCTGTGGTGGTGCAGTGGTTAGAATGCAGTACTGCAGGCTAATTCTGCTGACTACCGACTGCCAGCAGTTTGGCAGTTTGGCAGTTCGATTCTCACTGGCTCAAGGTTAACTCAGAGTTCAATCCTTCTGAGGTGGGTAAAATGAGGACCCGGATTGTTAGGGGCAATATGACTCTGTAAACCACTTAGAAATGTCTGGAAAGCATTGTGAACTGGTATATAGGTCTAAGTGCTTGTCATGCCCCAGCATATAACTTTTATAAACTGTTGTTTGAGGAAGCCTTACAAATAGCTGAGGAATGAAGGAAGAGAAAGGCAAGGGAGAAAGAGAAAGATACACCCAATTGAATGCAGAATTCCAGAGAATAGCTAGAAGAGATAAGAATGCTTTCTTAAATGAAAAGTGCAAAGAAATAGAAGAAAACAATAGAATAGGAAGGACCAGAGATCTCTGCAAAAAAAATGGAGAGATGAAGGGAACGTTTCATGCAAAGATTGGCATGTTCCTCCCAAAAAGCTTTCACAGCCATTTGTACTACTCAGGTAACCTTCAGGACACAGATAAACCTTCAAGTGGCCTCAATGACTCTCTAAAAGAATGCAGATGACCAGCTGTTCTCAAGGAGTATAAATCCTTCCATTCCACCACCATCCAGTCAGAGCTGAAGAAGCTTCTTGGATAAGAAGTGAAATGTCTTCAAAGGAAAAAAAACAAGGAAGTTCAGTTGCCTGCTGAATAAAGCACCTTTGGGACAGTTTTAACGCGTATGTTCTTTGACTCAGATGTAGAACTTTTGTGAATTATTATTTATTAATTATTTTTATTTATTTAAATTTATAGGTACATGATTATCTACTTGATATACAATTCTAAATTAGATTATATTAAATTAAAAGCAATTAAAATGCCTCAATGTGCCAAAAGAACTCTAACACACATATCAACAGAACATCAAGATGGGCTCAACCCACAACCTGGCTCAGTTCCCAGGAAAATTATAATATTGTATATAAATATTAGACGACCCATGTCCAATGGGTCATCATTTCAGAGATATTTCCTTGCCTAATCAGAGGAACAGAATGAACACAAATGGGCCAAAAAAAAAAAAAAGCAGCTAGAGCAAGAGTGGCTTCTAATTTCCTTCCAGTTTCTCCATTCAGTTTCCTTGTGGAAAGCTGGTAGGGAGTATTAAAAATCTTCCTCCCTCCCTCCCATCCTTCTTTCCTCCCTCCCTCCCTCCCTCCCTCCATTTTTCCCTTTTCTCCCTTCTTCCCTCCTCCTTCCATTCTTCCCTGCCTCCTTCTTGCTACTGAAGGGAGCAAGTAATGTGCAAAGTTGCAGATCAGGAATGATATTGTTAAGTATTAAGTGACAGTTTAAATGAGCCAATCAGGAGTGAATCCTGAGGGCGGGAAATTCAGAGAAGCATCAGTGGCTGAAGCAGGGGACAGCTCCGTTTAAAAGGAGCTGCTGCGGCTGGGATTGCCATTGCTGTTACAGAGCCAAATAAAGTATCTAAGCTTACTGTGTGTCCAGTCCTTCTTAATCGCCCACGATCTAACACTGGCGATGAAGGTGGGATACTAAAGGACAAAGATGGAACATCGAACTCCAAAAGCAATCAACAGCCACCAGATCGACGACACCGTACCGGTTAGATCATCGGCTACAGAGATGTCTGCCATCAGTCCACCTGCTCCGTTCAACCCAGCCAGAGAAGATTGGGAAGCATACATGGAGCACTTCTACATGTTCATGGAGGCGAATGATCTGTTAAGCTTATCGGACCCCTTTTCCTCATGCATTGCGGGCCGGCAGTATTCAAGATGGCCAAAGCGCTCACCACCCCGGCCAACCTAAGAACGATGACTTGGCCAACCCTGCAAGACATCCTAAAGGCACACTACGCGCCACAAGCGTCCTCTCTGGTAAGAAGGCATGAATTCTATTGAGGGACCAGAAGGAGGGTGAGACGATCAGTGAGTTTGTGGCGACCTTAAGGGAGATAGACACCGCATGCGACTTCGTGAGCCTGGAGGAGGCCATGAGGGACCATTTAGTACTGGGACTGAGAGATCTCACACTGCAAAGCAGGTTGCTAGCCAGGCCACAAATCACGTTCAAGGAGGCTTTGGAAGAGGCATCAGCAACCAAAGCATCCCAGAAATCTGCGGTGGCTATGAAAAAGATGAAAAACAGGCCACCAGTAAAAGATGAAACCTCAGTGCATTATGAGGAAGTGGAGACAGAATCGGAAGAAGAAGAAGAAGAAGAAGAAGAAGAAGAAGAAGAAGAAGAAGAAGAAGAAGAAGAAGAAGAAGAAGAAGAAGAAGAAGAAGAAGAAGAAGAAGAAGAAGAAGAAGAAGAAGAAGAAGAAGAAGAAGAAGTCTATCACCTACGATCCGAGCATAGGGAGAAGCCACAAGGGAAAGGAAGGAAAGAAATCTGGTGCTCAGGATGCGAAGGCAACCACCCACGATCCAAATGCAGGTTTCACAATGCTATATGCCAGAGATGTGAGCGGAAGGGGCACATAGCAAGAGCCTGCAGGGCATTCCAGCCAGCTTCCAGAAGAAACCAGCCACCCCGTTCGCCGCCCAGTAACAAGAAATTCCAGTCCGGAGGAAGAAAGCAGCCATTTGGATGAGGACAGAAGAGCGAGGACTACAGAGCAGACTGAGGGGAGACCCACCAGACCATCGTGGTGGGCCATGCCAGCGCAGGAAGAGCAAACAAGATGGCGGCGACTGTCCTCATAGAAGGGAGACCCTGCAAGATGGAGGTCAACTCGGGGTCCTCCCTATCAATGGTATCCTGGACAACAATGAAGAAGCTAATCCCACACATCACCAGCCGTGATCTCAAACGACAACATCTAACACTCATCGACTACCAGGAGCATCGAATTCCTGTAGTGGGCACCGGCATGTTCAACATCGCTTACAAGAACTTCAAAGCCAAGTTGCCTCTCACAATAATGGACAAAGACAGACCCAGCCTATTGGGTATGGAGTGGTTCGAACCGCTTGGACTTGCAATTACCAGCATCGATCACATCAGAAATGACGGCTGGTAGGAAGACCTGATGAAGGAGTTTGCAGAAGTTTTTAACGGTGAACTAGGCAAGTACAAAGGGTCCCCAATTACATTTAGCCTAGACCCCAGGTAGCCCCTGTCCGGATAAAGCCCCGAAGGGTTCCATTTGCTCTAAGGCCTAAGATAGATGAGCAGTTAGACAAGCTGGTTGCTTAGGGAGTCTTAGAGCCTACAGATCACGCAAGATGGAAAACCCCTATAGTGACACCCATGAAGCCAGATGGGTCAGTACGCTTGTGCGGGGACTACAAAATCACCATTAACAAGGTGCTCCAGCAAAACACATACCCCGTGCCAGTGGTGCAGCATCTGCTGCATTTGTTGGGCCGCGGAAAGATCTTTGTGAAGCTGGACCTAGCACAGGCGGACCAACAACTTCCAGTAGACGAGGCCACTGCCGAAGCCCAAATGATCGTCACTCACAGGGTGGCATTTAAGTGCAAAAGATTGCAATTCGGGGTGAGCGTAACACCCAGACTGTTCCAGAGCCTGATGGAACGGCTTCTGCAAGGAATCGATGGAGTCATCCCTTACTTCGACAATGTCCTCATATCAGCCAGGGACCTACCCCAATTGAAGCAGAGATTACGGGAGGTACTGGCAAGATTTAAGAAGGTGGGGCTTAAAGTGAAGAGAGACAAGTGCCACCTAGCAGAAAAGCAAGTTGAATTCCTGGGGTACCTAATCGATGGGTCGGGAATCAGGCCCACACCGGGAAAGCTAAGAGCCATCAAAGAGGCCCCCACACCCAAGAATAAGACAGAACTGCAGGCATTTTTGGGTTTGCTTAATTTTTATAATATATTCCTGCCGCAGAAAGCTACTACTGCTGAACCGCTCCACCGGCTACTGGATAGAACGGCAAAATGGAGATGGGGGGAGAAAGAAAAGAAGGTGTTCGAAGACATCAAAAGACTACTAACTTCGGACAGAATACTAGTGCAATACAGCGGGACATTGCCTATAAGACTAACGTGTGATGCGTCCCCTTTCGACATCGGAGCTGTATTGAGTCACACCATGCCAAATGGGAAAGAAGCCCCCATCACATTTTTCTCCCGAACTCTGTCAAAACCAGAACGAAACTACAGCCAATTGGACAAAGAAGCATTGGCTGCGATAGCCGGAATAAAAAGATTTCATGAATACCTCTATGGTTGGAAATTCAAACTCATAACTGACCACAAACCGCTGCTAAGCATCATACTGGGGGACAGACCCACATCCCCCATCCTGTCACCCCGAATGCTCAGGTGGATAGAATTTTTGGCAGCCTATAACTACACACTCCAACACAAACCCAGAAATACCATTGGCCATGCAGATGCGTTCAGCAGATGCCCACTTCCAGAAACAGGGAAGATCCAGCTCCAGCAACGACCACCCTCGTCATCGAGACCATGGAGGAAACCCGGATATCGGCAGCAGACATCGCGAGAGCCACCACAAGAGACAAAACTTTGGCACGGGTTTTGAATTGGATCTGGAAAGGATGGCCGGAGAAAGGCATGGACCCGGAATTCCAGCCATTCAAAATGAGACAGAACAAACTCTCGGGACTGAGGGGTTGTGTGCTGTGGGGAGACAGGGTCGTTGTACCAGAGACACTGAGACGGGATACTCTGAAGCTGCTACACAAAGGACACCCAGGAATCATAAAAATGAAGGCTTTGGCTAGGAGCTACAGGTGGTGGCCCGGGATGGACAAAGAAATTGAAGCATGGGTGTCAACCTGCAAGCCCTGCCAAGAATCCAGAGCAGCCCCAAAATCAGCACCCGCTCACGACTGGGAGAGCCCAGGAGCACCTTGGTCCAGATTACATATCGACTTCGCAGGGCCATGCAAGGGGAATGCATTCCTGATTATCATAGACGCGTTCTCAAAATGGCTGGAGTTGGCTCTCATGACATCTACCACATCTGAAGCAGTTATAAAGGTACTGAGAAGACTATTCACCACACATGGCCTACCAGACCTTGTAGTCTCCAATAACGGGCCCCAATTCATGGCGAACTCTTTTGAAATGTTCCTAGCTGATCCAGGAAAAGAACACACTTTGTCAGCACCGGAAAAACCGTCTACAAATGGACTTGTTGAAGGAATGGTGAGATCCACGAAAGAGACACTGATGAAGTTGGGGCCAGGGGACATACAAGCCAAAATAGATAAATTACTGGCAATACAGCACATCACACCAAGCGCTACAACTCACTGGAGCCTGGCAGAACTACTGATGGGGAGGAAGTTGAGATCCCCACTGGACAGACTACACCTGCAGTATAGCACGGAGAAGCCAACCAATTCTACAAGCCGGGTCTGACAATTCCAGGCAGGAGATAAAATATACGCCAAGGAATTGAGTGGAAACCCCCTCTGGGTTTCCCAAGTAACGGGCCCACTATCATACAGAATCCAAACGGAAGATGGACAGCACTGGAAGAGGCGCATAGAACAGATCAGAGGAAGGGTAACGAGAAACGAGAGTGAGCCACAAAGAGACTGCCAGGAGAGAAGGAAAGCAAAGAGACAGCAACAGGTCAGGCCCTACCACAAGCACCAGTGCAAGAGAGTGAAAACTCAACCCCGGAATGGAACAGCGAACACTTATCTGGGATCCAGGAGGAGGAGCTGCATGCCAGAGAAAATCCACAAGGACAGCCGAGGGAAGCGGAAAAAGAAAGCGAGCAGAATAAATCCAACCCAACGCCAGAGTTTGAAACAGTTCCGGAGGCGACTCCAGGAGAGCAGCGGAACTCAACCCCTCACTCCGAGAACAGTGGAACGACTGATCTGCGCAGGTCCAGTCCGGCCCCAAGGCGACCCGCCAACTTGTGGGATTACGTTGCCTAGTGGACTGGATTGGTGGACACTGAACTAGAGGGGAGGAGTGTTAAGTATTAAGTGACAGTTTAAATGAGCCAATCAGGAGTGAATCCTGAGAGCAGGAAATTCGGAGAAACGTCAGTGACTGAAGCTGGGGACAGCTCCATTTAAAAGGAGCTGCTACGGCTGGGATTGCCACTGCTATTACAGAGTCAAATAAAGTATCTAAGCTTACTGTGTGTCCAGTCCTTCTTAATCGCCCACGATCTAACAGATACATGAGAGTACGGGTTGGGGATTGCTTGTAGCTGGATAGCCGCAAGTCAAGAAAAATGTACGGGATGGTTGCAGTGGTGTGTGAAAGATGCCACACTGTTTGGGGACGGTGCACAGGGTTGAGAAAAGTGCCTGAGGTCCTTGAAAGTGTGCAAGAGATGCTGTGCAAGTCAGGGATGCTGTGAGGGAAATATTGCAGGTCAGAAAGAGTCTGTGAAGTGTTCAATTACAATGCAACAACAAAAAAAAGAATCCAGGAGAAGCAAATCGGTATTGTTGGTAAAGTAATTCTTTGTTTCTAAGGTATAGTGTAGATCAATATTTTAGTGATTAGAACTTTAATTTATTTTAATGTGTACATTCAAGACTACTTTATGGTGTCTAATATGTATTGTCTACTATGTATTTTTTCTGTGCAAGCTCTGTGATTATGCATTTTAAGAAACAAACCAATCCCATTTTATGGTCCATTCAGAGTTTCATTCTTCTTCTATGTATTTTTTTACACTGTAGATTTTCTTGAAAGCTTCTTTGTAGTTTTTACAGAGATGCGCGTTTACCACTCATCCTCTTACAATTTAAGTTAAAAGGAAGATTTACATTTTCCTTATTTTTTTTAAATACAGAATATTATTATCTTTATACCATATAAAATTAATCTATTTCTCAGAGGAAGGGGTTTGATTTCTCTAGTTACCTCCTTGCGCTACAAACCCAGGAGTGGCTCTATGGAATTTATCTCATTTGTATTTTCCCCCCTTTGTTCATGCCAGTGAAATGTACAAGCTATGGGATACCTAATTGCCTCAGGTGCTGAGATTGCAATGAAGAATAACAGATAAAAGCTTTCTATTGTCAGATGGAATACGGCAATCAGAACTATCAAGCAGTCATTTCAATGCAAGAGAGCAGAGCCTGGAGATCTACACCCAGAAGACTCCTGGGAAAGGTAGTTTGAGATCTCCAATCTTTTACTCCATGGACTCAGGCCTTTTGGTATGTCACTTAACAGATGTTACAACAGCACACTGGGGCCCAACCATATGGCAAAGTTTTGCATCAGCCTGTCTGCATACAAACTGGCTGAGTTCACATATCATGCTGTCAAAATCAAACAAAGCACATTATAATAGGATGACTTGTGAGTATGGATGATACATATGAGTTGATCTCTTAGACAAACCTGAAGCTACATCGTGGCAGAAGTATTCAGATTTCTGTTAATCCTCTGAAGCAAAAAGAAATTGTGGCCTTTAAAGATTAAAAACATAACAGAAGACAGAGTTTAAATGATGACAGTCCATATCAGGTAGCAAAAGTACCGCTTACTTCATCACACTGCAACATGAAGAGATAGAATGAAACACAGAAAAATGCTGCTTAATTTTATCCCAACAAAATTAACATTGGAAATATTTTGCAAAATTATAAGCATCATTTAGAATACAAAATAGATTTTTCTGATGTACATTCATTTTGGATAGGTATTTTTCAAAACTATGGTATTGCCCTGATATCTTCTCTAGTGATGTCTTTATCCTCTACTAGTTCTCATTAAAACAATCATTGTAGACACCATGGAGAATCCTCTGAAGGCCACTGAGTAAAACAAAATAACAGAGAAAAACTACTGCTGAAGCACTGAGATTTAACAGTATCACTCAGTGGTTTCATGCTTGGTTGCAGAACTCTTGGCTGCTTACAATATCATTGCTGTCAATTAACTAAGAGCTCTGTAATTCTATTATGACAAATATATACATTTAATATAATGTAATGTGATACAATACGATACGATATGATTCAATGCAATGCAATGCAATGCAATGCAATGCAATGTAATACAATAATACAATGCAATGCAATGCAATGCAATGTAATACAATAATACAATGCAATGCAATGCAATGCAATGCAATACAATACAATACAATACAATATAATACAATCTATAAAAGTGAAACCCACTCACACATTAATCACAAAATCGTCAGAACCTTAAAGCCTACAAACTTGAAATCCACCACGTATGTTCCTCTTGGCTTCTAGGTGCTCACTAAGAAAGGATTTTTCGAAATGACCATCAGAGCATTAGTATTTCCTATATTATTATAACACGCTCTGATGCTTATTAGTTAGACGGTCTACTCCCCCTCCCAACTTGAAAATAACTCTGGAGACAATGGGATAGCATAGGACAGGCTTCTGTGGGCCAAGCCTCATGGAGACAAGGGGCTAGAAAGCCTGAGGGAGAGAAGGGGATAGGATAGGAGACATTTCTGTGGGGCCGAGCCTGAGGGAGAGAAAGGGATAGGAGAGGATCTATGGGGTCATCCTGAGGGAGAGAAGGGGTTAGGACAGGATCTATGGGGCCAAGCCTGAGGGAGAGAAGGGGAAAGAAGGGGAAAGGAGAAGATCTATGGGGCCTGCCTGAGGGAGAGAAGGGGACAGGAGAGGACAGGAGAGGCTTCTGAATTACTTCTCTTCCTCAGGCTAGCCCCATAGATCCTCTCCTATCCCCTTCTCTCCCTCAGGCTGGCCCCATAGATCCTCTCCTATCCCCTTCTCTCCCTCAGGCTGGCCCCATAGATCCTCTCCTATCCTCTTCTCTCCCTAATGCTGGCCCCATAGATCCTCTCCTATCCTCTTCTCTCCCTCAGGCTTTGCCCCACAGAAATGTCTCCTACCCTATCCCCTTCTCTCCCTCAGGCTTTCTAGCCCCTTCTCTCCATGAGGCTTGCCCCACAGAAGCCTGTCCTATGCTGTCCCATTCTCTTCAGAGTTATTTTCAAGTTGGTAGGGGGAGTAGAACGTCTAACTAATTAGCATCAGAGCATGTTATAATAATAGAGGAAATTCTAATGCTTTGATGGTCATTTCAAAAAAACCTTTCTTAGTGAGTACCCAGAAGCCAAGAGGAACATACGTGGCAAATTTCAAGTTTGTAGGTTTTACGGTTCTGGAGATTTTGTAATTAATGTGTGAGTGGGTTTCACTTTTATATACATAGATTATCATTGTCATTTTCGCTAATTCTTATTAATATGTGATTGTAAGTCAAAGAAAACAGCAATTATTCAGTTGGGTTCAGGACCCTGAGAACTACTTTCTGTTCTCCTAAATAAAAGAAAAGAGTAACAAAAATTTAAAAAACCACATGATCACCAAATTTCCACAAGATCTCATTCAAAACAACCAAAATCTCAAGAAATTTGCAGAAGAATGCTTTAATCTCACCACAATTCTCAAGGTTTTGTAAAATATTTTTTTAATCCTATATAGAAATTGGATCCTGCTTATTCAGAGTAGTATTTAACAGTGTTTAAGTACAAGATAATTGGGTTTTTTTGAGTAAATGGAGAAAGTTGAAGCCTCTCCAAAGCCTTCGAATCACTTCAGATGCATGACTTAGTAAGATTGCACCTGAGCCAGGGACAGACTTAGGGATTCCTGGCACCACAGCCCAAGACATATGGTGGCACTAGGTTGGCAGGCTCAAATACATGAATTGGAATTCAACATTCAATCTTGCCAAAATAGGAAAACTTCAACAGATGGCATTACCTTGGCTGATTTTCAGAAGTTAAACAGAGTTGGTCCTGGGTAGTAGTACCTAGATAGAGAACTGTTTGGGAATTTCAAGTTAATAATTCAGACTAAAACAAATCCTTCCTGTAATGCTGCTTTAAAAAGACATGAATGTAATCACCAAAGTTTGATGTCTTTACTCATATTGAGTATAAAATTCCCCAATATAATGGAGATCTGCCAACAGAGGCACCTGCAGAATCTGAGTTTTGTCAAAATGACAATCCAGACTTGTGATGATCTGACTCAAGCTTTGTCCCCCAGTGTGCAGATTACAAAACAGACATCAGGATTATTAAATGCTTATTTTGTCATTTGTTCCCACATTTATCCTAGAGGTATCCTGCTCTCAACCTCAGTAGGAAGATAAATCTGTAGCTCTGATGACATCAGAGAAATGGAAAGAGCAATCATCTTCTAGAAATATTTAATTAGAAATCCAGCAAGGCATAGATCTGTGTAAGCTTCTCTAAAGTGTCCTACTGGAAAAAATTGTAGGCTACACCACAGAAAAAAATTAATAATTTCTGTATTTGGCAGAACCCCTGGATTAGATTATGTAACTATAATGCGATTGTGAATTATTGTTTAACAGAATCCTGGGTTTACTGTGTTAATACTGGATTCACACAATTTAGTGAATTATAAACTATCAATTGAGCTATATTATTTCAATGTGAGGACATTTATGTATGTAAAAATACACATCATTGATATCATCCCACCCTTTTCTAATTTTGAACTGTCGGCGACCGAATATACACTTCATCCCCAACCCCTGCTGTTTCCTCATTAATGTTAATGCTATTGAAAAATAATTTTCCAATAGTCAATGAATCTAATGGTTTTCAGTTTTTTCGAAGCATATTTCAAGGTTTAGATCAGTGGTGGGTTACAGTTACCTTCGCTACCAGTTCGGAACTGTAAGCACACATGAGGCGCTTCTGCATCCGGGATGACGTCTGGGCAGGTGAGCAGAGCCTCCTCCCGCTGCCACTACCGGTTTGCCTGAACCGGTGTGAACCAATAGAAACCCACCACTGGTTTAGATGCAGGTCTTTCAAACTTGACCAATTGGCCACTTCCATCCAATGTCCCTGAAGTAAGCGGATTACACATAAAAACAGTCTTTCTGGTATAGTCCTCTTTCAATCAAATTACCTTTTGTTAATGCTTGCATGGGATTTATATTTTTATCTTTCCAGTTTCTTTTTTTTCCCCTTTGATGATAAAAATATGTGTAATTACTGCTATATTTTTATTTGCTTAGTATTTCCTTCCAGCTGTTTTATTATTTCTGTGTCTTGAGTATATTTCTTCTACTTGGTATTATTAATCTTGCATAGATCAAATACTTAACAATAACAGAATATTCCAAGCCAATCCTTTGCAATTTAGCTTGCAGTAAAGAAACGTGGTGCCTTCCATATGTGTTGGGACTACCAGAATTCCCAGCCACAACAGAGAGATACCAACATGCTGTAAATGTTTTAAGACGAGCAAGAGCTATGAATTCAGCTCATCTGTGGCCAATTTTTGCCGGGTTTCAAAATATGGTAAGCTCAGAATGAAATCTGTCGGTGGGAAATTATAATGTATTTAAGATTATGCATTTCGTATAAACCTAGAAGCAGCTGACTCGGGTAAAAAAGCTCTATCTCATGATGCCAGTGGATGCTAATCCCAACCTAGTTCTGAAAATACAGCGAAAGTGAAAGAATAATATTAGCATTTAACTGTCACATTATCAAGAATGCTACTGCAAAAAAAAAAACAAAAAAACCTTTTTGCTTTATTTTAACAGGAAGAATCCCTGCCTCAGGACAGTATTGCAAGATTTCGCTCTTTACTACCAAAAATGTCCTTTCAGCCACTCCAAAATCCACGCAGTTCCCTATCTGTAAATGTGTGTATATGCATACTGCCTTTTCTTAAGTGAAAATAAAGACTTCAATCAAGTCTGCCCTTGTATAACTTTATTGAATTTCAAAAAAACAAAACAAAACAAGAATGAAAGATAAACAAGAAAAAAATTTGGAAAAAACAGAATGTCAGGGAGAAAACAAAAGTGCAAAAAAGAAAAAAGAAAGAAAAAAGAATCCAACTGTCTTTAATACAGATATAGATAAAAAATAAATCAGATCCTTCCTCTAAAATTAAATAGTCTACACTGTTTCTATAATCGCATATAATTCTAATCATCAACTTCCAAAATAAAAATTTAGAATAGAATAGAATAGAATAGAATAGAATAGAATAGAATAGAATAGAATAGAATAGAATAGAATAACAGAGTTGGAAGGGACCTTGGAGGTCTTCTAGTCCAACCCCCTGGTTAGGCAGGAAACCCTACACTACTTCAGACAAATGGTTATCCAACATCTTCTTAAAAACTTCCAGTGTTGGAGTATTCACAACTTCTGCAGGTAAATTGTTCCACGGATTAATTGTTCTAACTGTCAGGAAATTTCTCCTTAGTTCTAAGTTGCTTCTCTCCTTGATTAGTTTCCACCCATTGCTTCTTGTTCTACCCTCAGGTGCTTTGGAGAATAGTTTGACTCTCTCTTCTTTGTGGCAGCTCCTGAGATATTGGAACACTGCTATCATGTCTCCCCTAGTCCTTCTTTTCATTTAACTAGACATAACCAATTCCTGAAACCTTTCTTCATGTGTTTTATCCTCTAATCCCCTAATCATCTTTGTTGCTCTTCTCTGCACTCTTTCCAGAGTCTCAACATCTTTTTTACATCGTGGTGATCAAGGGATGCAGTATTCCAAGTGTGGCCTTACCAAGGCATTATAAAGTTGTATTAACTCTTCATGTGATCTTGAGTCTATCCCTTTGTTTAAGCAACCTAGAACTGTGTTGGCTTTTTTGGCAGCTGCTGCACACTGCTGCCTCATATATAAATGGTTGTCCACTAGGACTCCAAGATCACTCTTACATTTACTACTATTGAGCAAGGTACCACATCTACTGTACCTGTGCATTTTGTTTTTTTTTGCCTAAATGTAGAACCTTACTTTTTTCACCGTTGAATTTCATTTTGTTAGATAGCACCCAATGTTCAAGTCTGTCAAGATCCTTCTGTATCTTAAGCCTATCTTCATTTCTTTCAATTTGTCATGAAAAATCTAAAATAAAATTGGTTGAAGTCTTTTCTTTAACCAAAGCTGTCAATTTTGCCTTCTCCGCCAATTCCATCAGTTTCATCATCCATTCTTCCCTATATAAAAACAAAGTTCCATAAGATCTTTCAATCTGTTTGTCCATTAACCCAAAATAAAAAAATATGTACTACATTCACTTTTATAAAATGTAATTTTTTCCCACTAGCTGTGCATAGAAGATGCAATGACATAATATAACTTTCCAATTCTAGGTCTTATCTTGTTCTTGACTCAAATTTGACTTTGTTGACTTCATGGAAATGATCCCTAAGTTTTACCTGAAATAATAATAAGGTGATTTCCCATTGTCTTCTTTGGTTTTCAAACTCAGAAACATTCAACCAAGTCCTTCTACTTTCTCAGATGCTTTTTTAGGTCAGACATTACCTCTCAGTGCAACCTTTCTTACAAAGCTGCTGTGAGGATAATAGAAGAGTAAAGCATGTTATGTGCTTTCTTGAGCTCCAGAATGAAAAGTGGAATATAAATAACATTCTGGTAGCCTTGGTAGTACAGGGGTTTAAGGCACCCTGTTATTAAGCTGGTTATTAAGACCAGCTGCCTGCAATTACTGCAGGGTTCGAATCTCGCCAAGGCTCAAGGTTGACTCAGCTTTCCATCCTTTCTAAGGTAGGTGAAATGACGATCCAGTTTGTGGGGGCAATAAGCTGACTTTGTATAAATATACAAAAGGATGAAGGCTATTGCTAAGCACATTGTAAGCCGCCCTGAGTCTTCGGAGAAGGGCGGCATATAAATCAAATTAAAATAAAAAAAAAAAGTGATAGAGTTACGTTTTATCCAAATCAACCTTTTAACGTTGTCTTTAAAGCTCCCTGGTAAAACCACCATTGTATTTTGAGATAATGAATTCCCAACTTAAGTACATACTATGCAAATAAGTATTTCATGTTGTCAATACTAACTCTTCTACCTGTCACTTTCATGATATTCATATTTCTTAGTATTTTCAGTGATGGAGAGTGGTGTAAGAACCACTGTCAGTCATGCATAATTTATTCACTTCACCATGTTCCCTCTTAATTTGATTTTTTTTAAGTTAAGGTCTTTTTAAGAGAGAAAATTTTGTATATGTGTGTGTAGTAAAAGTAGTAGTAGTAGTAGTAGTAGTAGTAGTAGTAGTAGTAATACGACCTACCCTGAAAGTAAGTCCTAGCTTGATTTTTACATGTGCGCCCAATATAAGTCCTATTACCAAAATAAGCCCTAATTAAGACCCCACCCACTCCAGGGTGCATGGGTAAAAATTAAACTAGGGTGGGATTGGGGGGTGGAGCTGCCCTACTACTTACCTTCGGACAGTTGCAGCCAGGCCTCGCACTCCCCGACACCTGCCTTGCCAGCCCATTTTTTCTGCAGCTGCCAAGGCCTGCAACAGAGTTCTGTTATCAGCTGCAGAGGCCTTCAGGAAAACCTTGCCAGCCTCAGAAGAAGTTCCTGAAGGCCTCTGACAGCGAAAAGGAGGCCAGTAGCAATGCAAGTGAGATGATTCAGTGGATAACCCCTTTAAAACATTTTTTAAGGCAGGGTCTTATTTCAGGAAAACATGGGTAGTAGTAGTATTTGTCGTTGACATGCTAGTAACCAGAAGACTGAATTCTAGTTTTGCTTCAGGTCCCAAGCTATTTGGTTAACATTTATTTGGTCAGTTACTGGCTGCCAACCCTAGAAATAAAGTAATGGAAGACCACTTTAGAAAAAATTGACAAGAAAGCTACAGAGACTTGTCCTGGCAGTGAAGACTAAATTGTAGACATGTACACTTGCATGCACTTCCATCTTAGATAGTGCTTTACTTTTGAAGTGATGCCACAGATTGTATTAAAGTACATATAAACAGTTCCATGGTTTTATTTTCAGTTCTTTTCCTGCTTTTTTCTGTTGTATGCTATCTATCATCATTCCATGAGTAATGTAAGCAAGAGTACATTTACCATATGGTATTGCTCTACAATATCTTGTTTCACTCTGTCCAACCTTATTATTGTAAGTCAATCTTTCTAATCCCATTAGGGTTATCAGTTACCAGAAAACACCTTTGGTATGTATTGTAACTAGTTCCAGGAAATCGAGATTACACCATATTTAATCCTACAGGCTGCATGAATCAAAATAAAATTTGGTAGTGTGTCATTTAATCAGATCCAGCATAATTGTGCAAGTTTTATCAAGCCTGCTGACATGTACTGTACATCATTAGCAATGATGACAACTTATGCCATCTTCAAAGAAAAACAAAACAAAAACATCCTAGAAAAAGCCTGGTTGAGAAAGTTAATAAGAACAAAGAATCAGAATCCTGAGAATGGCTTTTCATATGAATCTCCCAAACTAATAATTACATCCACCAGTAAATAGATGCACATATTTGGGGAAGGGGAGTCACTCCATTTTAATAATATAAAGATTGTTTAGGCATTTAAGTGCTGTTCACTGCCCAGAATCACTTTCTTGTGAAATGGATGGCTATACAAATATGGCAGATAGATAGATAGATAGATAGATAGATAGATAGATAGATAGATAGATAGATAGATAGATAGATAGATAGATAGAATGAATCAATCAATCAATCAATCTAGCAATCTTGTTTTTTATCAGCATCTCTGTTTATTACTTTGCTTTCTTTTCCAAGGATCAAAGTTTCTCTAGTGATGTTTGCCTTGGCATTATATAACCACATTTTTATTGATTTTATTTATTTTTGTTATAGCATAAAATAAAATGAAAATAAAGTTTAATGAAAAAAAGTACAGATTTTTCCAAAAAAAAAGAAAAGAAAAAAAGCATTGACTTCCCCTTTGCAACTACTTTCTCTTTGCAACTACTAAATACTAATACAGCTAACATGACCACAGCTTTTTACATTGCCCATAATTATTACAAACCAGTTATTTACAAAATTCAATAAATATTCAATCTAAGTTCTGAATTTCATTTTTTTTTTCGATCTCAAGCACAAAACCAGCAGTAATATCCCAATAGAAACAAGACCAAATAAAATCTCTGTGTTTAAAACAATTTACACCATTTTTTTCCTTTCTTCTCTGTTGTTACAATTATTAATTTTTCTAAACGAACATCATTAATATTAAATAAAATCACTATACTCTTTCAAATATTTTTAATCTTAAAGGGGAAACTTTTTATATTCATTTTAAAACTCTAAACATTTCTTTTAAAATTTATCTTTATAACTAAAATAATTAATTCTAATTAATTTTAAACTTTTAATGAACATAGTTTCAAATTCACTTTCAATAATATTTTGCAAACTTAGGAATTATTCAATATGAAAAAGAAAAAGTATATGAAAAGAAAAAAGAAAAGAAAAGAAAAGAAACAACCAGTTTCACATTTAGTTTATAAGCACAAAATAATGGAACTTTCAATTACACGTGTCAAACCAATAGAAAAGCCATTCTAAACATTAAATTTCAGTCGCTCCCTCCAGTTTGTAGTCATAAAATAAAATGCTTTCCTTCTTTGGAATGCCTATTAAATATAAACTTCTCTGTTTCTCAAAAGATTCTCCAATATGATTTTTTAAAACAAATGTCAATATTATCAATTTCCATTTTGATTTTAAAGTTCGAATCCCAAACTTGTTCACTTGAGGATTATTGATTTACTTGCAACTCTTCTTTCAATTACACTCTGGAACTTGTAATTAAATCTTTATAATAGACACAGTTGGTATCAGGTTTATATTCCAAAATTAGAGTTAAATCCTTTGCATTGTGAAATACTTGTGCAATCACTGTAGTGGCTTGATAATGTTCTGCACTTGATTGTATCTCTGGATTATTCTTCTTTCTTCCAATTACTAGAGTAATTTGTTCCTCTTGCTCCTCTTTCATGACATCTTTGGAACATAGTTGATCTATAAAATGAATTGTTTTGTTTAAATAATTTCTGCAATTTCTGTCTGGGTTAAATGCATTCTGTGTTGTTTCTGTTCTTTAGCTCCCTCTTGTGGTCAAAGAAATGTCTTTTTAAAAAAGCTTTGTAGATCAGCTGGTATCTCCTGGTCATCCATTAAAGTCAGAAGATTTCAGGTTTTTGTTTTGTTTTTTGCTCTACTTTTATTTTATAATATATTTTATTTATTGTTTTTTGCTCTACTTTACTTTACTTTTACTTTAGGGGCTAGGATTAGGGCTATGGTTATAACTCCCAACATCAAATAAAGGTAGCAAATTCATGAAAATGAGGAAATAAGGAAATAATACCACAACTTTTAAAATCATATGCTTATGTTAACTCACCCTCCAGCAACCCTCGTCTTCATTTTTCAACAAGAACAATGTCCTAAATGGCATAGATCTTCAAAAAGGAGCAACAGTCTAAGATAAGCTGTTTAAATTTATTAAATATAAAAATAAAAAAAAATGCTTAAGAAGTAAAAGGCATGCGTTATTGTCCATTTTACTTTACTTTACTTTTACTTTTATTTGATTTGAATACCGCCCTACTCCCGAAGGACTCAGGGCGGTGAACAGCCAACAATAAAATACATACATACAAAATTTAAAAAGCAGAAATAAAATAGAATTAAATAGTTTGGCCCAGACAGATTAAAACCCCAATCAATTTAAAACCAATTTAGACTTTAAGTATTAAAGATATTAAAAATGTTAAAATATTACAATTGTTTAAAAGAGGGAGAAAATTAGGCCAGGCCCGCCTGATGAAATAAAAAGGTCTTTAGAGCGTGGCAGAAGGTGCGCAGATCCGGGATCCTCCATATCTCCGGGGGGAGCTCGTTCCAGATAGTAGGTGCCCCCACAGAGAAGGCTCTACCCCTGGGGGCCGCCAGTCGACACTGTTTGGCCGACGGCACCCGGAGGAGCCCCTCTCTATGAGAGCGTACCGGCCGGTAGGAGGCTATTGGTGGTAGTGGGCGGTCCCGCAAGTATCTATTTGAAAAATAGATTCCAAAATGTCTGCTTTTTCAACAATGAAGTGATTGTAGTCCTGGCTGCCAGTTTATGGATGATTCACCTAGTTACTTGGGAGTGCTGCTTAGGAGTCTCCTTGCAAACTGCTGCAGTATGGAGCTTTTGTGGGGTGATTCTAGAACTCTCCCTAACCCAACAGAGTCATAAAACTTAAGAAATTCAAAGTTCAACATTTTTAAATTGAAAAAGCTTCAATTTAGAAAGAGATTTCTGCTCTGGACAATCATTTGTTTTCACTAGAAGTCTCACCCCACATTTTAAAACTTTAGTTTCTATAATGAATGTAGAATAGTTTAGAGCAGACTTGGGCATTTTACAGCCTATGGGCCACATCCAGATTGTGATTTCTCCCCGTCTGGACTGTAGCACGAGACAGTGGCAACTGGGTATGGGATGTCATTGGTGGCAGGGAATTGGACATAATCATCAAGGTGTGGGACATCAGTCACAGGGAGTGGGTGTCAGCAGGGAATTAGCATCAGCAGTCCTCTACAACAATCCCAATTTCTCATGTGGCCCCAATTTCTCATGTGGCCCACCCCTGATTTAGAGAAAGATATTGAAGAGAACATCAGATGCAGAGAATATGACAACGTTTCTCAATACCTAAAGCAGGAGTGGGCAAATGTGACCCTTTTACAACCTGTGAACTTCAACTCCCAGAATTCCTGAGACAGCTTGGCTGTCTCAGGAATTCTGGGAGTTGAAATCCAAGGTTGTAAAAGGGCCACATTTGCCCACCCCTGACCTAAAGGGATGTCATATAAAGGAACAATACCTGTTTCCAATTATCCAATTATTCCAATTATCAATACCTGTTTCCAATTATCCAGGCGCATAGGACATGGACGTAACTTACAAGAAGGAATATACCTCTTGAATATTAGGAGAAAAAATAGTGATTGCAAGAGAAGTGTTGATCTCCTTTTCTGGGAACACATTTAAGCAGAAGCAAGACAGTCATTTTATAGGGAGGCTTATTTTGGATTCTGTTACTTAGCAAGGGAATTAGACTTTATGGTTTTAATGAGTCTTTCCAAATCTGTGATCTGATTATTCCAAGCTATTAGCTCATACCTATTTAAACAACTATCCTAGAAACTGATGTGGGAAGGGATCATTCAGAATACTTCCCTATAGTGGATTTTGTATTTTCTTTTAAAAATCAGGAGCGGAATTCATGTTTCTTATTAGCTGAGTAATAGAAAGAATTTTAGAACTGTTATAGCTCGATAGTCTTTTAATGTCTATGTGTCATAACTAAGTTATCTTGGATTATTGAACACTCTTTTCCTAGATACACAGGTGAACAACACATGACCTTCTGGAACAGACTGAATTACAGCTAACATATCCTTCATCATGTTAGCTCTGCTTTCTAGATTGCAGTTTAGTAGTATTTGAAGTTAATCATCAACATAATGGCTCTTGAAAAAGATGACAGTGCTATCTTTTCACTGACCTTTTGCGGCAAAAATGTGATTGAGGTCAATTGGATTGAAAAAGTCCAGTGATAATCTTTTACCACGGCCCAACACTATCTGCCTCTATAAAGGATATCCATCACCCCTTCCACCCCAATATTACCTGGGTTTCTTTCAAATTTGAATGACAGGGCAGGGAGGGGTAAATATTGGATGAAGTTGAAAAATCAGATTAATAATCTGTAAGCATCCAGGGAATACTCTTTTTGAAGTCTTGTCAGGTGTCATGGTGGAAATAAATTACTGTATAGATTATAGATCAATGATAATGCACCTTTTCTTTTAAAACTGGTAACAAATATAACTGGGAGCTGAAAGTTGATGATAAACTGAGATAAGATTCCAAAAACTGGCCAATAATTACTGCTAAGAAATGTTGTTCTCTGAATTGATATGGTCTGCTGAAGTTATTTTGCTACGTCAAGTAGCATTTCTTTCCAATCTGTCATAAGGAAACATAAATAACTTACGATTTGATATCCCAAATATTTTATCTGGCCATATATTTGGGGTGTAAAATCATAAGCCATTTTACTATGCCCGCTGCTGGGACTGCGCCTACAAATAGATTGCATATTAATTTGAACATATTCTAGAGAATGACCTATCAGATATTGGATAGACTAAAATTAAAATTGATAAATGAACAAATAATTGTCTAATTCATTTTGCGTTCATTTTCTCTAAGTTCAGGAGTATTCACATATTCTCTTCAACTGTCCATGCTTCACTGATGAAAACAGGTTTGCATATTTTTAGATTATGTATGTTGGGACAGATAAGGACAGGCATTTATGCATGAAAGGAAGAGTATGTTTCAAATGAGTCTGCTGTTAATTGCCATTTGTGCAAAGACAACACTAAATATATAAATAAAACATCCAAATGAAATTGCCGGTGATCTTGGATCATATAGAAGTCTGGGGGAAGGGCCTAGTAACGAAAAATCAGATTTCTAATATTCTACAATCCAGTTGTTTTAATATCTGGAAATTTAAAAAAATATATCTTCAAAAATTGGTTACATTAAGCAGTTGCCTTATTCTTGTGCCCCCCCTAGTGTTCACTTATAGGTTTCTTTGTCTAATCATCTTGATAGATCATAATAGCATGAGCTAAGAAAAATAAAAATGGCTTTTCCTTTTAATCATTTTCAACACAAGATAGACTCATTTGCATTTAGTGCTCTACTTTATATATTTCCAAGTCAACAAAATCTTGTAATGAAATAGTGGGGCTTTTTTCTAAAAGCTGAAAACAAAACAGAAGGAACGTGTAACCTTATTCCAATGATTTTTTTCACTTAAATACGGGTGGATCTCGCTCAATAACCAATTGTTCAGCAACCATCTGAACTTGCAACAGTGCTGAACAATTGAGTGATACTTATGACCAATCCTTGGAATTCCAACCATTGCAGCATCATTGAAGTCATGTGATCATAATCAGTGCACCTGGCTCCTGGGTTGAGTTGTGACATTGCAGTGTCCCATGGTCACATAATTTACAACCTCCTTTGCCAGCTTCTGACAAGCAAAATCATTGGGGAAGATGGCAGGAGACTGCAAATGGAAATTATATGATGTCCTCGCTTAACAACCTAGTAATTTGCTTAACAACACAACCCAGAAGGCCAGAACTGCTACTGCTAAAAGGAACAGGTACATGATGTTATGCTTTATGACTGTGTCACTAAGCAACAGCAATTCTAGTCCCAATTGCTGTCATTAACTGAGGACCACCTGTAAATAAAACAACAAGCATCAGCAGTATTGCAATAAGGTAACAATTAGCAACATTTTGCAACCCTTCAGCACTCCTTGATCATGCTACTGGATTTTGATGGCACAATTTGGCCTTTGTGAAAAAGTTGGGGGGCTTAGAAGCTAGAACATGGGAGTGGTTAGGCTTGTACAGCTTTCATATTATAAATACATCCATAAGAATGGGTACAATGAGACATGGAAGAGAAGTCAAATCCAATGAGAAGTCACATAGGCAAGTCCATAGATCAGCCAGTTTAGGATTAGAGTTTAATGACCAAGATTCATAGGAATGACATACCACAGCAGGAAATCAGATGGTTATTTCCAGTGAAAGAACATGGGAACATGGGTCAAAGCAGCCTCTTAAATCATGCTGAAGCCAGCTGTCTTTAGTCAAGAGATCTAGTCTCTTGCTTGGCAAAGAGCCTCATAGAATATCTTTGCTTTGCTCTTCTGTCTATTCACTGGGTGTGGGAGGTGGAAGGCCTGATGTTGTCATCATCCGACTACTCCTGCAATTGATTAGCCTGAGGTGATTTGTGTCTCCTGAAGATGATGGATTCTGCTGGAGCAGCTTTTACAAAATCAGATTCAGAATCTGAGTCTTGGATCACATACTAGTAGAATTTCCACTATGTCTGGTTGCCATCAGAGGAAAGATCCACTACTGAGCAACATTCATATATATGAAATTAGGGTCCAGGTCAAGAAATAATTTGCAAAAATGCCTAAAACAGCCCTCCTTAATTCTTTTAAAGTTAAAAGAGGGGAGAAAGTAGCACATTCAGATTTTCAATATTCTGTTACTATAGCTCTACTTAGGGGTAGGTCCTAAATTTTTTTACTACCAGTTCTGTGGGCTGGCTTATTTTGTGGGTGTGGCTTGGAGGTCATGTGACTAGGTGGGCATGGCTAGCTGGTCAGAGTCATTTCTGGAAGGTCCTCGCACTTACGACCAGTCCTCGCACTTATGACCCAACTCATTTGTTTGCTTTTAACACTGATCAGCTGTAGCCCTTTGAAGCCCCGCGGCAAGAGTTTAAACAGTTTTTTTCTCTCTAGTCATCAGCTGGGACTCAGGAGGCAGCAATAGATTGGGGGTGGGACCAAATAAAAGGTAAGAATAACGTCGGGGTGGGGGGGAGAACCAGTTCGGTGACATCATATTGTCACCGCTACCGGCTCGGCCGAACCGGACCGAACCGGGAGGAACCCACCACTGGCTCTACTAATAAAAATAGCTTAGGTCTACACAGCAGCTTTTTCTTAGTATGATCTACTTAATATGTCTGATGGGTATATCTGATAGGGCTTGAATATTTGGCATCTATTTTTCCATATAGGGTTCCAATCTCTGTTGAATTGTCATAATCATTGTTTAGCTGGCATGTGAAATTAAGTTTGTGTAATAATTTGATAACAACTAAATTAAGAATATTTCATAATAGTTTGGAAATAATTAGAATGCTGACCTAACTTTATCTTCTAGTGTTAGAGGTTTTTTTAAGTAGGGAATATCTTCTAACATATCTTGGATAATGACATCTGTACTGTACCAATATTTCAGCATATTCCTACCATCTTTGTTTCATCTTCTTAAAATTATTTTTAAAATGTCAAAGAAACCATTAAACATTGTGAGCCAATTGGCAAATGGTTCTGGAGCTTTTTGAAATGCCCATGTGGTTGGCAACCTCCATACTGTCTTGTGACTTTCATAAATCCTGGGCAACTATGTTCAACCTCAAGTGGCAACTAAACAGAAGAACTTCCACTGGAAACAAAGTTATCTCACTAGGCAGTGAGAATCTTGCAAACAGAGACATTCTCTCAAGTTTCCATTATCTAAGACATATATATAGCTTTTATATATTTCTTTTCCTGTTTCTTTTTCTATGTCTTTGTAGGGAATGTTTAGGCAGATAATTAAAAGATGCAGATTCCTTGTTTGATAGATGTCCCCCTGATGAAATTTGCCTAATGCATCTATATAAGGTATAATACTTCTACAGATTACACCAAAAAATAGATGATGTATGTTTAGAAGGGAATATATTTCTATACATGGCTAGTAACTGCTTGATACAATGTAAAAAAAATGGATATCGCTTATATCTAAAAATGTGAAAAAACGTTTTCCACTAGATGGCAGCATTAATATTTTTTTGATTCTTAAAATAATCATTAACATCAGAGCTGATTTAGATATGTTGAAGCCTTAAGCTATGGGAATCACAGAGCCTCTATTTGGCAAGAGTTAACAATGAATAAAGTTGTATCATAAGTGAATTTGGAAAGCATGCTGCTGATATGCATTACAAACTCCTGATAGAGTGAGGAAGAGCCCTCTTTGAACAGATGGTATGAATGCACATAGAAGTAAAACATATCTTAACTATTGAGGAAATTTTAATTTGTGTTCATATCTGAATTTATAGTAAAACTGTAATAAATGAAGCAAAATCTGAAATTTTGAGATACTCCTTTTGATGTGAGGTTCTGAACCACAGTTTGTTTAATTTATGCCTAACTCCACTTTTCATTAACACTAAATTGACTTGTTTAAATACTAGTTCTTTGAAATCACAAAATTACATTGAACTAAGAAATTCATGTTGAGTTAGTTCATTAGAATATGTCAGGCAGGGAATGACAGCATTCAAAACAATTTGGAATATTGAAACACTGTTAGAGTAAGATTTTGGAATTACTTACAAAGAACACATAGCTTCTCATAAGAAATATACCTGTTTTGGTTTCTCAGAAACATAACAAAGATAAGCAATTTCATAATTTAAAAATCGACACTATGGAAAACTAAACATTTTATGAAGAGAAAGAAATACAAGCCTATAAAATGCAAACTGTTGTAACAATAAAAATACTGAAGGCAATTTTGAAGAATGGAATAAGAAATTAATAGCCATAATATCAACAATGTCAGTAATGATGTCTGCTTCAGATGTAGAACAAATTTTATTTGGAAAGATAGATATGGTATTGAAAGTAGGTTTACAACTGTCAGGCCAAGAGAATGACTTGGAAAGGGTTGTTTCATTGGATCTACAAAAGAAATCAACTGATGTCTTAAATTCAGTTTCATGATAAACTAAGAAATTGATCTGAACAATACTTTCCTGATGTACAAAATAAGCTTTTTAAAGCTTAAAGAACTATGTGCAATGCTACAAAGAAGAAATGAAGATAAATCAAATCCTATGACAATATTTGAATGAACGAAATATTAAGATTGTTAGAAGCAAAAGAAAGAAATACAAAATGTACTTATTTGATCAAGTTTAATACAAGCTATGTTGTTACTTCCAGCAATCCTTTATGGACTTTCTGTTAATACCAGGAGTGAGAAGATTGTGTTTTATGGACATAGTCCTAGATAAGGCAGGAATAAATAATTGCTTGTATGAAGTCTAAAGCTGTTTATACTTCTTTCGATAAAAGTTGGGAATCACTTTTTTATATATTTCCAACTCAATAAATCCATATCCAGACTGAGAAAGTCATTCAAATGCTCTGCATGTTTTTACAGCACATCCTTATGAAAACAGAAGGGAGTATGTGGTGGACAAGATATATACCCCCAATCAGTATTGGGTTTCACTTACCTTCGTTACTGGTTCTGAACAGGGAACGCATGCGTGTGCACGCTCTCTTCACTCGTGCACGGTGCTTCTGCGCATGCGCAGAGCGTCCGTAATGAGATTCGGGCGGGTGGGCAGAGCCTCCCACCGCCACCACTACTGGTTCATCCGAACTAGGGCAAACTGGTAGAATGCCACCACTGCCCCCAATATAAATTAGGAGATACCGGTAAAGTTAAATTACACCTTCCAGTATCTCCCCCTACTGGTCATGCTGGGAAATACACTTCAACAACATCTGTAATTTTTATTTTTTCTCAGCCTAATCTAGTTGGTTTAGATTTTGTTATTATTGTTGAGCTTGTACTTTAAGTTCCAATTAATTTATTTGACCTCTTCATCTGGATAGAAAATTCTTCATTGCCAGAAACACCACTTGCATTGCTAATAGTTCAAGTAGTCATTACAAGACATCTCAAAAACACCACTTGAAGAAGGCTGATTATACTGAAAGTTGATCATTTGTGTAGTGATTTTTAACTTTAAAAACTGTAACTTTAACGCAAAATGCTGGGCTATTGGCATATTAATAATATGTATCTGAACGATATGTTTGCTTGTACAAATGTTAGATATTTATAATGTACTAGAAAACCAGTCACATGAATTGCCTAGGCTTCTCGATCCCCAACATTTTTATTAGTTTAATCATTGTTTCTTTTAGAATAGAATAGAATAAAAGAGTTGGAAGGGACCTTGGAGGTTTTCTAGTCCAACCCTCTGCCCAGGCAGGAAACCCTACACCACTTCAGACAAATGGTTATCCAACATCTTCTTAAAATTTTTCAGTGTTGGGGCATTCACAACTTCTGCAGGCAAGTTAGTCCACTTATTAATTGTTCTAACTGTCAGGGAATTTCTCCTTAGTTCTAAATTGCTTCTCTCCTTGATTAGTTTCCACCCATTGCTTCCTGTTCTACCCTCAGGTGCTTTGAAGAATAGTTTGACTCCTTCTTCTTTGTGGCAACTCCTGAGGTATTGGAACACTGCTATCATGTCTTTCTCTTCATCAAAGTAGACATACCCAGTTCCTGCAACTGTTCTTCATTTTCCCTGAGAACACTTACGTATCAGGACCATATGCCTTTCTGAATCTTTCAAAGCATGTTAAAGCTAAATTCTAACCACATTCACATCTGCTAGCTTGCTGGAATTAGGCAGAAGACTACATAAAAAAATTAACGCTCCATACAGTATAAAGTCTGACATTCAGTCGGTGTCCTATCCTCTGAATAGGTTACTGTTCCCTTCAAAATAGATTTTTAAAAAATGCTACAATTTTCCAGAATATGTTGTACGCTTTTGTCTTACTATTTGCCTGAAATGCTGAGAAATTGATATGAGGGGAATATATTTCTATTTTATTCTACTTCTATATAGAACCAGAAAGACTAGTGAAGCCACTGAGACATACATGATTAGCCTATAGCAATCAGCCACTTCTAACAATTGTCCAAACTATAGCACTTTGTTGCTATGGCAGCAGTAGTGGGGGAATGTGACTGAGACTGATCTGGGATGTTTTTATTTTTATTTAGAAATGTGCAATTTTTCCCACAGTAAGAAGTAGCTCAGACAAAACAAGCAGATGTCAAATTGGAGTTCTGTTTCCTTTTTCTATTTGGCAGGCAACCAGAAGCTGCTACTTAGGTCTAAACTAAACTTTGGGGAGCAAGGAGAGGTTTTAATCAATGGATTGAATTTATGAGCTAGACAATGGGATGAAGTGAGATTTTTTACTAATGTGGAAAGTGGACTGCCATGAGATCTATCGAGCAAAGTGCTGCAGCATACTGTAAATGCTAATTTTGGCAGTTTCAAATGTGCTCCAGAAAGTAAAAAATAGATTGGATCTGTTCTCAGACTGTAGCTCCAGGTAAATTATACAGTAGATGTTTGAAGCAGCTTTTGAACTAGTGCAAAATCTTCAGGTGAAAGTACAATAGAGACGTAATAGGAAATCCTTGAACTACAAGATAGCCACTGAAAAATAAACTATTTGAGGTTAGATTTTTTTTCTTAATAGAGCCAATGCCAAATCGTGAATATATGACACCACATAAATTAATAGTGTTACCTCCTGCTGGTGTGTTGCTCATTTTTAAAATGATTTGAAAGGAGAAGCAACTTAATCAAGCTCTGAGCTAGTACATACTATTGGCTTTGCATCTCATTCCTATAATTTCAATATGTATATCCTATAGAAAGTTAGCACCAGTGGTGGGTTGCCCCCGGTTCGCACCAGTTCTATAGACCCGGTAGTAAAACCAGCACGAGGCTCCACCCACTGACCCCAATGTCATCAGAACACTTCTGCACATGTGCAGAAGAGCATGTGTGTGCGCAAGCAAAGTGCGCACATGCGCACATCCCTATTGCAAACCGGTAGTAAAGGCAGTGGTGGGATTCTGCCGGTTCTAAGGGGGTCGGCTAAACCCTTTGTTAAATTGCTGGCTCACCCCGCCCCTTGCCCCGCCCCTCCACACTACTATTTATTGCCAATAAATGGGGCGAGCGAGCCAGCAATTTAACAAACGGTTCGGTGTTTTTTTGTAATTTATTGGCCTCGCAGCACACCAAACCATTTTTTAAATTGCTGGTTCGCCCGCCCCTCACCCCGCCCCACCACTATTTATTGGCCAGGCAGTATACCGAACCGTTTGTTAAATTGCTGGCTCACCCGCCCCTCACCCTGCCCCGCCTCCCACCCATGCGGCGTCAGCCTACCCTAGCCCAGGGGTAGGCAATTGTGACTCTTTTACAACTCCTGCCTAGCCCATTCTGGAGAATTCTGGAGAATTCTGGGGGTTGAAATCCACAAGTCTTAAAGCTGCTAAGTTTGAAGACCTCTGTTTTATATATAATAAGCAGCCCCGGCTATTTCCCGAGAAATGTCTCCCTTCTTTCCTTCCTTCCTTCCCATTCCAGAAACCGAGAGGGCATTAATTTCCCTCTGGCTCTGACCAATTTAAAGCGGCTGCTTCCGAGTTGGCCCCTTTTACGTCGGCAGAGAGTTGTTGTTTTTTTCCCCTTTCCACACTGTCTTTCCCTTTAAGGCAGGAACGCTGTTACTAAGGCAGTGGGAGGAGCGGGCAAACTGAATCCCTCCGGCGGCAATAATGGGGGCGATCCTTGGGTTTCCCTGCGGCTCTCTCAGGGCGCGATGGCATTCCCTTGCCTGATAAGGGGCAATGCTGAGGGATGCTGAAGCGATGTCGGAGTTGGTTCCACCACGGAGGCAGGGAGAAAGTGGGGCTGGATTGATTGATCGAAGCGAAGCAGCAAATCTGCGGAGAGAGCCAGGCCTGCCAATCTGCGAGAAGCCAGAACTCGCGCTTGGGCCGCAGATTTTGAGCCAAGTTAGGCTGGCTCAGCCCCACCAATTGTGAGCTGCTGCCTCAGCGCAGAAAGAGGGGGCGATCCTGAAGTTGCACCACATCAAGGTAGATTCCAATCTAGATTGCGCTCTGAGTGTTGCGACTGAAGTTCCTCCAAAACTAGGGGAGATTCAGCCTTAGGAAGAGAGGAAAAGGCTCTGGGCGGAAAGCTGGGGGGGGCTTTGCTTTACCATCTTCTAAGGCTCTGGAGGATTTAAGTAACTTAACTGTGCTTGCTTACCAATACCAGAATTACAGAGTTGGAAGGGATCTTTGGAGGTTTCTAGTCCAGAGATCTCCAACTTGGCAACTTTCTCTGCCTGGGCCTGATGCTTCCTGAAAGGAAGGGGGTCTCTCCGAATGGGACCCCCTCCCCAAAAGGCTGGCCCCAAAGCCCTAGCCCTAGCTCTGAGCTCAGAGATCTTCAACCTTGGCAGCTTTAAGATTAAGATTGTGGACTTCAACTCCCAGAATTTTCCAGCCAGCATAGCTGGCTGGGGAATTCTGGGAGTTGAAGTCTTCCAGGTTTAAAGTTGCCAAGGTTGGAGATCTCTGGACTAGAAGATAATTCATGGCATAAATGATGACCGGTCAAAAGTGCGAGGACCTGTCAGAAATCACTTTTTTCAGCCCTCTGGGTAGTCTCTATGTGCATATGGACTACTCAGAGGGCTGAAAAAGTTATTTTTGACCTGTCCTCGCACTTTTGACCAGTCCTTGAACTTACGACTGTCCTCACATTTTACGTTTTGCGCCCTATCTTGTCACCGTGGTGAAGAGAAGTAGTGCTGAAATGACTGACATGGTTGTTAAGAATGCCGCAACAGGCATAAATGTAAGGATGGTCATAAGTGCAAGGACCGGTCAAAAGTGCGAGGATCAGTCAGAAATGACTTTTTTCAGCCCTCTGAGTAGTCCCTATGCACATAGCCATGCCCACCCAGTCACATGACCAGCTAGCCACACCCACCCAGTCATATGACCACCAAGCCACACCCCCAACTAAGCCACGCCCACAGAACCGGTTGTTAAAAAATTTGAATCCCACCACTGAGTAAAGGTAAGTAGAACTCACCCCTGGTTAGCACCCACTCCTCTCCTAGAAGAATGAAATACTTTGAGAAATATTTAAAAAGGCAGAATATTATATTTTCCCTAAAAGTGAAAGAGAAAACTTTAAGGAAACAGGAACTTAGAGCCACAGTTCCCTGCCCCCAACCAGATACTAAGCTGAAGCCAGCTTTTAGAAAAGCAGATTTGGTCATCCATTCAAGACATGAAATTTTGAACAAAGGCAGAATTAGGTAGAATGGTAGGGTCAGCCCTCACTCAAGATCCAAACCAGGAAAGCCTTAAGACACAATAGGAATGGCCCAACACTCTTTCAGACACAAGCCTCCTCATTACATCATCTCAGAGAGTCCAGGTTTCAATCAAACTTAATTCAGACAACCTAAAAAGTTAGCTATGATCCCTGCATAGCCCCCTGAGAGTCTGACAACCAACAGAATACATTTCTTGCACAGGAACAGGAAGCTCAAGGACAAGACCAAGAGAGGGTATGTATACCTCTGTCTCTCAAGTCCATGTGTTCAGCTGCCCAGGACCTCAAACCCATGTAGTCCTGTCCATCAATAAACCATCTTTCCAATCAGCCTCAATGTTTCCAGTGTCTTTCTCCCCACTTGGAACTGAAGCACATGTATATTTCTTCCAACAATCCCAAAGGTGCTTTTTCAAGAGGCAGCTGGACTTTCTTGTTTTTCTTTGAGTGTTTTTCCTTGCAGCTTAGCCACTTTCACCGAAAGATGACTAAACTCATTCGCAGGCAAATGCTTAGATCAAGAAGGAGCAAGTGAAACCATTCTTGCAAATGATTGGAAAGCAGAATCTATGAAGCACAGTAGGCAAGGGATGGGATTTTCTGAGATTTCCAAAGACTTTTCGAAATAGCTTTGCCATTATTTTGAGTATGGTATGTTTACTTTCAAAATATTAGGAAATTGCACCATTATTTTGGTTTGCATTGGGCTCTGGGAGCCACACAAGAAAATTTAGAGGCTGCCTTTGGCTTTGGTAAACTTGTAGTTTGTCCTATAGTAAATCTTTAATCCCATGAATGTTGACTAGGGTAATGTTTCTCAATTTTAGCAGTTTTTTAGGTGTCTGGACTTTTTGAGAGTTGAAGTCTACCCATTTTAAAATTGTTGAGATTGACAAATGCTGGACTATGCTGGGTTTCTGAATAAAGATGCACAGGGTTGAGTTAACTGTCATTTTTCCCTTCTCTCTTTCCACTCCCTCTTTGCCCCTTCCCCCAAATTCTTTGATATTACCATTTAAGGCTTGCTGGAAATTGGACAGAAGTTTGACAATAACTTCATTTCATTACTGGCATGCTTTACATTCCAGCATTCCATGTATTTATTTATTTATTTATTTTATTCAATTTGTATACCGCCCTTCTCCTAGTGGACTCAGGGCGGTGCACAGCCAGAACTAAAACACATAACAATACAAAATTTAAAATTATTAAAAGAATTATATACTTTGGCCCGAATTTAAAACAATTCGAATTAAAACCCATTAACAGATTAAAAGCTAAACAATTAAAAAACTAAAAAAAGGGGGTGGGGTTCACGCTAGCCCTGCTTGATGGAAAAGAAAAGTTTTCAGGACACGGCGAAAGACCCGGAGATCCGATATCCTTCTTATCTCCGGGGGCAAATCGTTCCAGACAGCGGGAGCTGCCACAGAGAAGGCCCTCCCCCTGGGGGTCGCCAGCCGACATTGCCTGGCTGACGGCACCCTGAGGAGTCCCTCTCTGTGGGCGTGTACTGGTCGGTAGGAGGCTATCGGCGGCAGAAGGCGGTCCCGCAAATACCCAGGTCCTATGCCATGGAGCGCTTTAAAGGTGGTAACCAACACCTTGAAGCGCACCCGGAAGACCACTGGAAGCCAATGCAGCTCACGCAGGAGAGGTGTCACATGGGAGCGACCCCTCGCTCCCATAATCCCCCGCGCGGCCGCATTCTGCACCAGTTGGAGCCTCCGGGTACTCCTCAACGGGAGCCCCATGTAGAGAGCATTGCAATAGTCCAGGCAGGAAGTATGTGATGGTGGTAGAAAAGAGACCACTGGCTTTTAAAATGCTGAGTGCACATTTTCTTCTTCTGTCTCTTGGCAAAGCTTTTCAAATACTGAGGCATCTCAATTAGGTCACATGTGGGAAAAACACTGAACCACAGGCCGCAAGGAAGTTCAATAGTTTCCTGTGAAAAATGTTGCTGAACGTTTGCAGCAAAGCTTTTGTTCTTTCTGACTAAGAAGCTCAGAGACTCAGAGTGAAAATGCTTCCTTTATCATCTTTCTGATAAACTGCTATTGTTTGTTTAATACTAGCTGCATGTTTAATTCTCTTTCAAATTATCAGCCTACTCCAAATGCTTTTCAAGTTGAAAAACAGGAATTGAATGTTTGAAATAAATATATTTTGCAATTGTCTTTTATTCCATACACTTCTTATTACTATTTGTTTTATTTTTATTCTGCTCTTTCTCAGATTCTAATTGAAGATGCTTTTGACTGAGTGTCCCTAGAAGACAAACTATGAATACAGAGAGTGAAATATGTAAATTGAGCAAAACTCACAATAAGAGCAAGAATACGAGCAAGAGCTTCCATTCCCACCATTAATTTCATGTACAGTGACATTTGCACAAGTGGCTTGTCTCCTGTATTCCATTCATCATGCTTCAGATCACAAGGTTCCCAGGGCCAAACATAGGATTCCCAAGGATTTCCTGATAAAGGGCTTGGTGATACCCCCCCAAGTTGATCAATAAACTCTTGGGAAAGGCAGAGATGGGGAGCACCCCTGCTGACTCTAGAAATGGCTTTCATCAACCACCATAACTGTGCTAAGCTATAGTTAAGTATACAAAGAGTAAGACTGACAGTGTATCTTGTACTTGTTTCTGTCTGCTTCCCCTCCTATGCAATTGCAAAGTGGCTGAAAGTCTGCACTTCTATTTTTCATTGACTATAGCTTCATGTAAAATATGAAACACAAACAGTGAATCTTGTTTATCTTTATTGGAAACAATCATCTTTTTTTATCTGAAGTTTGAATCTGGTTTGTTTGGTAATTATAACTAATCTTAAGTAGTTTTTAAGGTGTAGCTATAACTCTGATCTGGAGGTGAACTTTCAAATTTCTCCACATGACTACCCTGGAAATGGGACAATCATTTTATTTTTGTAATGAAAAAAAGCATTACAATTCTTTTTTTAAAAAAATATTCCCATTCCTACACAAACATCAATGTTCCTCCACACAGGTACAAATAAAATTGGAAGTCATTTTTCTTTATTTCTTTTCTTATTTCTCTCATTCCACTTGTCACTTTCCAACTTTTCTGTCTTTTTGATCCCCTACCATTTTTTTAATCTTCTGCTCTTATTTCCATTCAAATTTCTTCTTTTTATTGCTTTAAATGCCATTCTCTGTGTATGCAGTAGTGGGTTTCAAAACCTGTCGCTACCGGTTCACTCAAGGGCACGTGCACGTGATGCTTCTGTGCATGCACAGAAGCGTCTGGGCAAGTGGGAAAGCCTCCTGCTGCCCCCGCTACTGGTTTATCCAATCTGGGGCAAACCAGTAGCAACCCACTACTGTGTGTATGTATTACAAAAGTATAATGCAAAACTACAAAGATATAGTATAGGGCATATAAATATGGAACAATGTAAATTTGGACAAATTTTTTAAAAAATTTGAAATAGAACAAATATAGAATAAATTTCAAATTTCTTCTTTTTATTGCTTTAAATGAAATTTTCTGCATCTGTATTACACAAATATAGTGCAAAACTACAAAGATATAGTATAGGAAATATAAATATAGAACAATGTCATACAAGAAAATACTTACATTGCTTGAAAACAACAGCAGTCATACAATCGTTAAAACAGGCCAAAGCCTCTCTAATCATGAAGTCCTACATGGCTTTTTGTGTGGGAATAATAAGTTACTCTGAATCTTCTCATTTTCCAGTTTTCTAGTTGTTTCTAATCTATTTGCCAACAGCCACACTTTAAGCCTGCTCAGAGTTGGCTGGCTAACCAAGTTTACAGGCATTGCAATGCTAATATGGAAAGCAAAAGTATTTCCTCTGAGATAAGTATACAACACAAAGGCACTTAAGGTCTTTCTTTTATGCGTCAGGTGGTTTCGGATGAGGGCATGATTTGGAGGGAGCAACCTGTTGTTGCAGTTCAGAAGGAGGTAACCTGCTTTTTTGAGATTGTGGATTACAGCCAGAAGAAACAGGAATCTCAGGAAGTTTCCTTTGTTGCATGTGATTCTCAATCTGGATTTGCAGGGCATACTCTTCAGCTGCAATAAGGACAAACAAACAAAAACTCTGAGTAATACTGATTGACCTAACTGAAGAGCAGCAGTACAACATCAGCTCTGGGTGGCACAAATTTTATTCAGAATATCACAAGGGTAAAGTAGCATAGGATTATTGTCAAGTACTCAATTTCCATTACTAATTTAATTCTGGACAAAGGCAGACAGTCTCAGAAATGAAGAACTTGTCATATCAAAATTTCCAATCCAGCACCAAAGTCTAAATCATCCTTTCCCAAATTGGTAACATTACATGTCCTTACAATAGCCAGCATTGAAATGAAGAGCTGTAATCCAATATATTTGGGGACTATTGGTTGGGGAAATCTGCATTACGATGACTTTATTATCACTTGGCTGCCTTTTGTCTCTCATCATCCAGTCATCTCTACTTGATATCACATTGTTTTTTTTTAAAAAAACTTATTTCAGGACACAGTCTCAACAAGCCTTGGGTAAATCATCATCATCATCATCCACTTTAAAAAGTAAACATGGATCAGAAATAAAGAATATCAATTAATTGAAATATAGAAAAATAGATGTACTGTACAAAATTCTTAGGTTGCACAACTCTAGAAATAGTAAAATACAAAAAAGGCCATTCTCATAAAAAAAAAAATAAGCTAGATCCTAAATCCTACTGACAAAATATATGTAATTAAATCAGATATAATTAAGCAATATACAATATAAAAGGCAGGAAAATCTACTATCAAGACTAATCAGAAGCTACAGAGCCTAATCAGAGGATTGCTCCTATTCGTTAAAGTAAAACTAAAGAAATTGAGGAACAAGAAAGTCATTTGACATCCAAAGAATAAAATTACAAAATAATGGGACTAATTCTGAAAGACTCTCAACTTTGACTTCCCTGTTGGAGTAGTGGGGATTGCCAAAAGTACCCAAGGAAGCTGACTAAGTAGATTTTGTTGAGATGTTCCTGCTCAACGGTGAAGATAGGGAGAAGTACCATATTGCATTCCCCCAGAGACTGAAGAGATTTTCTAGGGATAGAAATTATCTACCCCTAATTAGAAACCAGGACAGGATTGTGAAGTTTATGAGAAACAAAAGGACATTATTAAAGTTTATTGTTTAATTTGGCAGGACAAATTTAAGCATAATCATTCTAACCCAAGTTTAATACTGTTTAAAGGTTAATTTAACAAAATCAAATCTAGTTTTTGTCTGCTCTTTGCTAATCTTTGGAATATGTCCCATGACGGAGCATTTAAGGTGAGGTTTTCCAAAAATCTATGCTTCGCAGAGAAAAAAGAAAAAAAAACATGTACCCACTCAGCACATTTTAATAATTTTCATTTTTAAAAATGAGGAAACAATTCGATTTGCAATCACAAATTACAAATTATTTTATTTAATTCAGCCTTGTAGAGATCAGGCTGAAAGGCAGAGGAAAAAAAATCACCCACTTTTATAAAAAATCAGGCTTTTTTGGACACATTAAGTAAAATGCTGTATTTTCTCTCTGTTTCCTTTCTTCCCTTCCTGCATGGGCCAGACCTGAACTTCAGTTTTCATTAAAATATATCGAGAAATTAATTTAGGGCATATATATTTCACAGTGACTAATAGATTTAGCATGCTTGATTATTAGAAAGAGAGAAGCTTGTTCAGTTTTAAATGGAAGGAATGCCAGGGAGGGAATTACCTTCCCTTTCACGTCTTTTTGCGTTCTTCCTTCTGATGCAGTAAATAATCAAAGCCAAAAAGATCATCAATGTGACTACACTTCCCATGATTATCAGGATGAGGAATATAGGTACTGAATCAGGTAAATCTGAAACACAGAAAAATTCATAAGAAAATATTGTATGTATGTAGTTATACAAATTCATGCATGCACATAGAGAAGGGAAAGCGAGCATATACAAAAGAGGAAAAAAAACAGTCTATTATTTTTTCCGCCTTCCTAACATGTTTAAAAAAAGGGAAAAAACACAAAGCTTTTATTCTTGGCTTCCTTAAAAATGGTTTCTTGAATATATCACAATTGGCATAAACGATCAACCCACAATTTCATTTAGCATTTATTCATGTAACTGATTTGCTCTGTCACAATTACAGGTACTGTATATATTTAGATAAGTTGAATATTTCACAATTGACTTAATTCATGTTAAAAATTACAAATTACCACTCAGTCTGAATTTACACATTAAGCCAGAAACTAAACAAACTGTATTACGGTTTATATATTTAATATTCCAGGCTATATAGTCTAGCATTCAGAAGTGTGTTACGAAGCTAAGTTAATACCTTCTCCTGGACACGTTATTTGTTTCTCGGTATGATTCTTCCCAGAATTAACATCAACCTCACATCTGAATTTTCCAGAAAGGACTTTTAATTGCAATGTCACCTTCCATGTTCCATTGTCATATACTGGTTGTACAAACATTTCTTTACTATCTTGAAACAATTTAAATTTGGGTTTTGGTTCCTCAGAAGATTTCACCTCACATGTCAATATTCTTTGGGAACAAAGCTCATCGAGTTTTAGTGGAAGCTCTGAAAGAAAAGAAATATGCTCTGCTAAATGATTTAAATACATCATTTTTTTAAAAAAAAAAACAATAATTGCGTAATAGAGGATTAAATCTTTATCTTTTCGACTACTATTTCCATGCAGAACCATGGTGGCTTAGAAGTATAAAAGGCAATATTTCAGGCTCTGTGTATGGCCAGGAGTTCGATCCTGACTGGTTCAAGGTTGTCTCAACCTTCCATCCTTCCAAGGTCGGTAAAATGAGGATCCTTTTGGATATTCGGATATTCTGCAGCAATATTATGCATTGTTTTAATTCTTTGTTTTGGATCGTATGCATGTAGTGGTGCTGACAGATCATTTTTAGCCCCAATTGTTGGCTCTCCAGATGTTGCTAAACTACAAAGCCTGGCATCTCTTTTTGCCAAACTGTCTGGTGCTTCTGGAAGTTGTTATTCAACAACATCTACAAGGCCACAGATTTCCTATCCCTGCTTTATTATGTTCCATATCTTTCCAGTCCCATACAACATCATCTAACATCAACATGAAACTGTTGATGTCAGTGTTGAATGTTTTCCAGTGGCAGACAGAATTTCTTGGCTCACTTCAATCTATTGGTATTTGTTAGAGACTTGGGAATCTAAGATGTTATTTTCTGAAGGTTATCTATCTTATTAATGCTGATCAATTTTTCAAAATTTATAATAAAGACCATATGGGAATATCACCCACAGAAATCCAACTATGGCCAATCCTACATGCCAATTTGAAGGACAAAGAAGTAAAAGAGAGGTGCTTGTAGGTTGATGAAGGGTAGACCGGTATTCAAAAACTCACCATCAACTTGCAACATAATTAATTCATTAAATAACTCCTGGCCATATTTATTATATGCTTTTACTGTGTAATTTCCGGCATCCATTTTCTTCAATCTATTTATTTTCAGAGTTCCATTAAGAAATAAGTGGTATTTATCTGGTTGTTTTGTTGACATAGTAATCTTATTAGCTGTACGATCTGCAATAAACATTGAGTCCTTAGTCCAGATTAAAATATGTGGTCTGGAACTGGGTCTGGGTCTGGGAAGAATAATTTGGTTTCCAATATAACTGTGAATCTTGACATTCTCGGACACAGAACCTACAAAAAAAAATGAACAATTTTTTTCCCTTAGATTATCAGTGGAAAAATATGTTCTTACTGCTTTTTAAAATTTATCAGTTTCCTACATATCTTATACAGGGTTTCATCTTCCAAAGAAATTAACATCAGTGTTAAACACATTGCCTTGATTTAAAGTAGTTTGCACATATAACAGTGGTAAGCCTAGAAAGTGTTTGCTGCCTACAGAAGCAATTATATTAAAATCAGTGCTGTTTTGTATTATTTGGGACAAGTTTCATAATGATCGGCATTCAGAAGAGCCTGTTATAACAGAATAACAGAATTGGAATGTATCTTGAAGGTCTTCTAGTCTACCCCCCTGCTCAAGCAAGAAACCCTACACCATTTCACACTGTTGTCTAATATCTTCTTCAAACCTCCAGTGTTGGAGCATCCACAACTTCTAAAGGCAAGTCACTCCATTGATTAATTGTTCTAGCTGTCAGGAAATTTCTCCTAAGTTCTAAGTTGCTTCTCTCTTTGGTTAGTTGCTTCATGTTCCTGTGTTGACATGCACAATAGAACTTTCAACCCTGAAGCTGGCCTAACTAAGGCCATTTTGAGACTTCAGTACTGACACACTGGAGAAGAGGGATAGGGAGGGGAGAATAGAGACAGTTGGGGTGTTGCAGTCAAAACAAAATACTTTCTCTTGGGAACCAAGGACATTCCCGCAGGTGCTTTGAAAGGAGGGGACTGGAGTCACCTAGCAACTGGACAGTATCCTGATTGGACCATATGACTGATTATTTTGAGAAAGTGACAAACTTTTAGTTTTAATTAGGTGAAAACCATGGGAATAATTAGAATCGGTTTTCACCAGCCTGTGCCAATATGCCATATCCAATGAACCTATTCTTTGAGGAAATGGCCTGCCTCAGAGTTTTGTTTGCTATGGGTCGTGTACTTGGAACCCTGACAAAAACTTTACTTTAAAAAAAATTAACTTATCCAAACCAACTTCCCTTTTACTCATGTATATATTGTTAAAGATAATACCTTGAATAAATAGTAACTATATAAATATACCCAAGTTGTTTTCTTTGGCAACTATACAGAAACAGTTTGATAATGTCTTTTTCAGAATGTTTCCTTTAACTTCCTAGCCTAGTCTATTGCTCTGAGATTTCTGATGGTTTCCATCCAAATATCAATCATATCTAACCCCAATTTTAATTGTTTGCCATACTAGCAGTCGTGGGATTCAGCCAGTTCATACTGGTTCAGGCAAACCAGTAGCTAACTTTCTGAACAGTTTGACGAAATCTCCTTCCTTTTCTTTTTCCCACCTTATGAACTTCATCCTGTCAGGAAGGCAGGAAGGAAGCATTCTGGTGTGCCTGTGTGTGTTGTTTCTAGCCTAATCCTTATCTTTATTATTGCCCTGCTTAAGTGTTTCAAAAACAGAATACAAGCTCAAATTCAAAGCCCAACAGAAGGCATAACACCTCAATACAAATTTTCACTCATCCAGCCCACAAACTGGAAGACATTTCTATGTTCTCCTCTGTGCTGATAATGCAGATGATTCAAAAACACCTATTGGCCTTAGAGGGGTATTGAGAACACTAACATGGTATTGCAAGGAAGACTAGTTAGTACTTAATTATCAGAAAAGCAAAATTTTGGCATTTGCCATAAGGCAAAGGCCCAAGAACCTTGGCCAAAAGATTGACCAGGTCTCCGGTTTCAAATACCTGGGGTAATCCTTCATTCTACCAACAGTAGGAAACCTCATGGGAACTATGTTGTGGAAAATGCACAGAGGTGCTCATCTGCCATCCTTGAATTTCAAGACAAGAGGAGGCCACAATTTACCTGCAACATTCAAACTATTCAAAACTGAGCCAATAGCACAACTTCTTAATGGTGCCCAGTTGAGTCCCATTTCCTATTCTACATCATTAGAACTTGTTAAATCCAAGTTTTTTAATATTGGGCCTTTAAGTCCAAAAATGTGTATCTGATAACACCCTGAAACTGGGTGTTATCATATACATATTTTTATACAATAGGCCTCTTGAAAATGGAGGCTAGAATATAGGTGATTGACTCAAACTATTTTTTCCCCTTAACTTTGCTCCATTAACTAGTTTAATTCATGTGAAAAAAGGCAATGGCAACTAAAATCTCATCTTTGACTTTTTCTCCAGGTTGTCTACTCAGCATGAATATGATCAGCCCAAAGCACTCATTAAACAGCCTGTAGTAGCTACAGAGCAATAATTGGACCTAGCCATGCCCTAATCTTTATTGCCAGTGAATCCAACAGGTATTCTGTCTTTCTTATGACATATTTAATTACTATTGAAATATCTAACTATTGGAGGGCATATACTCTGGCACAACATTATGCAAACATAGCTTATTGTGAAGGCTGAAAATGGTGAATTCCCTGCCCAGAAAGACAAACACTCCTGGGCAGTGGTGGAATTCAATTTTTTTTACTACCTGTTCTGTGGATGTGGCTTGGTGGGTGTGGTGTAGCTTGGTGGGAGTGGCTTGGTGTGCATGGCAGGAGAAGGATACAGCAAAATCCCCATTCCCTCCCCTCTCCTGGGGAAAGGATACTACAAAATCCCCATTCCCACCCCACTCTAGGGCCAGCCAGAGATGGTATTTGCCGGTTCTCCAAACTACTCAAAATTTCCACTTCCAGTTCTCCATAACCTGTCAGAACCTTCTGAATAGCACCCCTGCTCCTGGAATTCTGGACACAGAGAACACGACCTTATGAGATGATAAAGAGATGCTACCGAAGGAATAGTCAAACAAGAGGCAGCATAGCTCATAACTGGATACTGATCAGGGCAAAAGGTTCAGAAGAGATCCTCACTAGTTTCTCAGGCTATAAAGGAGACAGAGGTGGGATTGTACTTTCAGACTTGCAAAATTTTGTCAGTGTAGCTTTATAATAAACTAGAATTAGGTCATCTGGTTATCATCCCTAACTGGTTTATCCATATGGCCAATACATGTACATGTACTTGCCGTAATAAACAAAAAGTGATGGGAAAGTATACATAAGACCTTTACTTTTTCAAAGGCCCTGAAGAAATGTTTCTGGGAATCCCAAAGTGATTCAGATTGATCAAGTGGCTTGTTTGATGGTGTTCATAGCCTTAGGGAATGGGAGAAGTTTTAAATTGTGGTATTTTTATTGCTGTATGTACCTGGAGTCATAATGTGTGAGTTGGATAACCACATAAATTTGTTTAATAAATAAATAAATAAATATATGCTATAGAAAACTGGACTTTTTGTAAATGTTTTGCTCCATGTGGATTTGAGTTATTTCCATGCATACATTATTTTATTTGGCTAAAGCAATTTCTGTGGGAAGAATTATGTTGAAAAACTAGAATACAGGTAGTCACAACAAGAATTGAGCCCACAATTTCAACCATATGACGTAACAGTTATAAAGTGGGTCACCAAGTGACCAGATATTATTTTATGACTTTTTTGTGGCTGTGATCAAGCAAACACGGTGATCGCAAAGCAAATGTCACAGCTGATAACTGAATGCCACAGTTGTTAAGCAAATCTATTTTTCGCTATGGGGAGGGATTTTGCCAGAAACTGGAAATAAACATCAGTTTCTGCCAAAAAAGCCAAAAATTGCAGTCATGTGATCACAGGGTGCTGCAAATAATTGTAAATGCAGCTGTTAACAAGCATTTTAAATGTAGTCATGTGATCATGGCAGGACCCCAGACATTAGAATTTTGACTGTGGGGATAAGCAGCTTTTTGGATATCTGCTGTAACTTTCAACAGTTGCTAAGCAACCTGTCATAAGCACAGACTACCTGTATAATCATAGCCATTTCACAAAGCCCCAAAAATCATTACAAATGCTTTGAGGAATGTAAAAATAGGCCTTTTTTAGCTTTGCATTCCATTTCTCCCAAATGCTCAGATTGCCATTTAGTTGACTACTCATCCAATTTAATAAAATCCTTTTCATAACTACTTTTGTTTTTTATAATCATGAATATTTTAGTATTGTCTACAAACTGCTTACCCTTAACTTTTATGAACAAATTAAAAATACTGGTCTAAACATAGGTCCTTGAAGGAGTCTATTTCTTTTTTCTCTTCTGCCTATTCTCAGCTATGAGCTTTCATTTAAATTGTGAGTCTGCAATTAGATTAAGAGGAGAAGGAAAAGGAGAAGCTAATAACATATGCATTCCCTTCCGTCCAAATTGTGATAAACCTAATGAAACATAAAGATAATTAGACCTATAGGGATATGTTTATGACAATAGAATAGAATAGAATAGAATAGAATAGAATAGAATAGAATAGAATAGAATAGAATAGAATAGAATAGAATAGAATAGAATAGAATAGAATAGAATAGAATAATAACTTAATTGTCACTTTGAATATACACTAATCGGCATGCATTAAAATGAAATTTCGTAGCGTACAGCTCTCAAAGGGTCACCACCTCCAATATACACTACATAAAAATGACAAAATAAATAAATAAATAAATAAATAAACAAACAAACAAACAAACAAATGCAAAATTATGTATATATCCACAAATAATATATGACACAGAGAAACAACACAGTCTAGTTCGGATGTATACATGTACTGTACATGGCGAGTTTAACAGACAGATGGCATAGGGGACAAAGCTGTTACAGAATCAGTAGTCCTGCTAGAAATACTTCAAAACCTCCTCCCAGAATGTGATTGTGATGGTGCTACTTATTATCATATATGGTGGACTTGTAAAAAAGTTAAAGCATTTTGGATCAAAATATGGTGGATTATCCAAAATATTCTTAAAAAGAAGATAAAGTTTACTCCACAGTTGTTTTTGTTGGGTATAATCACAGATTGTACGGTTATAGAGACTAAATTGATCTTAAATTTAATAATTGCAGCTAGACTTTTGGTGGCACAATATTGGAAGAAGGAAGATCTGCCTACTATTGAAGAAAGGACATTAAAAGTAGCGAATTTAGCAAAAATGGCGAAAATTTCAGCTTATTTGAAAGATCATTTACAAGAAAGATATATATCGGAATGGAGAAGATGGATTGATTATATTCAAAACAAATATTGGACTAAAAAGTATCAAATAGCTTATGAATGAATAGAAAAATTAAGAGTATTCATATTTAGTTAAGTAAAAGGGGGGTTAAAGTGTGAAGGGGGGATAGGAATCCATAGATAGTTAGCTTAGTTTAGTATATGATTGTTAATTGTTATACCCTGTATTTTGCTCTGGGAAGTCCTGGGGAGGGGGTTGGGGGAGTAAGGAAGGGAGGGGGGATGAGGAAATATTTGTAAAAAAAAAATTTTTAAACTCTTTAATAAAAACAATTGTGAAAAAAAAAACCCTCCTCCCAGAGGGGAGCAACAGAAATGGACCGTAAAGTGTGTGCATGGGGTCTCTAACAATGCTTTGAGCAGATAGCACTTACAAGCAGTATCCTGAATGACAGGAAGCGAGCTTCCTATAATCTTCTCGGCTGTCCTTACCAGTCTCTGTATATACTTTCTATCTGAGGCACCGCTGCCACCAAACCAAACAGTGATGCAATATGTTAAAATGTTCTCAATTGTGCCTCTGTAAAAAGTGGCCAGGACAAAAGGAGAAAGATGTGCTCACCTCATCCGATGCAAATGCTGGTTTGTACCCTTCACTAAGGATGATATGTGGAGAGACCAGTTCAGATTGTACTGATTACTAACCTGTACAGCTGCATCCTTGATTATAAGTGGAATATGATGCTGGCTCTTTCTAAAATCTATAATACCTCCTTTGTTTTATTAACATTTAATAGGAGACAGCTGGTTCGGATCAGAGTGATGAAGAAACATCATTCCTGGACGCACGCCTCTGAAGGCGTGATAAACGTTTGCAGCAGCTTAGGAGGCGTGCTAGGGATTAGAATTGAGTCACTGGACCACACCCCAGAGACTATATAATAGAGGGTGGTGGTCAAGGATCCTTGTGACGAACAAAGCAAACCTTGGATAGTCACTAAAGCCTCGTCCGGAACTGCTGAGAGAAAGATTTAAAGTGTCGGACATTTGGACTCTTGAGTATTTATCTTTCTGTTTTACTGTGAAAATAAAGTCACTTGGCAGACGGTGTGTCTATTGCTGCCAAGTGGGAGATAAGACCTGGGTGCGTTCCAAAGTGTTTCCTTAACCCTCGGCTGGCTGTGTTTGTGTGTGTGTGGGTACGGGGACAGATCAAAGCATAATATTAAAAAGGTTTCTTCTTTCCCAGGTTAATAAGTTTGTTGCCCAGAGATTTAAGGTAGCTTATTTATTTATTTAGAGTATGGCGATGGCACAATTAGTCAAGAGATTACAATGTTAGTACCTAATAGTTAGGACCCAAATTGTTGGGGACAAGATGCTGACTCTGTAAACTGCTCAGAGAGGGCTGTGAAGTACTGTGAATTGGTATATAAGTCTAAGTGCTATTTGTCTGCCAAAGAGTTAAGATAGCTTTTCTCAGCCTACTGCCAATCAGATGCACTGGATTTTCAATCCATTAATATCCTATTTTAAATTCTAAAGCATCTGAAAGGTATCACATTTGGGAAGAAGTTCTTTAAAGTTAAAGCAAAGTCTGTACTGTTTTTCATTAGAAGGAGGAAAACGCTCCTAATTTGTCTATGGAGATTTTCAGTCATGCAGGTCATGGTTGTCCCAAAGGTGCTTTTTCAAGCGGCAACTAGACTTTCTGGTTTTCAAGGGTGAAGGGACACAGGGCAGAAAACATCCTACAGAAATCACAGGTCCACAACACAGTCCTTTCAGCAAGTCTAAGAAGGCTCCATACCCATTTGCATTACTCAGGTGACCCTGAGGACACAGACAAACTTCCAAGTGGCCTCAACGACTCTCCAAAAGAATGCAAATGACCAACTGTCTGCATGAAATATAAATCCTTCCATTCTCCAGCAACCAAGTCAGAACTGAAGAAGCTTCTTGGATGAGAAGCGAAACATCTTCAAAGAAAAACAAGAAAGTCCTGTTCCCTTTTGAAAAAGCACCTTTGGGACTCCTAATTTGTTTTGTTGATAAAATTCTGAATGGCAGTTATATTTTTCATTGCACTGCTTAAGGGTAGTCAGAAAGGTTATCACTAAACATTTCACATTCAACATTTTCTCAAGCATTCTTCCCAACTTCAATAGTTCATTATAGTAATGTTCCCATAGATAAACGTAATCTGTTTTTGGTTCAATCCTATTTATCTTTGGGACTGTTAGCAACAGGTAGAAAATACCTACCCAGTATAGGCCAGTTGGGAGGGAGCATTATGGGTATATATAACCAAAAGATTAGGAGGAAAAGGGCTTCACATTCAGGAACAGCTTGCTCCGGTGGTCAAAATAACACATACCTTTCTAATATTTAGGAAAACTATAAAAAGTACATTTCAGAGCTTTTGTTATAGAAAAATCCACTTAATTTGACAGTAAAGATGGTAAATAAATGGATTCTATTTTATTTCAAATGGGGTTCAGTATGGTATTTTATATTTTATGTATATAGCTTAATGTGCATATAGTTTAATATTTTCCAAATAATAAAATCCTAAATGAAAAGAGTGTCAATTGAAATTTTGATAGAAGTGTTCTGTTTTTATTGCCTATTACAAATATAATTTTTAAGAAAGCAATTCGGCTGATTCTAAACTATTTCAGGTTTGTTATTTTTCAGTATTTGCATTACAATACTATTTTTCTCTGATAACCTTTTTGTAAATGTATTAAACTGCTGGGTGTTCTCAAGTATTCACAATATTGCATCCTATGTTCCATAACTTCTAGAATGTCCATAGCTGACTTTCATAAACATCAATAAACTTGTACAAAACCTAAACTCTACTAAATCCTAGGAGACTCGTTTCCAATCTTAATAGTTGTAAGTCTAAATAAGCGATTAAGATTAAGACTTGGACTAGGAGGACCCAGGTTTTAGTCCACTCTCAGTTGCAGCAACTAAATGGGAGATTTTGGACCAATCTTTTTCTCTAAGTCCAATGTCTCAAAGACTAGCCTAAGGACATTCACTAACGTTTCACTGACACCTTCAAATCCAACATCTTAGCCCCTGAATACCCTCCTTTCACTTTCAAAAATTTTATTTTAATAAATACTAAACTGTAATAACGTTGTTACTACAGTGAAAACATTTGCAATAAGAGTTCTTCACATTTGCAAAGAAATTCAAAGAATGTTGCATTTTTAAACTCACCTTCCAAGCTGAACAAGATCATTAGGAATTTAATTAGGAATGGGTTGCCCAAATTCATGTTCAAGGCTGTATTTATCTAGAGAGACAAGGAACTATATGACACAGCTTATAGTATCTGACACATGTACATCACATTGTTCGTTTTTTCTTCCTCTTCCTCCTTCCCTCCCTCCCATCACCCATGCCATTTGCACTTCAGCTTTTCTTTCTCTAGAAATGAAAATAGCAGAGTCAGTTATAATGGCTATCAGTATCTTTATAAACAGATATTGAAAAAATATACAACTGGAGTTTTTTTCCTTTCCTTCCAAAATCTTTATTTTCTTCTATGATTTCAAAGAAAAATTGAACAAGGTTTATTGGTGTCAATAATGCAGCAGGAGGGTTACATTCAGCAATTTTCTATACAGATCATATATGTATCTCTGTCAAATTATTAGAATCATGACCAACACATCAAAAGAGAGGGGACTTGATTTAACATTAAGTAAAAGTAGATGCTTTATGCTGAGCAAATTTTTGCTCTTATCAACATGTATAAATAAGAGAAAATTATTGTGTACATAAATATATATGTAAATATGTAAGTGAATAGCCTTGAATTCTGTATTATGGTGCACATATTGTAGATTTTCTGCTTAATTCACTAAAATAATATATGACAGAAGAAAGTTTGCAGTAGAATAAATTATTGCTTAGCAAATGATTCAATTTTGTGTAGGAAATAAGTCAATTCTTTGTGATGTCCTCTTGTTTAAGATATTTATGAAGATAGAGATAAGAAATGGTTGCAGCAACATGACATGTGCTGGTCTGGGACAGAAATGTGTTGTTAGTGGGAACCTAAAAAGATCCCGCACACATTAAATATTAGATAGATTGTCTGATATAAGAAGGATGGATCTGAAAAAAAATGTGCTGAATACCAAAACAGTTGTATTTAGGTTTAGGTTTTATTAAATTTGTATACCACCCTATTCCCGAAGGACTCAGGGTGGTGAACAGGCACAGGATAAAATACAGAAATACAAAAGTTAAAAACAATTTAAAACCAAATTAAATAATATTGGCCCACGACAATTAAAATCCCAATAAATTTAAAACAAATTAAAATTTCAATTTAAAATTTTAAAAGAAAGGGGAGAAAAATTAGGCCAGACCAGCTTGCTGGAATAAAAGGGTCTTAAGAGCACAGCGGAAGGTGCGCAGATCCGGGATCCTCCGTATCTCCGGGGGGAGCTTGTTCCAGAGAGTGGGTGCCCCCACAGAGAAGGCTCTCCCCCTGGGGGCCACCAGTCGACACTGCTTGGCTGACGGCACCCGGAGGAGACCCTCTCTATGAGAGCGTACTGGCCGGTGGGAAGCTATTTGTGGTAGTAGGCGGTCCCGTAAATAACCAGGTCCTAAGCCATAGAGCACTTTAAAGGTGGTAACCAAAACCTTAAAGCGCACATGGAAGACCACCGGGAGCCAGTGGAGCTCGCTCAGGAGAGGTGTTACACGGGAGCGCCATGTTGCTCCCATAACCACCCACGCGGCCGCACTCTGCGCCAGTTGAAGCCTCCACGTGCTCCTCAAGGGGAGCCCCATGTAGAGAGCATTACAATAGTCCAGGCGGACCATTTGATAGTGAAGATGCAAGTTATGCCAAAATATTTTTTTAAAAATAAGAGAAAGCGGTGAATTTATATTCCTTGGTAGAATATTAACCAAACACAGGAAAATGGATGCAAATGCAAATGACAACAAAAGGAAATGAGTAGGATATGGTTTGTTGTAAAAATGATTCTTTTTAATGAGAGAAGCAAAATGACTGCATACGACGGTGTGTCTTTAATTACTTTGTTATAGGAAACTGAGAGAATTTTAAAACAAAAAGTAAAAAGAAATTGAATTAAATGGAAATGACTTGTAGATAAAATAAAGATAAAATAAAGAATGAGTGGTGAATAAATTAAAATTGAATACAAAAGTAAATGCTTACCCCAAAAAAAAAAAAAACAATGACAAGGGAAATCACTAGAATATAAAATAAGAGCAACCCACTCTTTACTAGCACTGATAATGTTATGAATGATGATGATGTTTCGTAATGAAACCTCTGGAAGAAAATAACCATGCTGAGAAAGCACCAAGGACTCTCCATTTTAACTGTTGTTGCTATGTGAATCCTGTCAGTTTTGGAAGACAATTTTCTTTTTGCTTCTAAACTGCCACATATTTTAGCTGGGGAAGTTGGGAGGGGGTTGTTGTTGGAGCGGTAGAAAATTAGTCATAACAACATTCCGTACTCAAGGACTTTTGCCTGACTTTTGCCTGCGTCTGATGGAGACTGCCTGAAGATTGTATCCGGTGGAGTGTGAAGAGTTGATTGGACAATGTGATGAACTTGTGGGTGTGGGGCAGGGCTGTGAACTCTTAGCTGGGTGGGGAAAACCTGGAAGCTTCAGATTCGGGTTTTCCCAGATGTGCCAACATGACATCTCTAATAAATTAGAACTTTGAGGAAACTGAGCCCTCAGAGCTTTATTTTGTTGGGGGTGTTCCTTGGAACCCTGACATTAACCCAAATATCCTAAATAACTAAGCAGCACCCCGAAAGGGGACTGAATGGGGTGCTGAGCCCCAGCATCAACCTAAACTTTGGGTGGTGCGAAGACTCAGTGAAGATGGAAGGGAGACAGAAGATTGCAGAACAAATATAGAACAAATTGAAAATTTCTTCTTTTTATTGTTTTAAATGCAATTCTCTGCGTCTGTATTACACAAATATAGTGCAAAACTACAAAGATATAGTATAGGAAATATAAATATAGGACAATGTCATACAAGAAAATACTTAAATTGCTTGAAAACAGCAGCAGTCATACAATCATTAAAACAGGCCAAAACTTCTCTAGTCATGAAGTCCTACATAGTTTTTTGTGTGGGAATAATAAGTTACTCTGAATCTTCTGATTTTTTAGTTTTGTTTCTAATCTATTTGCCAACAGCCACACTTTAAGCCTGCTCAGAGTTGGCTGGCTAACCAAGTTTACAGGCATTGCAATGCTAATATGGAAAGCAAAAGTATTTCCTCTGAGGTAAGTATGCAACACAAAAGCACTTAAGGTCTTTCTTTTATGCGCCGGGGTGGTTTCGGATGAGGGCATGATTTGGAGGGAGCAACCTGTTGTTGCTGTTCAGAAGGAGGTAACCTGCTTTTTTGAGATGGTGGATTACAGCCAGAAGAAACAGGAATCTCAGGAAGTTTCCTTTGTTGCATGTGATTTTCAATCTGGATTTGCAGAGCATACTCTTCAGCTGCAATAAGGACAAACAAACAAAAACTCTGAGTAATACTGCTTGACCTAACTGAAGAGCAGCAGTACAAAATCAGCTCTGGGTGTCATGAATTTTATTCAGAATATCACAAGGGTAAAGTAGCATAGGATTATTGTCAAGTACTCAATTTCCATTACTAATTCAAATCTGGACAAAGCTAGACAGTCTCAGAAATGAAGAGCCTGCCATATCAAAGTTTCCAATCCAGCACCAAGGTCTAAGTCAACCTTTCCCAAATTGGTAACATTACATCTCCTTACAATAGCCAGCATTGAAATGAAGAGTTGTAATCCAATATATTTGGGGGCTACTGATTGGGAAAATCTGCATCACGATGACTTGATTATCACTTGGCTGCCTTTTGTCTCTCATCTCCAGTCATCTCTACTTCATATCACTTTTTTAAAAAAAAAAAAAAACTTATTTCAGGACACAGTCTCAGAAAGCCTTGGTAAATCATTATCATCATCATCCACTTTAAAAAGTAAACATGGATCAGAAATAAAGAATATTATTAATTGAAATATAGAAAAGTACAAAATAGATGTACTGTACAAAATTCTTAGGTTGCACAACTCTAGAAATAGTAAAATACAAAAAAGGCCTTTCTCATTAAAAAAAAATAAGCAAGATCCTAAGTCCTACTCACAAAATATACGTAATTAAATCAGATATAATTAAGCAATATACAATATAAAAGTCAGGAAAATCTACTATCAAGACTAATCAGAAGCTACAGAGCCTAATCAGAGGATTACTCCTATTCGTTAAAGTGAAACTAAAGAAATTGAGGAACAAGAAAGTCATTTGACATCCAAAGAATAAAATTACAAAATAGTGGGACTAATTCTGAAAGACTCTCAACTTTGACTTCCCTGTTGGAGTAGTGGGGATTGCCAAAAGTAGCCAAGGAAGCTGACTAAGTAGATTTTGTTGAGATGTTCCTGCTCAACGGTGAAGATAGGGAGAAGTACAGGGGTGAAATGCTCCCAGTTCGGACCGGCTCGGGCGAGTAGGTAGCGATGGCAGCAGGCAGTTCGGAGAACCGGTAGCAAAAATCCCTTCCCCCCCAGCCTCCAGCTTCTTACCTTCGCATGCCTGCCTTGCTTCGCTTGCTGTAGTCCCTGCAATCCATTGCATCAGCAAGCAATTGAATCTCTCTGCCTGCAATCAAGGTCATTGGTGACAGCTCTTTCTGCCTGCCTGCCTGCCTGCCTGCCTGTAAGTTTTTTTCCCCTTTGGGAGCTTTAAAAAAATAGTTAATTGGGTTTTTTTTAGTTGTTCTTTTTTTAGACCTAGCCATTTAAAGTTTAGGAAGTTTTAAATTTAACTGCTTTTATATAAAAATAAAAATAAATAAAAATAAAATAATATTTGTGCAGCTTTCTGAGATTTAGTGTGTTTTTGTAGTGTTTCACTCTAACTACACAAACACACAAAATCTCACAAAGCTGTATGTGGAATTTTGTGTGTGTAAAGTGTGAAAGTTGGTTTTTTGGGCTTTTTGTGGCTGTGTGAGGTTCCTGCTTGTTGCAGGGGCCATTTTGGGCCTAGCACAGCTGCTTTTACATTGTGGGTGAGCCAGTTGTGTTGTGTTGTGTTTTGTAGGTTAAAAAAGGGCAAAGAAGTGATGTTGACTTACCCACGCCCACCTGACCACCAAGCCATGCCCACCCACTCACCTGACGACCAAGCCATACCTACTAATTAAGCCACGCCCACAGAACCGGTAGTTAAAATTTTTAGATTTCACCCCTGGAGAAGTACCATATTGCATTGCCCCAGAGACTGTTTAAAGGTTAATTTAACAAAATCAAATCTAGTTTTTGTCTGCTCTTTGCTAATCTTTGGAATATGTCCCATGATGGAGCATTTAAGGTGAGGTTTTCCAAAAATCTATGCTTGGCAGAGAAAAAAGAAAAAAAAACATGTACCCACTCAACACATTTTAATAATTTTCATTTTTAAAAATGAGGAACCAATTCAATTTACAATCACAAATTACAAATTATTTTATTTAATTCAGCCTTGTAGAGATCAGGCTGAAAGGCAGAGGAAAAAAATCACCCACTTTTATAAAAATCAGGCTTTTTTGGACACATTAAGTAAAATGCTGTATTTTCTCTCTGTTTCCTTTCTTCCCTTCCTGCATGGGCCAGACCTGAACTTCAGTTTTCATTAAAATATATCGAGAAATTAATTTAGGGCATATATATTTCACAGTGACTAATAGATTTAGCATGCTTGGTTGTTAGAAAGAGAGAAGCTTGTTCAGTTTTAAATGGAAGGAATGCCAGGGAGGGAATTACCTTCCCTTTCACGTCTTTTTGCGTTCTTCCTTCTGATGCAGTAAATAATCAAAGCCAAAAAGATCATCAATGTGACTACACTTCCCATGATTATCATGATGAGGAATATAGGTACTGAATCAGGTAAATCTGAAACACAGAAAAATTCATAAGAAAATATTGTATGTATGTAGTTATACAAATTCATGCATGCACATAGAGAAGGGAAAGCGAGCATATACAAAAGAGGGAAAAAAACAGTCTATTATTTTTTCTGCCCTCCTAACATGTTTTTAAAAAGGGGAAAAACACAAAGCTTTTATTCTTGGCTTCCTTAAAAATGGTTTCTTGAATATATCACAGTTGGCATAAACAATCAACTAACAATTTCATTTAGCATTTATTCATGTAACTGATTTGCTCTGTCACAATTACAGGTACTGTATATATTTAGATAAGTTGAATATTTCACAATTGACTTAATTCATGTTAAAAATTACAAATTACCACTCAGTCTGAATTTACACATTAAGCCAGAAACTAAACAAACTGTATTACGATTTATATATTTAATATTCCAGGCTATATAGTCTAGCATTCAGAAGTGTGTTACGAAGCTAAGTAAATACCTTCTCCTGGACACGTTATTTGTTTCTCGGTATGATTCTTCCCAGAATTAACATCAACCTCACATCTGAATTTTCCAGAAAGGACTTTTAATTGCAATGTCACCTTCCATGTTCCATTGTCATATACTGGTTGTACAAACATTTCTTTACTATCTTGAAACATTTTAAATTTGGGTTTTGGTTCCTCAGAAGATTTCACCTCACATGTCAATATTCTTTGGGAACAAAGCTCATTGAGTTTTAGTGGAAGCTCTGAAAGAAAAGAAATATGCTCTGCTAAATGATTTAAATACACCATTATTTTTTTAAAAAAAACAATAATTGCGTAATAGAAAATTAAGTCTTTATCTTTTCGACTACTATTTCCATGCAGAGCCATGGTGGCTTAGAAGTATAAAATGCAATATTTCAGGCTCTGTGTACGGCCAGGAGTTTGATCCTGACTGATTCAAGGTTGACTGAACCTTCCATCCTTCCGAGGTCGGTAAAATTTGGATATTCGGATATTCTGCAGCAAGATTATGCATTGTTTTAATTCTTTGTTTTGGATTGTATGCATGTAGTGGTGCTGACAGATCATTTTTTGCCCCAATTATTGGCTCTCCAGATGTTGCTAAACTACAAAGCCTGGCATCTCTTTTTGCCAAACTGTCTGGTGCTTCTGGAAGTTGTTATTCAACAACATCTACAAGGCCACAGATTTCCTACCCCTGCTTTATTATGTTCCATATCTTTCCAGTCCCATACAACATCATCTAACATCAACATGAAACTGTTAGGAAATGTCATTTTATGGTTTCAAGAAACTATCATCAATACAAAGTTCAAGTGAGGATTTCATTTCTGATCCTGTGTGAAAAAATATTTTTTTTCACAAATTGCAGGCACTTGTCTTCTAACAGAACCATGGTATCATGATCATGTTATGTCAGTGTTGAATGTTTTCCAGTGGCAGACAGGTTTTCTAGCTCACTTCAGTCTAAGAGACTTGGTTAATCTAAGATGTTATTTCCTGATGGTTGTCTATCTTATTAATGCTTATCAATTTTTCAAAATTTATAATAAAGACCATATGGGAATATCACCCACAGAAATCCAACTATGGCCAATCCAAAGTGCCAATTTGAAGGAGAAAAGAAGTAAAAGAGAGGTGCTCATAGGTTGATGAAGGGTAGACTGGTATTCAAAAACTCACCATCAACTTGCAACGTAATTAATTCATTAAATAACTTATAGCCATCTTCATCATGTCCTTTTACTGTGTAATTTCCAGCATCCATTTTCTTCAATCTATTTATTTTCAGAGTTCCATTAAGAAATAAGTGGTATTTATCTGGTTGTTTTGTTGACATAGTAATCTTATTAGCTGTACGATCTGCAATAAACATTGAGTCCTTAGTCCAGATTAAAATATGTGGTCTGGAACTGGGTCTGGGTCTGGGAAGAATAATTTGGTTTCCAATATAACTGTGAATCTTGACATTCTCGGACACAGAACCTACAAAAAAAATGAACAATTTTTTTTCCTTAGATTATCAGTGGAAAAATATGTTCTTACTGCTTTTTAAAATTTATCAGTTTCCTACATATCTTATACAGGGTTTCATCTTCCAAAGAAATTAACATCAGTGTTAAACACATTGCCTTGATTTAAAGTATTTTGCACATATAACAGTGGTAAGCATAGAAAGTGTTTGGTGCCTACAGAAGCAATTATATTAAAATCAGTGCTGTTTTGTATTATTTGGGACAAGTTTCATAACGATCGGCATTCAGAAGAGCCTGTTATAACAGAATTGGAATAGATCTTGAAGGTCTTCTAGTCCACCCCCCTGCTCAAGCAAGAAACCCTACACCATTTCACACTGTTGTCTAATATCTTCTTCAAAACCTCCAGTGTTGGAGCATCCACAACTTCTAAAGGCAAGTCACTCCATTGATTAATTGTTCTAGCTGTCAGGAAATTTCTCCTTAGTTCTAAGTTGCTTCTCTCTTTGGTTAGTTGCCATCCATTGCTTCATGTTCCTGTGTTGACATGCACAATAGAACTTTCAACCCTGAAGCTGGCCTGACTAAGGCCATTTTGAGACTTCAGTGCTGACACACTGAAGAAGAGGGATAGGGAGGGAGAAATAGAGACAGTTGGGGTGTTGCAGTCAAAACAAAATACTTTCTCTTGGGAACCAAGGACATTCCCGCAGGTGCTTTGAAAGGAGGGGACCGGAGTCACCTAGCAACTGGACAGTATCCTGATTGGACCATATGACTGATTATTTTGAGAAAGTGACAAACTTTTAGTTTTAATTAGGTGAAAACCATGGGAATAATTAGAATCGGTTTTCACCAGCCTGTGCCAATATGCCATATCCAATGAACCTATTCTTTGAGGAAATTGCCTGCCTCAGAGTTTTGTTTGCTATGGGTCGTGTACTTGGAACCCTGACAAAAACTTTACTTTAAAAAAAATTAACTTATCCAAACCAACTTCCCTTTTACTCATGTATATATTGTAAAAGATAATACCTTGAATAAATAATAACTATATAAATATACCCAAGTTGTTTTCTCTGGCAACTATACAGAAACAGTTTTTAATTAAAATAAATTTTTATTTGAGTATAAATATTTAAAAAAACATAACATAACATATACACAACAAACATTTATACAACATATACACAAAAAGATTATGTTTTCTTCTTAAGCATTTTTTCAAAGTGACATTCTACAATTCTACTTATAATATATTTCTTCACCTCTCCTTAATCTAATAACATTTTTTTAAAAATCGGTAATATTCCCCCTATATTTTTTGTTTATTTCTCATTTTTAACCAATTATACCAATTATTCCATATTTTGTAATAATCTGATTCTTCTCTTTCTTGCATTTCTTTGGTTAACCTATCCATTTCAGCACATTCTAAGATTTTTTTCTATTACTTCTGGTTTCCATCCAAATGTCAATCATATCTAACCCCACTTTTAATTGTTTGCCATATTAGCAGTCGTGGGATTCAGCCAGTTCACACTGGTTCAGGCAAACCGGTAGCTAACTTTCTGAACAGTTTAACGAAATCTCCTTCCTTTTCTTTTTCCCACCGTATGAGCTTCATCCTGTCAGGAAGGCAAGAAGGAAGCAGTCTGGTGTGCCTGCGTGTGTTGCTTTTTCCTAATCCTTATCTTTTTTATTGCCCTGCTTAAGTGTTTTCCAAAACAGAATACGAGCTCAAATTCAAAGCCCAACTGAGGGCATAACACCTCAATACAAATTTTCACCCATCCAGCCCACAAACTGAAAGACATTTCTATGTTCTGCTCTGTGCTGATAATGCAGATGATTCAAAAACACCTATTGGCCTTAGAGGGGTATTGAGAACACTAACATGGTATTGCAAGGAAGACTAGTTAGTACTTAATTATCAGAAAAGCAAAATTATGGCATTTGCCATAAGGCAAAGGCCCAAGAACCTTGGCCAAAAGATTGACCAGGCCTCCTGTTTCAAATACCTGGGGTAATCCTTTATTCTACCAACAGTAGGAAACCTCATGGGAACTATGTTGTGGAAAATGCACAGAGGTGCTCATCTGCCAACCCTGAATTTCAAGACAAGAGGAGGCCACAATTTACCTGCAACATTCAAACTATTCAAAACTGAGCCAATAGCACAACTTCTTAATAGTGCCCAACTGAATCCCATTTCTTATTCTACATCATTAGAACTAGTTAAATCCAATTTTTTAAATATTGGGCCTTTAAGTCCAAAAATGTGTATCTGATAACACCCCAAAACTGGAGATAGGCCTTATGAAAATGGAAGCTAGAATGTAGGTGATTGACTCAAACTATTCTTTTTCCCCTTAACTTTGCTCATTTCACATGAAAAAAGGCAGTGGCAACTAAAATCTCATCTTTGGCTTTTTCTCCAGGTTGTCTACTCAGGATCGATATGATCATTAAATAGCCTGTAGTAGACACAGAGCAAATAGTGCCCTAACCTTTATTGCCAGTGAATCCAACAGTATTCTGTCTCCCTTATGACATATTTAATTAATATTGACATACCTAACTATTGGAGGGCATATACTCTGGCACAACATTATGTAAACATAGCTGACTGTGAAGGCTGGAACTGGAGAATTCCCTGCCAGAAAGACAAGTGCTCCTGGGCAGTGGTGGAATTCAATTTTTTTTTACTACCGGTTCTGTGGGCATGGCTTGGTGGGCGTGGTGTGGCTTGGTGGGCGTAGCTTGGTGGCCATGGCAGAGGAAGGATACTGCAAAATTTCCATTCCCACCCCACCCCAGGGGAAGGATACTACAAAATCCCCATTCCCTCCCCAATCCTGGGGGAAGGATACTGCAAAATCCCATTCCCACCCCACTCTAGGGCCAGCCAGAGATGGTATTTGTGGGTTCTCCAAACTACTCAAAATTTCCACTACCAGTTCTCCATAACCTGTGAGAATCTGCTGAATAGCACTCCTGCTCCTGGGATTCTGGACATAAAGAACATTACCTTGTGAGATGACAAAGAGATGCTACTGAAGGAATAGTCAAACAAGAGGCAGCATAGCTCATAACTGGATGCTGATCAGGGCAAGAGATTCAGAAGAGACCCTCACTAGTTTCTCGGGCTATAAAGGAGACAGAGGTGGGATTGTACTTTCAAACTTGCAAAATTTTGTCAGTGTAGCTTTATAATAAAGTAGCATTAGGTCATCTGGTTATCATCCCTAACTGGTTTATCCATATGGCCAATACATGGGACACACTTGCCATAATAAACAAAAAGTGATGGGAAAATATACATAAGAAGTGCAGATAAGATTAGCCCGCACCTTATTTTTTCAAAAGCGTTGAAGATATGTTTCTGGGAATGCCAAATTGATTCAGATTGATCAAGTGACTTGTTTGATGGAGTTCATAGCTTCAGAGGATGGGAGAAGTTTTAAATTATGGTATTTTTATTGCTGTATGTACCTGGAGTCATCATGTGTGAGTTGGATGACGACATAAATTTGTTTAATAAAGAAAGAAAGAAATATATGCTATAGAAAACTGGACTCTTTGTAAATGTTTTGTTCCATGTGGATTTGAATTATTTCCATGGATATATTATTTTATTTGGCTAAAGCAATTTCTGTGGGAAGAATTATGTTGAAAAACTAAATACAGGTAGTCACAACAAGAATTGAGCCCACAATTTCAATCATATGTCGTAACAGTTATAAAGTGGGTCACCAAGTGACCAGATATTATTTTATGACTTTTTTGTGGCTGCGATCAAGCAAACACAGTGATCGCAAAGCAAATGTCACAGCTGATAACTGAATGCCACTGAATAGATTTGCGTTGTTAAGCAAATTATTTTTCCTATGGGGAGGGATTTTGCCAGAAACTGGAAATAAACATCAGTTTCTGCCAAAAAAGCCAAAAATTGCAGTCATGTGATCACAGGATGCTGCAAATAATTGTAAATGCAGCTGTTAACAAGCATTTAAAATGCAGTCATGTGATCATGGCAGGGCCCCAGACATTAGAATTTTGACTCTGGGGATAAGCAGCTTTTTGGATATCTGCTGTAACTTTCAACAGTTGCTAGGCAACCTGTCATAAGCACAGACTACCTGTATTCTCATAGCCATTTCACAAAGCCCCCAAAATCATTACAAATGCTTTGAGGAATGTAAAAATAGGCCTTTTTTAGCTTTGCATTCCATTTCTCCCAAATGCTCAAATTGCCATTTAGTTGACTACTCATCCAATTTAATAAAATTCTTTTCATAACTACTTTTGTTTTTTATCATCATGAATATTTTAGTATTGTCTACAAACTGCTTACCCTTAACTTTTATGAACAAATTAAAAATACTGGTCTAAACATAGGTCCTTGAAGGAGTCTATGTCTTTTTTCTCTTCATTGAGAAAGCTGCCTATTCTGAGCTATGATCTTCAATTTAAATTGTGAGTCTGCAATTAGATTAAGAGGAGAAGGAGAAGGAAAAGCTAATAACACATGCATTCCTTCAGTCCTAATTGTGATAAACTGAATGAAACACAAAGATAATTAGACCTATAGGGATATGTTTATGAGAATAGAATAGAATAGAATAGAATAGAATAGAATAGAATAGAATAGAATAGAATAGAATAGAATAGAATAGAATAGAATAGAATAGAATAGAATAGTAACTTAATTGTCACTTTGAATGTACACTTATCGGCATGCATTAAAATGAAATTTCATAGCGTACAGCTCTCAAAGGGTCACCACCTCCAATATACACTACATAAACATGACAAAATAAATAAATAAATAAATGCAAAATTATGTATATATCCACAAATAATATATGACACAGAGAAACAACACAGTCTAGCTCGGATATATACATGTACTGTACATGGTGAGTTTAACAGACAGATGGCATAGGGGACAAAGCTTTTACAGAATCAGTAGTCCTGCTAGAAATACTTCAAAACCTCCTCCCAGAGGGCTGCAAGATGACTTGCAGATGACTTAGTCTTTATTATTGAAGAACCATTAATGTAATAAATAAATTGCTAGAAAGCATTGGAAGTAGCTGGTTTGAAAATTAATAAAGAAAAGACAAAGATAATGACTAAAAATATGTTGGAAAGGCAAAAAGAAGAATTGATAGAGATTTCAAATATTTCGAATAAGGTAAAATATTTGGGATTACAATTGACAATGAGGTGTAGTTTACTTAAAGAAAATAATTATAATAAGCTTAAGCAACAGATAGGACAAGATTTGGAGAAATGGGGAAATTTGCAGTTATCTTTGATTGGCAGGATCGCAACTATTAAGATGAATATTCTACCTAGAATTTTGTATCTGTTTCAGACAATTCCGATAAAGCTGGGTAAGGAATTCTTTGTGGATTTGAATAAAATGGTGTTGAAATACATTTGGCAGGGAAAGAAGGCAAGAATAAAACTGAAACTGTTACAAGATGCTAAAATGAGAGGTGGTTTTGGTCTACCTAATTTTGAACTATACTATCAAGCAGCTAGTTTAATGTGGATTAAAGAATGGATAATATTGAAAAACACTAGACTATTGAATTTGGAGGGACATGATTTGTTGATGGGGTGGCATGCCTTTCTATGATACAAAGGAACTAAAAAACGGGTATTTTAGAAGACATCAGATACATGAAGCACTGTTTTTGAACTGGGAGAAGATTAAAAAATATCATTATATGAAGATCCCAGTCTAGGTATCTACAATTGAAGCCTTTTCATATTCAATGATATTTAAAGGGGAACATATTGTTAGATATAGCGAACTATTGGATGAAAAGGGTGAACTCAAACTAAAGCAAGACCTGGAAGACCAGGGATTTAAGATGGATTGGTTTTCCTACATGCAAAAATTTTCTAGATATCGAGAAGATTTCAAACAAGAAGGTGTTTATAATGTTTTGACTGTTTTGGATAAGATACTAATGGGTTCTGATTACCATATAATTAAAAAGTTATATGGATATTTGCTAGAGGTAAAATTGGAAGAAGAACAAGTTAAAAAATCAATGATAGCATGGAGAAAAATTTTTGGTTATAGTATTGATTTAGAGAAAAGGCAAAAATTGTGGTCACATAATTATAAAATGACAATGTCTACAGCATATAAGGAAAATTTGTATAAGATGTTTTACAGGTGGCATTTACCCCCGACGAGGATAGCCAGAATGTTCAAGAACAAATCGGAGAAGTGTTGGAAGACCCCAGGATCTTACTACCATATGTGGTGGACATGCGTTGATAAAAGGAGATTTTGGACTAAGATACACACATGGTTGGAAAAAATGACAAAGAGACATATTGACTTTAAACCAGAGATATTTTTATTAGGGATATTACCAGAGACATTTAATAAAGAACTGCAATATTTAATTGTGAATATGAGACGCGAAACATCTTCAAAGAAAAACAAGAAAGTCCTGTTCCCTTTTGAAAAAGCACCTTTGGAACTCCTAATTTGTTTTGTTGATAAAATTCTGAATGGCAGTTATATTTTTCATTGCACTGCTTAAGGGTAGTCAGAAAGGTTATCACTAAACATTTCACATTCAACATTTTCTCAAACATTTTTCCCAACTTCAATAGTTCATTATAGTAATGCTGCCGTAGATAAACGTAATCTGTTTTTGGTTCAATCCTATTTATCTTTGGGACTGTTAGCAACAGGTAGAAAATACCTACCCAGTATAGGCCAGTTGGGAGGGAGCATTATGGATATATATAACCAAAAGATTAGAGGAAAAGGGCTTCACATTCAGGAACAGCTTGCTCTGGTGGTCAAGATAACACATACCTTTCTAATATTTAGGAAAACTATAAAAGCTATAAAACTATAGAAACTATAAACTATACTTTAAAAAACTATAAAAACTATAAAAGATAGAAAAATCAACTTAATTTGACAGTAAAGATGGTAAATAAATGGATTCTATTTTATTTCAAAAGGGGTTCAGTATGGTATTTTATATTTTAAGTATATAGTTTAATGTGCATATAGTTTAATATTTTCCAAATAATGAAATCCTAAATGAAAAGAGCGTCAATTGAAATTTTGATAGAAGTGTTCTGTTTTTATTGCCTATTACAAATACAATTTTTAACAAAGCAATTCGGCTGATTCTAAACTATTTCAGGTTCGTTGTTTTTCAGTGTTTGCATTACAATAATATTTTTCTCTGATAACCTTTTTCTAAATGTTTGTATTAAACTTCTGGGTGTTCTCAAGTATTCACAATATTGCATCATATGTTCCATAACTTCTAGAAGGTTCGTAGATGACTTTCATAAACATCAATAAAATTGTACAAAATCCAAACTCTACTAAATCCTAGGAGACTCGTTTCCAATCTTAACACTGCAAGTCACTAGATCACTAGATAAGTGATTAAGATGTTAGACTTGGACTAGGAGGACCCAGGTTTTAGTCCACTCTCAGTTGCAGCAACTAAATGGGAGATTTTGGACCAATCTTTTTCTCTAAGTCCAATGTCTCAAAGACTAGCCTAAGGACATTCACTAACGTTTCACTGACACCTTCAAATCCAACATTTTAGCCTCTGAATACTCTCCTTTCACTTTCAAAAATTTTATTTTAATAAATACTAAACTGTAATAACTTTGTTACTACAGTGAAAACATTTGCAATAAGAGTTCTTCACATTTGCAAAGAAATTCAAAGAATGTTGCATTTTTAAACTCACCTTCCAAGCTGAACAAGATCATTAGAAATTTAATTAGGAATGGGTTGCCCAAGTTCATGTTCAAGGCTGTTTTTATCTAGAGAGACAAGGAACTATATGACACAGCTTATGGTATCTGACACACGTACATCATATTGTTTGTTTTCTCTTTCTCTTCCTCCCTCCCTCCCTTCCTCCCATCACCCATGCATCTGAACTTCAGCTTTTCTTTCTCTAGAAATAAAAATAGCAGAGTAAGTTATAATGGCTATCAGTATCTTTATAAGCAGATATTGAAAAAATATACAACTGGCATTTTTTCCTTTTCTTCCAAAATCTTTATTTTCTTCTATGATTTCAAAGAAAAATTGAAAAAGGTTTATTGTGTCAGTAATGCAACTGGAGGGTTACATTCAGCGATTTTCTATATAGATCACATATATATGTCTGTCAAATTATTAGAATCATAACCAACACATCAAAAGAGAGGGGACTTGATTTAACATTAAGTAAAAGTAGATGCTTTATGCTGAGCAAATTTTTGCTCTTCAGCAAAATGTATAAATAAGAGAAAATTATTGTGTACATAAATATATATGTAAATATGTAAGTGAATAGCCTTGAATTCAGTGGTGGGTTCTAACCGGCTTTACTACCAGTTCTCTTTGTGCATGCGCTTTGCGCGCATCGCCTCTTCGTGCATGCTTTGGGTCCAGTGCCAGTGGACGTCAGCGCCTGCTGCTCCCCCTCTTATGGGATCATCATGGACCCAATTTGCCCCAATGATCCTAGCACTGCCGTGGGGTCTGATCCAGCAGCCAGCAGCGCTACTGCCACAGGTTCAAGTTCAGCCACCAGCATTCACCCCACCTCCAGTCGCCGTGGCGATTCCACAAGCAATGGCCCTGCCACCATGGTTTAAAGCGATGTTTGACGGTAAGCCTACCAAATTGGCCTATTTCCTCAGCCGAGTATGGGCTCATATAGATCAGTATGGAAAGCAATACGAAACAGATTGCAACTTGATATCTGTGGTCTCGGAGGGGATGAATGAGGGAGATGCTGCTGACTGGATAGCCCAGCTGCAAAATGAGGGGGTTGCTGAATTAAATGATGCGGAAGGTTTTGTTGAGCTGCTTCGGGCCAGATTCGAAAACTGAGACCAAATCAATGAGAGTGAAGCCGAGATAAAGGTGATGAATCAAGAAAATCGACCCATAAAGGACTTTGTATGGGACTTTAGATGGGTCATGGGAACCTTGGACATTGGCCAGACAGAATACTTCTGCATTATTTTAAAGAAGCCATTGATCAAAAAGTTAGAACCACCTGTGGAATCCGGGGGGGGGTGGTGGTGCCAGAGCGACTGCAAGACTGATATACCATGTCAATAGCTCTTGATAGAAAAGTTCACCCATACCACAACCCCTCAGCTGAGAGGCCCCCAGGAAGAACTTTGGCTAGACATCCTCTGACAAACCCCACTGAAATCCCTCCTGCTCAATCTACAGGGTAATCAAATGCTACCATTGCAGACAAGTGGGTCATCGAGCTGTGGAGTGTCTGGCACCTGTGCCGGTTCCACAACCATGCACCACCACGTCAGCCCAAGGCAGAAAGGACCCACGAAAGCCCCTGGATGCCAGCAGAATTGCGCGGCAGGCAGTCGAGACTTCCCCTGGAGAGAGCGATTGTTCTGGTCTCATACACTATTCCAAGTGTATGAGACCAGCTATCATCTTAGGTTGAGAAGGACATTACAAGGAAGACCACATTACCTGAAGACAGACATAACTCTGTCTTCATTTTTATTTTTCTCCATATGGAGATGAAGATGGAAATATTCTGAAAAAATATTTTCAGAAAACAATGGGCAAATAAGTTACTTGCTCACAACCTGGCCTAACTTTTGTCAATGGCATAATATTACACGCCAGATTTCATGCCATGGCTCAGTGTTAGACTTTGGAAGAGAAGCTTGTTACTTTCCAGAATGTCATGAATCTGTATCAAACAGATTAGAATCTATTAATGCTAAATAAGCAGTGGAATAACCTGCCCACTGAAACACTGGAGCTCTTCAAGAAAAGATTGGACAGCAATTTCTCTGGACTACTTCGATCTCCAAGTCGCTTCCCCTTCTGTAATTCTATAGAAATATGTTTGTGCATAAGTAAAGATCAACTTTATGTGATTGAAGGGTAAAATCAAGCCTGCCAGACATTCTGGCATTGATGTAGGGATGTGGGATCTCTTATTTAGGGCAAGAATGTCTAGCAGAAAAAAGGTACTTTGTCTCAAAGAGTCTAAACTTCTTTCAGCAATGTGAACCATGCAAGATTGCATGTCCAAAAAAGTCTAGTGTGATTTTTTTCCCCACTGATTTTCAGTGGAAAATGAAATAAAACATGTATGTTCAGCTACATATGCTATTTTTAAAAAATTAGAAATGCACAAGATAAAAAGAGCCAAAAACTCATTCCTTGCCCAGCCATTTCCTGTGAAATAATTGCAGTACTATCATGTTCCTTCTTGTCATTGCTGAGGAGCCTGGTGTAGAGCACAGCAGAAGAAAGGAAGCGGAGAAGGAGACAAAGAGAGATAAGACCAATTATACTAAATGTGGTTGCAGCTCTTACCCCTTGCATATTTTAGTTACAGAAGGGTTTTGTGTCTTTGCAAACTGCCTGGCTATTATAACATAACTAAAACAATATTTATATCCCGGGGAAAGCTGTATTATTCAGTAGCTTAAAAAGTGGCGGGAAATAACACGAAATGTATGCATTTAGACTGCACAAATTGTCCCAAAGGTGTTTTTTCAAAAGGAAAATTGGGTTTTGTTTTTCTAGAAAAAAGCACCTTTGGACAATCACGACCTGGATGATTGAGAATCTCCATAGACAGATAAGTAACTCTGGCCAATGATAAAGCTGCATATAATGGCTTGTGGTTTTAATTGATACAAGTCAAACATGAGTCAAAATGTAAAAATGTAGTTATCAAGATCCAGGTGTCGTTGCGTTCTGGCTACCATTCTACTCTGTTTTATCTCAACATTAATGCCGTGCACAGTTGCACAGTTATTCTCCTGATAACCATAAAGCGGTTCTCAAAATCAACAAATTCTGTGAATCTCAGCAGTCTTCTACTTACAGGAACAGGAAGCTAGTAAAAAAAAAACCACTATAGTGTTTCCACATGCGTAGTGGAAACAAACATGAATGTTGTTTTTTATTTTCACAACGTACATCAGAAGTATAAAACAAATCAAGATTCTAAAAATGTGCAGTACAGAGTGTAGGAAGTTAACACCCACTCCTCTCCTAGAAGAATGAAATATTCTAGAAAATATTAAAAAGGCAGAATATTATATTTCCCTGGATGAGAAATGGAGAAACATCCCTAGTATAGGTCTCCTGCATGAGCAGGGAGTTGGGCTAGATGACCTCCAAGGTCCCTTCCAACTCTGTTACTGTTACTAAAAAAAGCAGACTCACTTTTAATAGGCCCCACCCTCCTCAATAGCCCACAGCAGATGTCAGCACTTAAGAGATAAAGAGATAGCTAGGTCTATTCTTAAGCAAATGCCCTCACTCATGATCCAACAAAGATAGGATTAGCCGTCTACCGATCTAGCAACAGAACTCACCACATGGCACCTGGAGAGATTGCATCACTCAGCAAGGCTCAACCAAGCCTGGGACTCAAAAGACAACCTACAAAGTTACCCCTGCATGGCCCCATGGGAGCCTGACAACCAATCCAGGGGTGGGTTCTATTTACCTTTACTACCGGTTCGCAACGGGAGCACGCGTGCCCTTTATTTGGGGTGAAGTCAGGTTGACTAAATGAAGCTGAGCATTTACTGTCCGAATGCCCTTCCTGATACCTACAAAGAGTTCACAGCAGATATTTTTTCTTTGTACCTTGATAGAGAAACATATGCCATTGCTACAATTGAACTGTCAACCTTCTAAGTGGGAGGTGAGCATCTTCACCTCTAGGGCACCATGCCATTGGTGAAGATGAATGCATAGGGCTTGTACATAAAATCAGGGAAAGCCCAAAAAGTATGCATTATGTTATTTTCACCTCATAGACATTCTTAAAAAAAACTAGTTTTAAAAATCTAAGTTGACTTGACTCCTGTTTTTCTGGGCAGCAAGAAGAAATTGCCCTTGCTGCCTTCTAAAATATATTTGTTTGCTTGTTAGTATAGACCACAGTCCTGGGTGACTGTGACCCTAATGGTCAGCCAGTCAAGTAATAAAGAGACATGCTAGTTGGGTTAGTGAGAATTGAAGTTTAGCACAACTGCTTTGGATTCCAAAAACTCTGAACTTTGTGGAGATCTTTTGATTTTCAGATTTCAATCCATCCTTTATTTTTAGTTAAAACTAGAGCATTCTTCTCCTCCTCCTTCTCCTTCTCCTTTTTTTTTTTTTTTTTTTTTGTATATCATCATGGCATTCAGCTGACAGGGGAGAGAAGTTTTCAAATTACACATTTGTGCACTGAGGTTTCATAAAATAGAGACTTATCAAATAACATATGCTAGCCTATTCTGGAAGGATTAATTAAAGTAATTGCGTCTCTGGAACTTGTTTATAAACATTATTTATTTTCCTAAAATTGTCAAACAGTTTGGCGCTCTCTCTCTCTCGCTCTCTCTGTCTCTCTGTCTCTCTGTCTCTGTCTCTCTCTCTCTCTCTTTCTCTCTCTCTCTCCTTCCCTCCTTCCAACTCACTTCTGCAACAAGTACATTTGGGCAGAGAAGAAAGAAGCAGAAGGAGAATAGAGAAAGAAAACTACGCCCTCTCCATTCTGAGGTCCTTAGAAAAGTAATGGGTCCTGCAAAAAACATTTGCTCAAACTTCCAATGCTGAAGTTTTGTCCTTTGCTGCCACCTGGCGGCAAAATTGTCAAATTGCACAGCTGTCCAATGCTTGATGCAGCTCCCTGAATGCATGTTAAATTATTTATAATTAAACTCCTCAGCATAATACAATCCTTCGAATTCTTGGTAACTTGTATACCACCAACTTGCTTTTCCCAGCTAGAAATATTGTATCCTAATACTACTGACCCATAAAGACTGAAAGAAGGCAGTTAAAGCAAGTTATGAAAAGTATGCTGATCAAAAGTATGCTGGACATTGAATCTCCTCAGCCTCCATTAAAACTGGCCACACATTAACATGCAGTGTTTAGCATTGCCTGGAAGTTGTCCAGGCCCATAGTCTTTGTTAGCTGGGCAACTCTTCTGGCCCAGAAGCTAAACAGAGGCATGCCTGTTTATTACTTGACTGGCTGACCATTAGGGAATATCCAGGACTGTGGTCTATACTAACAAGCAAAAAATATATTTTAGAAGGCAGCAAGGGCAATTTCTTCTTGCTGCCCAGAAAAACAGGAGTCAAGTCAACTTTTGACTTGATTTTTAAAGCTAGTTTTTTTAACTATGTCTATGAGGTGAAAATAACGCATACCTTTTGGCCTTTCCCTGATTTTATGTTCAAGTCCTATGCATTCATCTTTGAGTCAGCACGAATGAATTTTAATAATCTTTATTTTATTCTGATTCCCCACTGCATCACTTCATTGCCAAACAGGTCTCTTGTCTTGAACAGGAGTATGCCACTTGTTATCCAGGAAAGTGATTAATTTTTTCCTCTGGCTTTATTTCCATCTTCTTCCAGCATAACACCAACCAATTTTTAAAAAATCACATTTACTAATAGGACACTGTGGTATAAGTGCAAAAGATTTAACTTTGAAAGCCTGCCTGAGCTCCCTCAGTGTCTCTCCTCTTCTTTGGGTCTTTGGTGAAGCCCATCCAAATAATCTTTCTTACCTTCTCATTCTTTGAAGCCTTCTCCTTATATTTCCCATTCTTTTCTATCCCCTGCCTCTTTTATATTAGCTCTGAGAATTGATGTTATCTCTCCTACCAGTAGTGGTTTTCACTTACTTTTACTACCGGTTCGGAACTGTGAGCACGCACGTGCATTGCGCTTGCTTTGCTTGTGCACGGCACTTCTGTGTATGCACAGAGCATCCATGATGATGTCCGGGCAGGTGGGAGGAGCCGGTTCACCAGAACCAGGGTGAACCGGTAGAAACCCACCATTGTCTCCTACTCTCATGTCTGCTATAGCTACAAAACAACAACAATAAGTTATCATGAGAAAATAGAAGGTAGCCCTGAGCCATTGCATACAAGGTAAAGAACTTTTACAAGCTAGGTCCTAGAGAGCTAGAAAACTTAACCTGATTAACTGCTGGGAATGTAAAATTTTAGATCAAGGCTAAGCAGAACAACTGAAACTGATAACCAGGGCCATGAGTTATTATATCTCCATATAACTGGGTCAAGGATATATACTAAAAAATATCAGGTAGATCATTACAAAGAAGAGAGCGCTCCAATTTTATGGTAGTTTTTATTTAATTTGCTGATCCGTCTGTCAGGTAACCAGATTGCATAGGCTCAAGGTGCTAATGGCTACTTCAACTCTATATGCAATAAGATTATCTTCATTCATGATTTGGTAGTGGATGAAAACATACATGAATTATCAAAAACCAGCTAGACAAAGGCAATAACATTTTGCCTAAGATCTGCCTAGAAAAATTTTGGTCCTTCAGCAAAATTGATGCTGAAGTAGAATAATGGTTTTAGTTATGATAGACACTGTATTTTCAGAATGGGGCATAGGTCATGGGTTTATGGGCAGTTCCTCCTCCGGTAAAAAGTGATAAAGCAGGACAGTTTTAAACATCATGAAGCTATAGTAGAATAGTGTAAGCTTAAGGGAGAGTCTACTTTAACACTGGTACAGTTAATGATAACTTAAGGCTGTTTCATGAAGCCAATGCTGAAGATTAATCATGGTGCAATTAGTTTTATTCACTTAGGATTCGTTTAACAGGCAGTAGTCTGATCGTAGCAGGCAATACAATGCTGCCAGTTAAAGAGAAGCAAGCAAAGAATTAAATATCAGTATCTCCCCTTATTTTAAAATAAATTTGGTGCCAGTATACTTAACAATGAAAGTTAATGTGGAGTAGGTAAGGTATTGGACTAGGACTGAAGGGATCCCTATTCAAGTCCATCGTCAGTCCCTGGGTGATGTTGAGTTTCTTTTAACTCAATATGTAAGATTTGTAGGAAAAGACTTTATGGAAGGAATTTTATATATGCTATCCTGAGTTTCCAGATGGAAGACAGAATTTAAAATTCACACATACAATAACAGGGGATAAGTATGAATAGGGCTGTTGTTTATACCTAATTCTCAGGATTTCTTCTCTTCTCTGGGAAATGGAATAGTAAAATTAGACTGGTAAGAGAACCAGCTTTGGATTGCTGGGGGATAAAGGTGACTCCTTGTTTAGAAAAATGCCAAGACTGCTGAATATGCTGCCAGGTAAGAATTTTAGCCAATGTTGAAGAATAAGCAGGTAATACAAAGAATCCAACTCCTCAGTCTAGGTATATAAAACAACCTCTTTATTAGTGAAGGACAGCATCATAAAAAAATCACCACAGTGTGAATACAGCTCAAAGCATTACAGGAGAATGATTTTTCAGACATTGTATTATTGCAATGGGGAAAGTGGGGAAAAAATTAAGCAAAGCGGCAAGCTCTAGCTATTCAACAGAATATACAAAGCTACCTCATGCCTGGGTTTTCTTTGCATTTTCTTTGGTGTTCTAAAGATGCTCCTCATTCAAAAAGCAGGAAGTGTCTGTTTTATTGTCCAAGGGGCTTCTCTAAAAATGTCTATCACCAGAGTACTTTCATTTTGATTTGGTTACTTTTTCCTAATTGCTACTCTTAATTGTATAATCCCTAATGAGCCTGGCCAAATCTACCTTAAAGCCTTTAGGAAGATGAAAAAGAAAATCCTGCAACTATATGCAAGTGGTACAATAAACTTTGCAATCAAGGTAACTATTATTATATGCCATGTTTATATACCATGTTTCTCTGAAAAGAAAAAGCATAAACATCTAGCCCCTAACAAGGGTTATTTATTTATTTATTTATTTATCTATTTATTTATTTATTTATTTATTTATTTATTAGTTCAATTTATATGCCGCCCTTCTCCGAAGAGTCAGGGCGGCTTACAATGCACTATAGCAATAGCCTTCATTCTTTTGTATATACCTGCTTATTAGGGCTTTTGGCCCCCATAAGCGGTGTTTCTACAAAGTCAACAGCCTTCCATCCTTGGAAGGATGGAAGGCTGAATGCAGTGGTGAAATCCTCCGTGGTTTGCCATCAATTCACTGCCCGCGCATGCGCAGTGTGCACCAAATTCAAGCTGCACATGCCTGCATGTGCAGTGCGTGCCAAATGCATGCATGGTGCATGCCAAAAGCACGCTGTGCGTGTGCACATGCACAGTACATGCCAAATGTATGCTGCGCAGGCACGCATGCACAGTGTGCACCAAACATGCACTTCACACGGAAAAAGGAGGCTTAAGAAGGTAAGTAGAACAACGAGGGGGTGGAACAGCTGTGCCGCGTGATTTAGATTCGGTAGAAAGTAGGCTTTCCTGCTTTCTAGCAAATATAAATCACGCGGCACAGCTAATTGTCAGAAATACCAGTTCGGACAAAACGGTAGCATTTTTTCACTACCAGTTTGCCCGAACTGGTGCGAACCAGTAGCATTTCACCCTGGTTGGATGGCAATAAAGTAGAAGAGGAAAAAAAAGTGTTATCTCTGCTTCTTGTTTATTATTCTTAAAATGTTTCAGAGTACAATGCTTTAAATGGTGGTTATAATAGATGCCAAATTTATTTGTCATCACCAAATTGTTCGCCTGTTTTCTTTTTTTAAGTACACTGGATACACCTACAGCCAATTCATACTATAGTATACACTCCTGCAAACTGTATTTATTTTTTAATAGCAGACTAAGCAATTGGAAATTTTTTGTTCCCTGAAAGGAAGAGTTTTAAGCCTTAGTTTCAGTTTCTCATGAAATTAAGGCGAATGTCATTTTAAAAAAATAAAAGCTTTATTTTTTTTCTTATGGTAAGGTCAGCATAAAATTGTTGCTGATTTAGACCAATATTCAAGCATGTTCAGCATCATAGTTCCCACAGTGGGTGATCTGACATTTACATTAAATACACAGGACAATATGGGGGTAATCACTTCTCTTGGTTTCATCCTTCAGAAAATGGAGGCTGGTTTTAGAAGCATGAAGCACTGGTTCTTTAAGCTGTTTGTACCGGTAGCTACTCTACTGTAACTAGAAGTCTTATCTTCTTATATAAACCTGTTCACAAAGTTCCACAGTGGGACACCCTTCTATAAACATTTCTCACATTCAACAAGAGTCACAAGACAGATAAACTCAAAAGATACCCATTCTTTAGTTTTAAAATAAACACAAGCACATCTTAAATAAAGATGATAAAAATTATGAAACTATTGCTGAAAAACTGTGGACTTAAGATGATAACATCATCTGCAAAAATGAGGGAATTGCTCTGTTATTCTCTACCTGTTAGTCACACATCAAGAGCTAGAGTATGTATAGAAAAATACTTTTGCGTAATTCTCTTCAAATGTCCAAGAGAAATATATGATCAGAATCCTGACTCTCAGCATTATAAAAATGTGGTGAAAGGGCTTTTGTTCATAATTCAGACGGCTCTTGAAAATTATGGGCTGAGACAAATCTCTGGACCCCAAACATTGGTGTATGGTCTGCTGTTGAAAGAGGGTGCAGAAAACCCAAAATGTCATAGGCAGTTTGAGAATATCCTGTGTAGTTTAAGGAGCCTGCTACTAACCCCTGGATTTTATGGTTCAAGAACCAGTTTTGGTTCATGTAAACACTTAGCACAGAAGTAGACATGTTTAATCACAAAAATCTGCAACAGCTAAACATTTCAGCAAGGAAGCTTAAAACTTTCTCTAGAATTTTCTATAGAATTCTTGATTCTGATTTCAGTGTAAAAAGAGCTAGAATTCCTCAAAAGTGTTTCATCATTTGTATGTCTACTTAAGATGAGCCAAGAATCTTGGGGGTTTGAAGGCCAAACATTGACTTGGAATAGAAATTATTCCAATTTGGGTATCTGATAATTAGATTTCTCATATCTATATCATTTCTATAAATGCCTTTAGGAATAGGAACACAGCAGAAAATCACATTTGGAGCTAATTTTAAATGATTTGTAGGCTTATGCTATTAGCAGGTAAGTAATTTATAAAGGACATTATACTATTCTGAGAAAGCTTGGAATGAAGAAACTCCAGTTCCCCAGACCTGGAGAAGGGGAAAAGGAGCACAGTGGATCAAGCATCAATAGGATCAGGAAAACAGTCGTCTATAACTTCCTGAGCTGCATTGTCAATTGTGTCCTCTTGGAACTCTGTTTCTGTCCCCTCTTTCTCCTCTCTTCTGCATTCTGATTTCACCTCAGGTCCCACCGAAGGATTTGGATCCTCCTTATGGTCCGGTTTGAAAGTTTCACAGATTTGTGCACCTTTAAAAGAATGTCAGGAAAATTCATAAAGAATATAATTTAGTATTGTGTACATTTGCTTAAATCTTTAATCAAATCTTCATGTTGTCTTGCTTATGATAACTGAATTCTTGAACTTAAAACCTGCTTATTTCTTGTGAAGCTGCTTATGGATTAGTTAAGTTCCATTTATTTGAGGAAGTCCAAGAAAACATAGGATATAACTGTTATTATTAGAAGGAAAATCTATATCAGTTTTACTTGTCCTGATGTTGTCAGTAAGCATTTGACAAGGAATTCTGGACACAAGACCCATTTTAGCAAGTTTGTTTTATATAAACAACTGCTTAAAACAATACATGTACCAGTACATATAGAACAATCACTACATAGAAACTGTTCCAAGATTTCTTATTGTACTTGCCATAAGTGCAAAAGATGGCTTACTTCAAAGGATACTGGAAAGAGTTGTATTACCATGGTTCATCTCCATGCCAAAGTAGACAGTAGGGAAAACAGCTTTTAGAACAACACAGATACATTTACTTTCTGTTGTATAATACAACACTCATGTTTCTGTACTTACTAGTATTGGGGGTACTATCAACAAGGACATCTGTAACTTCACAATGGTCTCCATTAGGAGGAGGATTTGGTCTTTCACTAGAAATGGCAGACATGGTTATGCCCTCATCCTTTTCGTCTTCTGTAGAAAAGCACAGTCAGAATCTGAAAGCTCCAATTCATGCGTGTTCTTTCATTCTTAATGTGGAACAGAGATATGCTTCAGTCCTATAGCCTTCTTATCTGGAAAGAAGCCCTAATGGGCTTTATGACTGTCATATTGTCTAATTTATTTATTACATTTGTTTGCCGCCCATCTCTCTGCAAGGCAATTCTTGAAGTTTACAACATCAAGATATACATATGTATCTTATATATTAGGGTTTAGTGAAGCTTTGAGGGATGTTTTGAGCTGATGAAGATTCAAATGAATATCCTCAGGAGCTGTTTTGTGAAGCAAAATAGTGTCTCTGCTTCTAAGAGTGAAACAGTGTGACCCTACTCTTACACAGGGGTGTCAAACTCATGACCCATGGGCCAGATGTGTCACAGGCCAGCCATGCCCACCTCCAGTTTAGCGAAGGGGGAGAAGCTGTGATGCATCATGTGACGATAACATGACGCTGCAAGTTTGACACCTCCGCTCTTACATATCACTCTGTTTGAGAGCCTATCTATGCTTTTCCCATAGCATTATGCCACATCATAGAAGAGAGCTGAGAAGAATTTTTTTTTGTTGTTTATTTTTGGCAAATGGTCCTGAGTTGGACAAGAATGCTTGTTCTATAAAGCTAACCAAGATCCATCAACAATGGATGACTTTAACCATCATTATGTGATTGCCAGTCAAAAGCCCCTTAACATGTGCTGCCATGGGTCTTCCAGTCTGGGCAACTTTGGCAAACATGGGCACACTGAGATTGCACAGCCTGGAATCTCTTCCAGACTATTTGGCAACTGCTTTGGTGAAGGTCATGCTTTGGTGAATGTTGTGGAGGATGCTCTGCTTACAATATTCAGCTTGGTAAGCGGTTTGAGAAGGTAAACAACATGGGTTCAGCAGCATTCACCAAATATGGAGATGCCTTCCACAAAAATATCTGCTAATTACTTGCCAATTCGCCTAAAGGAAGTTCTTAATAATAAATATAAATGGAAAAAACACTTTCTATCTATTTTTTTTCTTCATGATTTTGTTTAAATACTTGTTTTCAAATAAGTATACATGGGGCTGCATTATGAGACACAACACCAACGAGAAAAAGCATTACTTACCCACAGGGACCCGAACAAAATTGTGCTTGGTTTTCATGCAGCAACATGTGATCAATGAGGCTGTGACGGCTAGTAAAACCGCTCCACCTCCACAGGCTGTTAGGACATATAAGAAGAGTGGATGCTGCAACAGATCCCCTGGTACAAGAAAAGAAATGGCCTTCAGCAGTTGACAAAGTAGAAGAAATCAGTGCTAGTTTTCTAAACATTAAACCCCATCAGAATTAGAGCTGATGTCAGATACATGTTGACACTACAAAGGGCAGAATTTTATTTTTTAATGTTTAAATATATACACCAAAATATTATAAAATGAAAAAGACTCACAAAGCATATGTCTCTTATGCCTTAAATAAAATTAGTGCTATATATCGATTCATGTCAAATTCCCCAATGCTGAAGTCAGTTTATTTGTTTATTATTTTATTCTATTTTATTTATTTTATTTTTCACATTTCTGAACTGACCATCTCCATCAAAGAGGGACTTTGGGTGGTGAAAGAAGGACTTCAGGTGGTGATTTAACAACTAGAAGCTAGAATAAAACATATGAATTAATATACACAGATCAATTTTTTAATTAGTTTTACAAAGGGAATTCTGGACTGTTATAATACTTATTCAGAAAAAGAGGGGACTGAAATGTAGTCAAATCTTATCAATTTTCTCCGAAATAGATGCTATTCAAAACAAGTTTTTATTAAATTAAACTTAAATAAATTAAACAAATATATATATAACTGTGAAAGAACAGGCAACAAATATATATATTTGATATAATATAATCATGTGTTATAGCAACTCCTTTTATTTCACATATTAATTTTATTCCAGAAACTCACTGCTTTTTCTAGATTTTTCTGTGTTTTTGCATTAAATGTGAATTGTTTGGAAACCAACTAGGAAATGATTGAAATGAATATTGCTTTTGTAGTTGCCGTGCTCCAGATTTTAATTATCTGGAAGTGATCCCAATCCTTGTCAATTTTATCCCCCCTTGAAGTATGAATCTTTGGTGGGGGGGAGGGAGTATCCATTCCTGTCTGGTTTCTTTCCTCTTTGCTATCATTTATTCTTTATTTTTGTATCTTACTGTACTATTTTAATGTCTGTATTTGTGAGCCACCCAGAGATGTTGAGAGTCATACAGTAAACTAATTAAATAAACAAACAAACAAACTTTTTTATATATAGCTGAGTAAGCATCGAACTGCTTGAAATCTACCTGCACAAGTTTTTTAGAGATTTGGATTGCATATTCTAATTGATATGCTTAATCCATAGGACTAATTTTATTTTATTTTTAAGAGTTGTGCTTTTATGGGTTTTTCTTTGTTTTCTTTCTCTTTCTATTTGCAATAATTTATAGTAATTTTATTTATAGTAATAAATGAAAATAGCATAACATGGCTTGCTTACAATCTGCTGTACATGGAAAGACTATAACACTTTTCTTTTCTGCAGCTGTTTGGAGTAATTTTTCTCCCCACAGAAGCTGCTACTTGCAGGTTAGAAAATCTTGCACCAGTATCTTCCACTGACTTAGACGCAAAGGCCCAATTAGATTCTCTTTCTACAGCTCACTGAACCCCTGCTTTCTCACCAATTATCCAATTTAGCATGCTGTCTAAAACCATTTCAGTGTGTCGTGTGAATCTATAATAATTGGATTGAGAAAATCATGGCTAAAATAACTACGAGTTAGTTGGTTTGTGAATATAATCTTAGTGTCACTTTTGGTTCATTAAAAAGGGAGGAAAAGGAAACTTCTTAATTTGAAGAAGAAACTCTTGGCAAGTAACCAGGTAGGAATGATCTGTCACTCTTCTGGCAAGGCAGTCCACTGGGAGCTGAGAGAGAGGAAGGCTAGAGGAAACTTTGTCTTCTAAGATTAACAGTAGGAAGAATATGTGTGTGTCTATGCTTATGCGTTAGGGCAGACTATTCCTTTGGTAGGCTGATATGCTGTACTTCAAATCTTTGAATCACAAAATTGTCATGATCATAATGTGAGAAAATACCCTCAGCTCAATAGCACTGAGCATTTTGAGCTGAGCATTGAACTGAGTTGAATGCTCAAAGCAATACAATTTCCTTGACTTTAACATACTATTTTTATAAACTATCTGCCAATATTAGCAGTTGCAGAAACCTTAGTTAGACAAAATATTTTCTACTTTAATGTTTACATCCTATAAAAAACTAATAAAAGTTTAATAATTTAAACAATTAAGCATAAAGTTGTTATTATTAATTTATTGATCCCCTTAATTATTTGGATTAATCTCTGTCAGTCTGTTATCAGAGTTACTATCTGCAAATAGCTGTTGCTTTGATATATATGATTCAGTGCAGTGGTGGGTTGCTCCCAGTTCTGTCTGATTCTTTAGAACCAGTAGTAAAAGTGGCAGGAGGCTCCGCCCACCGCCCAGACATCATAATTGACTATCTGCACATGTGCAGAAGCGTGCATGCACGAGCAAAGTGAGCGCACGCATGCACTCCCGTTGTGACCCGGTAATAAAGGTAAGTAGAACCCACCCCTGATTCAGTAACAGCTGCACAATCCCCTCAAAGATGATTTTTTATGCTCTTTTGCATCTTGTAATAATAATACAGCTTAAACTATAGCAATCAGTCAATGTTAGTTCAAATACAGGCCAATCTGAACACAGAAATGATGTTAGGATAAGGCTCAGTAGTGGGTTCCACTTACCTTCACTACCGGTTCAGAACTGGGAATGCATGCATGAGTGCACTTGCTTCACTTGCGCGTGGTGCTTCTGCACATGCGCAGAGTGTCCATGATGATGTCCGGGTGGGAGAGCGGAGCCTTCCGCCCCCGCCACTACCAGTTCGCCCAAACTGGGGTGAACCAGTAGAAACCCACCACTGATAAGGCTGAATAATGTAATTGTACTATCAAATATAGTTTATTTATTTTATTTTTATCATCTTTACTATTTTTACACATAATTCAAGATTGTGAACATGAATAATAGTCCTTTTTCTTCCTATTTTCTATACTACACCCACAGGTTGGGCTGGGACAGTGGGAATGGCCTAAAATCACTCAGCAGGCTTTGATGCCTAAGGCAGAACTAGAACTCATAGATTCCCAGTGTCTAGCCCACTACTTTGACCATTAGACCACACCAGACTCATTTTGTTTGTGTATTTGCATTAACAGCCACATATTTTACTTTATTTTATTTTTTATATAAGTTTTTTATTTTATATTATTTATAGATATCAATGCGTGAATAGTGTGATACTAGGTGTCATACATTTTAATACAAATATAAATAATATTATTACTCATAGTTATTATTTCATTTTCATTGTTTCATATTGTTTAAACATTGCCAATACTACCGCCCTTCAATTTCTAAACCTCCCTCTTATTATTACATACATATATCTCGTTATATTAATATATATATATATATATATATATATACTATTATTCCCCTCTTATTTCTATCTCTATTTTAATTTTCTTTAATTTAATTTTCTTTTCCATGTCACCATATTCCATATATTCAAAGACGTTTCTTTTCTATTTTCCATCTTTCACCTGCTTTGTTATTCATATTTCCCTTATTTAGCTCTTCACATCTATTTATATAAAAGTTTCAGCCTTCATTCTTTCATTATTCAGTGTTTCAATGTACACTTCTAGTACCAATCACAATCATTTAAACATATAGAGTAAATCTATTTCTCTTCTTTCCAATCATCCAATCCATGTGATTCTACCATTAATACACATGTTTACATTAAAATATATTCTTTCATTATCTAATCATCCATTGTTTAAGTTTATCATTTCACTGCTAATCATAATTTTTATGCATATTTAATAATACCATCATTCAATCTCTAATTTTCCAATTAATGCTTAATTCTTATTCATAATTCCCATATTTCACTCTTCATATCTATTTATATTAAAATATCCTAATGTCTATATAGTTCTAATATTAATACACATGTTTTTGTTAAAATATATGCATGGAGGATCTTTTTCTATCTTTTTTCTATCCATCACCTCTTGCCTGCATCAGTACTTTAAGTCTTATTTTTTTGACTTGCCTCCCATATTCTTCTCTTAAGTCTTTTACTCCATCTACTTCTATATCTGCCTTCTGACTATGCAATCTAACTTTTTCTCCCCTCTCTATCCTTTCCCACTGTCTAGTTTTAAAGCTATCTGTTCTAAGCCCTACCTCCTTTCCCCAGAATCTTCCTGTTTCTCTCATTCCCTTTTTAAATCTTTTAAAATATTTTCCTCCTGTTTGAATTCCTCATTCATTATTAATTTTGATTATATCTCCTCCTTGTTGTCTTCTCTTCATTAGTTTCTCAGTTCTGCTTTCCCCTCCATTCCTTCTGGTGGATCCATCTTTCCTGATTGTCCTCGTCTTTGCTCATTGTCCCTTGTATAGTCTTTTCCAGTTTTTTATCTATGCCATCAAATAATTTCACCATCACCTTATGATGTTTCTGTATAAGGTCCTTAATGCTTTGAAACATCAGCTCCATTTCATTTAAAATTCCACTCGCTTCCGCCTTGCGTTGCATCTTATTTTGTTTAATAGGTCCCACTTTTAGCCAGTAGTCCAGAAATCATTCATTCAAAACTGAGCTTACACAAATCACAATTTTTAATATCTCATAAATAATCAGTCAAATCTATTTAAGTAAACCAGGGGGTTGTCCGAACCTCCTCAAGTCACTTTTATATGTTCAATCATATAACATAACATTCAAGGATCTTTTACTTAAAGTTCTTATTTAATATTCAAATCTCCAGACTACTCTAAGTGGTTTAAGAGTAGATACTAACCTAGTCTAACATGAATATGAATTTTAATGGGTGTATGTTAGTTTTTTAATTTGTGGGCCAAATTTTTGTATATTTGATTTTAATGGTTTTTAAATTTTGTAAATTTTATGTGTTTTAATATGGCTGTACACCTCCCTGAGTCCTTCGGGAGAAGGGTGGTATAGAAATCTAATAAAAGTAAAGTAAAGTAAAGATACATGTAATACAGTAAATATTTTCAGTCCTTCATCTGGTTATTCCCAGGCTTGCATATTTTCCCTTTCATTAGCAGATGGCGCTCTCTGTTTCACGATGTGTTATTGGCAAGTCTGATTTTAATTATTTTAAATTATAATTCCAATAAAAAAGCAGTATTAATTTTTTAAGCCCATAGTTCCAGAATTTTAAAATGCCTTCTCAATACCACATCTTCTTACTTTGAGAGTCCAATTATATATCATATATATATATATGCAAAAAATTAAAATCTGGGGTGTTTTCCCACGTCATGTTAAATAAGTTAGTTAAAATGTTTAAAATTCTGGTTAAAATCCTAGCTTAAAATCTTCCAAAATTCCTTACAGAGCACTCTGCAAGGTCCTTTAAAACCTTAGCTAAAATCCTACCAGTACCTTAAAAGTTTTTCTTTCTAGCGACGTTTCGACAGGCTCACAACCCTGTCATCTTCAGGCTCTTGTTTAGTTTAGAAGCTATGGGTGTATTGCGAGGTCGGAGCTGTCGCTTTTCTATGTTGACGCTGCTGACGTATGCTGGTTAGCCTGTAACTCTGTGTCCTGATTGTAGGACAGCAGTTTTTCTTCCTGCTTCCTCATCCTGGCTGTTTGGCTACGTGTTACAGGCCTAGCTTTCTCAGGTTCTCTATTATTATCTGTCTGCTGTAGAGGAGAAAGGATTCTGGTAAGCATCCCAGCACCGTTGATTGTTAGTTGAGATCTCAGCCTGTCTTCTGGCTCGATCCTCTCTCTCTCTCCCTATTGCTAGCCACCGTCTGCAAAGAGGGAAGAATTCTGGCAGGTCTTACAACACCACTGGTTGCTTGTTGGAATCTCTGCCTCTCTTCTGATGTTAACACTCGACTTCTGAGTGCAAGTCCCCAAATACTTGATAACCTAGAGGCGTTGTCTCGTCTGTTCATATTCTGCGGCCTCTTTTCAATTTCGATGGCCTCCCTGATTATTCTTTTGTTGAGATGTTCCTCTTTCGCCACTGTTCTGGTTTTATTAAAATCAATATTGTGTCCCGTGGCCTTCATGTGTTGTACCAAAGAAGAAGTTTGCTCTTCTTTCCTCACTGCATTTTTATGTTCTTCTAAACGTACACTTATTCGTCTATTTGTCTGTCCAATATAAGATGACTGACAGGAGGCGCACGGCACTTTGTATATCCCCTGGTTTTCCAACTCAATTTTATCCTTAGGGTTTGTCACCATCATCGATATTTTTCTATCTGCACGGAACACTGTTTTTATTTTTTGTTTCCGTAATATCTTACTAATTTTGTTGGTGGTCCCTTTTATATAGGGCAGGATGGCAGTTCCCATATTGTGTTCTTCTTGTTGTGTTTTGCTCTGGCCTACTGTCCCTTGCTGGATTATAGTTCTAATTCTATTTTCGTGGAACCCATTTTCCATTAATACTTCTTCATGTACAAACAGAGCTTAAGACCCTCACAGAAGTATTTTTTTTTCTTTTAAAAGCCTCTGACAATCCAAGCTGAGTTGCCTGATCAGCAGAGACTTTTTTTCTTTTAAAAGCTTTTGACAATCCCAGCTGAGCCATGCGATCATCAGAGGCTTTTTTTTTTTTTTACTTTTAAAAGCATTTTTTTGGCTGAAAAGTTGTAGAAAAAATGCTTTTTTTCTCTCCAATTTTTATTTATAAGTATAAACTAAACAGAACAATGAAACGTACAAAACATAAAAACATATAAACATCCATTTCAATACATGTCCAGTTTGTCGCAACTATAATATACATTTCTCTTTGTATTTTGACTCTTCCTTATTTGGTCATTCACTTTTATCTATCTAATATTGATCTTTGTTAACCTATGTTTATTCTTTGTTTCCATCATACTATATTTGGTCATTTTGTTTACTTCCTATTGCTTCATCTCTTTCCTATCTTTCAACCAACTATACCACTTTTCCCATACTAAGTAAAAGTCATGTTCTTCCCTATTTTGTAATTCCTTTGTGAGTCTATCTAATTCCGCACATTCCATAATTTTATTGATTACTTTATCTGGTGTTGGTATATCACTACTCTTCCAGTGTTGCGCGTATAGTATTCGTACTGCTGTTATCATATGTATAATTAAATAAAAATAAAAATGCTTTTAAAAGTAAAAAAAAAGCCTCTGATGAGTGTGCGGCTCAGCAAGGCATGGGCGGGGCAGGGATTTCTGCTACCGGTTCTCCGAACCACCCGCCTCCATCGCTACTGGATTGGGCAATCCGGTCCGAACTGGGAGCATTTCATCCCAGATAGATAGATAGATAGATAGATAGATAGATAGATAGATAGATAGATAGATAGATAGATAGATAGATAGATAGATAGATAGATAGATATTAAAATATGAGAAAAAGGAAGGAGTTCACCTTATCATCTACACTATCTAAACAAGAGCTGTAGTCTCACACTAAAGAGGAGAGAAGAGAAAATGATTTGATAGAAATAAACAATTTTCTCTGACCAGATTAAATGAAGGAGTACAATCTGCTTATCTGTATATTTATCCATATAACATTTTGAAGTCCAGTAAGACAACTTAGATAAAATATAACTTACCATTATCACATGTCATTTCAACAGGAGAACTCTTACAGTGATTTCCTCTTTGGCAAACGTACTTGCCACGTTTACCTTTTTCCAAAATAATTTTAGTGCCATTTTCCTTGATACAGCCATCACTTACAGGATTTCCATTCAGAGTCCAATGAACATTGCCATTGAATTGGCCACCTATTTCACACAACAGGCTGATTTTTCCATTAGGGAGACAATGGATGTGAACAGTTGGAAGCAGATCTAAATGGTGGGATATCAAAATCAGAGGGGAGACAAGAATTCAACTGGTTATAGCTATAATGTTGTGTCAAATACAGAAATTATAAAGTAATAAAATAAGTAAAAATCAGTCTGGTTTAATGTCTATAGGAAAATATATCAGAACTTTGCCCTGGGTAGTTTTACAAATAAGAAACTTATATTCCAACAAAACCTTATCACATTTCATTTTTATATCTAAAAGGTGTACAGTGTCTTGCTAACATGTGGTATACCTCAGGGGTGGGTTCTAAAATTTTTTACTACTGGTTCTGTGGGCGTGGCTTATTTTGTGGGCATAGCTTGATGGACATGTGACAATTATTTAGGATTTAGCAGAGGTACTGGTCTACCAGCCTTTTAACTGCTTGCAGAGCTGTACCGATCTACCCATTTATTTTTTGCAGGCACTGGTCTATCCATTTATTTTTGCAGGCACTGGTCTACTCATTTGTTTTCTTTTAACACTGATCAACTGTAGGGCGGCCCTTTGAAGCCCAGCCGCAAGAGTTTAAACAGTTTTTTTTCCCTCTAGCCATCACCTGGGACTCAGGAAGAAGCAATAGATTGGGTGTGGGGCCAAATAAAAGGTAAGAATAACACGGGGGGTGGGGGGTGCAGGGGGGCAGAACCGGTTCGGTGACATCATATCGTCACCGCCTCCTCACTGTCTGACTCTGCTCCCAGCTCCGCAGGCTGCTGGCGGACCACAACAGGTATAATACAGGTAGCCCCTGGTTTATGTTCAGCAACTTTCCAAGTTATGGTTGCACTGAATATGTGATACATGACCAGTCATCAGATTTTCAGCTATCACAATGTCTCTGCAGTCACCACTCACAACTGCAACATTGCAGCAAGCTATGGTCATGTGATTTCAATTTGCTATGTTTTTGCTGCCTTTCCACAAGCAAATTCAATGGAAACCTGGCAGGAAGTTAGAAGTTGTGGCAACATGAGGTCCTCATTTAATGAGCTGCATGGTCTTTGCATAACAAAATCAGCAAGAACTACTGCATGATCCCACAATATCACATGCTGTTTAGGGATGGCAATTCAAATCCCAATTGCCTTTATATTTTATTTATTTATTTATTTTTATTTATTTATTTTATTTATTTTGTCAAGCATGTATAAGGTAACAGATATAAGTACTGTATAAACATGATTATTAATACATGAAATGGATACAAATAAATGGGAACATTAGGACAGGGACGGTAGGCACATTGGTGCTCTTATGCACACCCCTTACAGACCTCTTAGGAATGGAGTGAGGTCAACAGAGAAAGTCTAAGGTTAAAATTATGGGGGTTAGAGGATGTAACCACAGAGTCAGATAGTGCATTCCAGGCATTGACCACTCTGTTGCTGAAGTCGTATTTTCTGCAATCAAGTTTGGAGCTGTTTACCTTAAGTTTGTATCTATTGTGTGCTCGTGTATTGTTGTGGTTGAAGCTGAAGTAGTCATTGACAGGTAGGACATTGTAGCAGATTATTTTATGTACGACACTTAGGTCAGACTGAAGGTGATGTAGTTCGAAGTTGTCTAAATCCAAAATTTCAAGCCTGGTGGCATAAGGTGTTCTGTTGCGAGTAGAGGAGTGGAGGACTCTTTTCATGAAATATCTCTGGACTCGCTCAATTTTATTAATGCCTTTTTGGCAATGTTGTTACAGTGGGCTTAATTATTAATTAATTATTATTAATTAATGTTAAATTAGTGGTAGTTGAACCTGAGCCAAATGGCAAAATATACAAAATGGAATTGAGTTTTTTAGGAATGACTCACTGGAGAAGAGCCTAATGCTGGGAAAGATTGAGGACAAAAGAAGAAGGGGACGACAGAGAATGAGGTGGCTGGATGGAGTCACTGAAGCAGTAGGCATGAGTTTAGATGGACTCCAGAGGATAGTAGAGGACAGGAAGGCCTGGAGGAACCTTGTCATGGGGTTGCGATGGGTCGGACATGACTTCGCAACTAACAACAACAACAAAAAGAATACTTATACCTAAAATTATATCCATGACATTCTTGAACTGGCCACAGCTCATATATTAACACTAAAGAGAAGGGTAATAAGTTTCCCTCCACACTGAATATTCCCCTAGTGACTGGGTTTCTTCAGCTCTACCAAATTCAGAACAATTCTGCAGCATTTTATTTTATCTGTGATATCAGCAGTTTTCAGTTGAAGAGAATTTCCCATCTCATCCTGGCTCACTTGTAGCCACAGCACTATGGCCCTAAACACCAGTTCATTCATTTTTAAATTAAGTGACCAGTGTTGCCTCCCAGTGCCTCCCAGTGAAAGACACAATGACTTACTGAAAAAGATTTGAATGGAGATGGGGAATGAGAGATATGTGGAAATTAGCTTTTATGCTTCCCCATGGCCACTTTTGTGGAGTACCGAGTGTTACAAGGATGACACTATTGAGAAAACTGAAGGATGTGTGATATTCCTCCTACTTCACGGTGCATCTGTTCTCTGCATCTCTGACTTGTCAGCCAGGCTATTTTTGGACACAAGTTAGCAGTTCTTCAAAAAAAAAAAAAAGTAATAGACCCATGTTCAGAAATAACCTGACTGACAAGTCAAAGACAAGGAGGAAGTCTTGCGAGAGGCCTCTGGGTGTTCCTTCCTGCTTCCTTCATGCCTGTGACTGTCAACAGAATCAACAGACATAAAGGTAGAGCATGGGCTGAAGCAGGAGGGAAAGATCAATAATGAGGGAATTCTCATGAGGGAATTGCCAGGGAATGGCTGGACTGCCAGCAAATGACTTTTCCTGCAGCATTTGGAAGTAGCAGGTTAAATTGGCACAAAAGACACACACACCAGCAAAGTAATAAATACAGTAAAAGCATGGCCACAGGAAACACCTTGTCAACAGAAGTAATACAAAAACTAAAGCACTCATTCATGATAGAGCCCATCTGCCTTTCCTGGTTTAAACTGATTTTTGCCCAGCTCAGGTCTAGCACTTTCTCAAAACAGCACTAAATCTATGTATATAAGAAGCCTGGTCAAGCATTACATACCGTAGGTGGATTGTCCAGAAGCCAGATATCCCAGCTCATCTGTACACAAGGCCCAAATGAGCATAGAAGACAATGGCCAGCAACTACACAGAAGGGTCTGTGACTGCAGCAGCATGAAGGAGAGCTAAATGGATCCCCCTAACTCTTTCATCAGCTATATACTTAGTGAGACATACTGGATTGGGTACAGAGCAGAAATTGTGCCATGACAGAAGGAAATCCACGACAGATAAACTAAAGATGAATTGAACTGCATAGATATGGGTTCAGGATGAATGAAGGCAACATTATGGGGAAATGTATATAAAACATTTATAAAACAAATCGATAAAAATATTCTTGCCAAGATTAGGGAGATATAAGAAATGAACTCCATCATTCAAATATAATAATCAAAGGTATGACATGGGGATTTTTAACAATCGGAACTATGTACGGTAAGCAGAAACAAAAGAGAAGGTGCTTTGAATAAAAAGCTCCCTCTTGTTTCCCAGATGCCTGAGGAATTTGTCCAAATACTTCTTTGTCTCGCTTGTCATAGGAATACTTTTGACAAAAATGCTCTTGTACAGGGTTAGTTTTGTTTAGTAAATAAGATAGGCCTTTTGTTCAATTCCTATTCCTGCACAAAATAAGAACAGAAAACATTGAAAAATACAAATGTGTGGTTACACTGCATTTTGGTGGGGGTAATACTTGAATTAAAGAAAGAAGCTTTGTCATTTTTAATCATCCGGGGCTGGATCTATGTATTTAGAAAGTTGGAAGAGAAATAGTGCGCTCATAAATACAGCATGAGTAAAGAGCATTTTCATTGTTCCAAATCTGTTGATTTGTGCAAAATTTGTTTATTTGTTTATTTATTTATTTATTTATTTATTCATTCATTCATTCATTCATTTTATTCATTTATTTATTTATGTTCTTTGCCCTTCATCTCATTGTCAAGTGAATCTTTTTTGTTGTGAAATGACTAAAACATTTCTGTTCCTTGTTAGTCAATGGCTATGATGACAAACTCCCATAATCTTTTTAGGATGAGCTATATACTTTTAATTTCAGTCCAAATTATTTTAGGCTCATGGTAAAACCAATAATGTGAAATATCAATAATACACTCCAGATTATTTAGTATGTCTATATCAGTGATGGCTAACCTTTTAGACACTGAGTGCCCAAACTGTGCATGCGTGCACACCCAAACTGAAAGGTGTGTGCGCGCGCATGCAAATGTGTGCATGCATGGACATACACGAACATGCGCATGCACAGACATGCGCAAATGTGCACAGCAGAGACTCAAAGACCAGCTGGCCGGTGGGAGGTGGGGCATCCCAACACTGGCAGTGCGGCAAGAGGTAAGATCTTTTTCTTTCATGAGGTTCTGTTTCATCGTTTGCAAGGAAACAGAGTTTCACGAAAAAAAACGCCATGGAGATCTGACCAGGGAAACGGCTGCCAGCAGAGAGGGCTCTGCGTGCCACCTCTGGCATGCGCACCATAAGTTCGCCATCACAGATCTATATGGTATCTGGTAGGTGAACATAAAAATAGTTGAAGTTGTGACTGCTGATCATAATAATGTGCCACTTGAGGTGATGATGAATGCCAGTTGAATACAAAATATGTTCTCTGTGCTATAGCCTTTAGGCTCCACTGTGTTAAATTCAGGTTCATTTAACTGCAGATCACGGTTTAAGATTAGATGCTTAACTGAATTAAACAGGTTTAAGACATCAATATATATAATGCATTAGGAATTGCAATGAAGTTCTTACATTTTGTCATTGTTGACCCCAAAATCAAAATACTTACCGCATACGCAAAGAAAGGATGTATCATTTCCAAGGCACTTTCTTTCATCATCCTTCAAACATATCACTTTGTCGCAGGTGTGTTCACAGTTTATGTCTCCTTTCCCTGATTGATTATATTGTGATACTTGTGTTTCTGAGAAATTATTGTGAGTGATTAAATTATTGGCAGCACAAGTGTTGCCTATAATAAAAACAACACAAAACCCATTCATTATTGAAATATTCTGGTATAGTGGATATTATACGTATCTGGCTTTATAATGGTGAAACAGAGAAAACCTTGGCATAGAGATTAGTATATTAATTGACTGATTGAAAGACTGGTATTGCATTTGGAAATGAAAATGAAATGCAAGAAAAAAATCTACTTCATCAACATAAAAAATAGTGAATATACTATAAATGTTATAATGACTAAAATAATATCATATGATTAAAGAAAGACTTACAAAAAAGATTAATCTAATAACCATAGACAATAATAATTATAATATTATTATTAATTAATAATAATTAATTCAGTCCTAACATAATTTATGTTTAAATTTTATTTGTTTGTTTATTTATTTATTTGTATCCAACCTTTATTACTTTTATAAATAACTCAAAGCGGCAAACATATCCACCTTCCTCTTCCTATTTTCCCTGTAACAAAATCCTGTGAAGTGGGTTCTATTGAGAGAGATGCCCAAAATTACCCAACTGGCTTTTATGGCTAAGTGGGACTTGAACCTATGATCTCTAGCTTGGTACATTAACCACTATACCAAATTGGTTCTCATATATCATCATTTTGTTTCATCTGCTCATTTTTAGAACAAAGATTTTTTTCACTCATGTCCTGATCATTTCCCATTCTTACGTTTGGACTACAGCAGTGCGTGCTATATGGGGCTAGCCTTGAAGAGCGTTTGGAAGCTACAACTGGTGCAGAATGCTGTGGTGCAGGCTGTTCTTGGAGCCCCTAGGATGGCCCATGTCACAACACTGATTATTACTTTTAAAGCCCTGCATCATATGAATCCAGGTTGCTTGAGAAACTGTTTCACCCAATGGATTGACCCCACCCATGCTGACAGAGAGGACATGTTGTGAGTCTGTTGCAGAATTTTGGCTGGGTGCAGGAGAAGAGCCTTCTTTGCCATGGATTCTGCCCTTTGGAGCATCTTGGCCCATGAGGTAAGGTTGGCTCCCACCCGTCTGACCATCCATAAGGATTTGAAGACCTGGCTCTGCGAACTGTCTTGGGGAACCAACCGGGGATTATCACTGGAGGTGGTTGATGATTTAAGAGAAGATCTCAACTCTCTTCCTCCTGCTCTCTCCCACCTTTTGTGCAATCCTTTACTTTGGATTGTAATTGTATTTTTATTGTTCTTAGAAATATTTATCTTGTAAGGTTTTATTGCTTTTAATTTTGTAAGCCACACAGATTCACTTCAAATCAAGATGGGGGGGCAAACATAAAATAAATTTTAAAATAGTACTCAGGCTTGATAGACCCAAAGTTCCTGATGTGATGGCAGACTCCATCTTTAGGAGTTCATCATCAAATTGACATTCTTAAATATAATATTTCTTTCTGTGATTCAATTATAATTTAAAACCAAAACAAGACTGAAGTTGGATACAATCAAATTATAAATTAAGTAACATTTCTTACAACATGAACATACACACACACACACAAATCAGGTATCCAAACTTTTTAAAACTTGCTTCGAGAAGTACAATAAATATGAAATAGTATTTTCTGTAAATTAATATTTATTAATTCCTAGACCTCTTGATTCTCCAAAACTCAAAATTCTCATTTTTCACTTCACAATTCATATAATACACACACACACACACACACACACACACACACACGAAATATACACATAATCTATCTTAATCTAATTCTCAAGCAAATGTTATAGGTGAATCATACTAATACATAATCTGTCAACATCTTTCAATCAGCTACTATATTAGCAACCAACTGATTTAAAGTATCAGTTCTTTAGTTAGCCCAAGTATTCCATTAAAACATCTTCTCTGCTGCTTGGGTTCTACAATCATTCCAAAACAAAAAGACATCAAAACTAAAATCAAATTATATAGTTAAAATCCTGATAGGTTAAAGCTATCAACATCAAAGGATAACCCCAGATAGTCAAAGGTATCCTGACAGCTTAAGTTTACTAAAAAAAACAATTAATTTATCTGTCTTTATATCATACAAATTGGCAGTGGAGAAAACAAATATTATTGTGATTGCTAATATAAAAGAGCATAGCTTTATTATTTTTGGAACAGATTTAAAGTGTCTTCATATTGCTTTTCTTAGCTCACATGTTTACGTCATTAAAGTCCAGGGAAACAGCAGATAATTGTTTAAGGAACCTCACAAATGCTATAATTCCTGGTTGGTTTACTTATAAAACTCAATTTGATGTGATCGCTGACAGTAAATCCTGTTCTATATTTTTTCATATATTCTATCTATCTATCTATCTATCTATCTATCTATCTATCTATCTATCTATCTATCTATCTATCTATCTGAAAACTTGAATAAGTTAAAGCAGATGAGTTCACAGACCTCAGATTTAAATGAGAATGCTTGCTAATGTGTTACTAAAGCAAAACTACAACATATATATCACTCTTACTTGACTAAATATTTAAAATTTGAAATATATTATTTGTCTGCTTATTTGTGTAATTAAATACACTTTTTATTGTCATTTATAATGAGTACAGGTGCATATAATTATATTGGTTCCTTCAGTGGCTTCAAAAATTAGGAAATGTTTGTTCACAGATCTACACTAACACACATATAATAAACCAGTAAGAGAAATAACTTTCATTATTAAATAAAAATATAAATAAGGACATGACCAGCACATATACACCTGAATTTGTAATATTCTATATAATATATATTCACTGATTCTGGAATCATGGATGAACATGTAAAGGGATCTGGTATTTCAATTTTTTTAAAAATCAGTATGATAAAATCTTGAAATTTATTTTCAAAACTATGTATAACTGACCTAAGTGATTTGGGATGATTTTTTTTTTAGCATACTGAATCATTTACTCAAGGACATATTAAGAAAAGAGAAGGAAGCCTAAGAATTATTGGTGTTTAACTTCTCGTTTTACCCACTGTATTATGTGCAAAGCCCTTCAATCAGTTTTATTTTTATTATAAATGCAGTAAGCAAAAAAAAGGGATAAATTAGTTTTTTAAAAATAGACTTAATTACCCCTTTTTATGCTTTGATGATGATGACACCAAGATTTTGCTGAGATTTGTTGACACCTTTAAAAAAGGGATAAGTGTCTGTGCAAAAGCACCATTTCCATTCAGCTAGGCATCATGCTAATTTTATAAAATAAAGTATGACTTACCACTAATAATGGTCAGGATCATCAACATACATGGCAGGAAAAATGAAAAACTGAAATCCATTTTAAACATCTTCTTGTACTGCATGCTGAGAAGATCTAGCTTTGCTGTTAAACCAATGTACTACTCAGGATATGATGTCAGAAGCAGTAACAAAAAAATGAAATAAAAAAAGAACGAATACTGGAAGGATCCAAGATTAATGTAGAATCAAAATAGAATGGAAGGTTGTTTGGTTGACTGACCTCATGCTATAGCCACATTAGCAAGATGATCTATTTCAATGGCCATATACGCAGGAAGTGGGGTGTGTAAGAGTAAATTCAGAAGATGAGATGAAATAGTAATCTAAGCAAGACCATCTTAGCCTACAGGTCAAAGATAAGAAAAAAATCTAAGCAAATTCTGACATTACACCAGTTTCCTGTTTTTAAGTCTTTTTTTAAATATATGAAGCGAATAATGACAGTTTTTTTTAAAAAAAAAAAGCATCATCCATTAAATGACTAGAAACAGTGAAACAAGCTAGTTGCAAACACTGTGTGTTGGAACAAAAGTGCAAAATTCTATTATACTTATCCATATTGTACTATATATAAGCTCAGCCAATATATTCTAAGCATGAAGGAAAACTGATATTTATGTTCCACATCTCTAGAAAGAGAATCAACAGGGAAAGCTTAAAATTGCACCAAGACTTGTTACTTATAAACAATATTAAAAGTCCAACGAAAATCTGTAGTCTTCCAGATGTGATTGGTCCCAGTGGTGGATTGCCCCCGGTTCGGACCAGTTCTCAAGAACCGGAAGTAAAACCGGCGGGAGGCCCCGCCTACCACCCCGGATGTCATCATCAGCAAACTGTGCATGCACAGAAGCATGCATGCAATCCCTTTGCGAACCAGTGGTAAAAGTAAGTAGAACCCACTCCTGGTTGGTCTTCAATTGTTTATCATCTCCAGCTAGTATGAATCATGGCCAAGGAAGATGGCAAATGTCATATGACATCTGAAGTGTCATATATTTATATCCATTCACTTCTAATAAGTGAAACTTCATATATACCATTCACTTCTATAAGTGAAACAGTATTTCTTATGAAATATTAAAATTAATCTACTGTACTTTAGCAACCTAACAAGCTGAGATCAAAAATAATGACTAGTTTGTAGAGGTGGAACTTGTTTAGTGATTTGAGGTTATTTGAGGTTATATCAATGATAAAAAAGTAACTTTGCAACCAATGCCTGTTTTTGCAACTTTCATGGCATCTCTCTCTCTGTCATGTGTTCACCATTACACTCGATTAGCATGCATTGTTTACCTGACTTGTTTTTTTCTTTACTCACAATGCATAGAGAGTGCTTAAACAATCTCAACAATATACCATGTTTCCCACATGGTATCATAAGACAACAAGGTCAGCATTCTGTCCTTAATTAGGTGGCTTGTAGCTGCTGCCTGTAACTGACAGACTTTAAACACTTTCACTCCAACAGGTTTGTTTCCCTCCTAAGCAGCTTGGGACTTATATCCATGAGCATTCTAGTTGAACAGCAGCACTCATGCATTCCCTTCAATGTGTATTACCCATTCTGTACTTGCTTACTTTCTTGTAATTTCTTTCTCTCCAGTAAATGTAAATAAAAACATGATTTCCCTTCTTGTTATTATCCCTGTACTGCAGTGAGCATTCCAAAGAGTGGGAGAAAAGGAAAACTGAAATACAATCGCACTCATGGGATTTTTCACTTAGCAACTGTATCACTTGGCGATCAAATTACCGGTTCCCCCATTGTGGTCGCTAAGTCAGGATTATCTATAATTGGACTCTGTCAGAACAATTATGTTCTGCAACATCTTCTGGAGCCTGCCACCATACAGAATATGAATATTTTCTCACAGACTGAAACAGAAACATTATTTTACACAAAATATGAATGTCTGCTTTTTACAATATAATATTCCTTGGCAGCCTCTAGACAACTTAGACCCATTCTCCCATAGTTACAAGGTAACAGTGGCCAGGGAAAGAATTTTTTAATGAAAGAAACTAAGTCCAAGAATGAAATGGGACAATCTAGCCAGAGTTCAGTTCTTTATTTGCTTACATACAGCAGATGGAATCTTGAAACCCTTACTACTCCTAGCCTAAGAATATACCCTGTAGGATTCTAGGACATGGGTATCCTCACCCTCTTCTTCTGTCTTCTATGGGGATTATGCTACCTCTTGTCTCCCTCTCCTTTCTGGAATGTGCTCCCTCCTTCCTGAGAAACTGCCATTTTACTGTAGTCCATCACTCCAGCTCGCCTTCCATAGTTACCCTTTCTCATGGTAGCTACCTTGCTATTGCTAATCTCATATAGAATCTGAGTATATGTGTCTGTGTATTAATGAATTAAGCCAAAGAAGAAATGAAGTATTAGAGCATTAGTGTCAGAATGTAATTGGTTCCCTTTGTTTGTGCATGCAATGGCTTCTTTTCTTTGCTAGGTCCTACCTACCTTTGTTTATCATGATTGTCATTTTCATGGCAACTAGATGATTCTAATATAGGAAAAATAGCAATAGTACAGTAATACTGATAGCAGCATTCTCTTTTCAATATTCATACAAATTTAAGTCTTGTTTATATTACAGCTGTGTTTAATATGCAATTTTGACCAACAAAGAAATATAGCATATACATTTGTTGTGCATATTATATTAATGATCTATATGGTATATTTGCATATATATTGATCCAATGTATCAATATATATAACCTATCTTCCATTTTGTGGTAAAAATTCTATTTTACAAAAAAAATAGGCAGAGTCAAGTTTATAGTTAGCATAATGGTGGATTCCCCACATACCCCCAAAATATCAGACTCTATTGCTAAAAGCAATAGAACTAACTGAAGGTCATGATAACTTAATTTTGTCTCTACTGCTCTCTCTTTTAAAAAAAATTCAGTGATCTAAGATGTGACAAAAATAGCCTTCCGTGAGAAAAGCAGTCATCTGAATCTCCAGACATCTGCAGGCCAGCACAGAGGGGAGAAAAGACATTTGCAATTAGAAAGGTACCCATGGATGCCCTTGTCCTTTGTGTTTTGGATTTGCGCCAACTCTATGCTAATAGGTTGCTCCTCTTCTCCAATCCTAAATAAAATAGGTAAGACGAAGAGAATGGGATCTTGCAATTGTGTCTATATTTGCACAGCAGCATCATGAGCTATAAAAGAGCCAATCCCATTTTGGCTTGTGTTATTACACAATCCAAAATGTGTAGTTATTTTTGGATTTACAATGTCATGTGGACTTAGAAATGGCAATTATTCTGGCTATTCTTGCTGGTCTTCTAGGTACAGTGTATCTATTCTGAGAATAATCAAGGCACAAATGTGAAAATAGTGTATATAGGTGAACAGAAAAGAACTCAGGAGAAGGTTGCAGTCAGGTTAGCTTCATATTTAAAAAATTATTTGTGCTTTGGAAGAAGCTTCTATTATTTTTGAGTAGCAATGGCATGTAGCAGTAACAATTTAACTACCCCTGATCAGTAATAGCTGCCTTTTTAATTTAATATAACGTCAGAAAGTAATGCTACATTAGAGACCTTACTGGAAGTTCGTATAGTAGCTGGACCCAAAATTTTAGAACGTAAATTATTTTTGGAGCGAGAGTCGGATGAAATTAGTGGGGGCCTCTGATACTTAAGACCAAAACTTAGCTTCAAGTTCCTTCTCTTGGTTTCTAGGTAAACAATAGAAAATGGCAGAAAAATCCTCCTGCATTTTCTTAGCAATTTTTGTTCAGTATGGCAAAAAGAGAAATTACTTCTGATGGAAGTTAAGTTGCTTTTAATGACAGCAATTGACTTGGAAGCTTTTTCACAGGAGAAGAGAATTTCTGGTTGATTCTTATGAGTGGAGTGCAGGTACACTTAACAAGATGGCAAAGGCTATATGAGCATATTACATGTTCATCTCTTAGTTAGTCTAAAGCCTTTATAACTTTCTACACACCAAGCAATTTTCCAGGACCAACAGAATGAAATAATTCTTTCTCCTTTTTCAGTAATGGTATTACCATCAACCTGCAGTGGAAGGCTGTCCTTGAGAAATTGTTGGAGAAATGCTACTTTTGTCTCTTTTCCATCCAACAAATCTGGTGAAGAATTTAGAAAAACTATTTAAATGTGAAACAAAAAAAAATAAGATTTTTCCTGAACTAAATATTTAGTGTGTAAAGCAAATTCAGTTATATCTAAAATGACTCAGGATAATAGTTAGGTTTTATCCTCTCCCTTCTCATTCAGAATTGAATTTCCAAGTTACCTGGCACAAGGTAATTTCTTAAAGGCATGAATGTATGATGTTGACCTAAACCCACCCATATTCCTTATTCATAGCCAATTGCTAATGAAATTTCTTTCTGTGTAGCTGCATATCAAAGGTAGTATTTTTCATATTTTGCTACTTCAAACTGTGTGGTCCTGCTTCCATGCTGTGCTTCAATTCCTTTAAGCAAACCCCTTCACTTCAGTTGGTTACTATGCCAGCCATGGTCAGAGCAAAGTAAGAGGTTGAAATTCAGAAAATGATCCCTTAAGATGGCATTATTTCCAGCCATTTTATGCACTGGAGTCAGGCAGCTGACTGCTAAAATGTGGAAAAGACTTTGATGTATAATTCCTCACCCAAATAACCATTGGCAAGTTCTTGCTTTTACATTTACTTCCCCTGATTCCATTCATCCACATCATTAAAAGTCATGTGTGAAATATCAATAGGTACTATTGAATAAATGTGAAGAACAATTAACACTTGATTTCTACAAATATAGAAAACTATTATAATAGAATGGCCATGCTGCAAATCCAGCCGGCCAAAAAGTGTTGACTAGTGGGAACTAGAAGATGGGCTTCTTTTCCTTTTTTTTGTTTTTGTTTTTGCTTTTGTTTGCTGTAGCTTCTGCCTTTTGGAATATTCTTCTCATGGAGATTAGAATGGCCCCAACCTGTTGGCTTTTCACAAAGCTTTAAAAACTTGGCTATGTACCTGGGCCTAGGACTTGGAATGTGTTAAGGCCCCATTACTTGGCTTTACTATTAGTTTATTAATCCTCACAGCTGTTGTTCATGCTTATTTATTTTCTGGTTATTTTATTGTTTTAATGTTTCATAATTTTAGAATTATAAGCTGCCCAGAGTCACTTGATTGAGTTAGGTGGCTATAGAAATTGAATAAATAAAAACTCACAGGTAAAATTCAGGGTATAAGCATTTGGATTGGAGGGAAGGCAATATATGTTGCCATTCCTCCAAACCAATATTAATTAAATTATTTAATTAATATACTTTAATTAGGCATATTGAATAATTATTAAAGTGATATTTCCAATCACTCATATGATTAAATCAAATCTTTATTATGGTCACAGATCAGCATAAGAAGGTACGGCACAGACAATTAAAAAGCATAGAAGCTACATCAGAATCTAAAAAAATTATAAAAAACTAAAAGATATTAAAAATATGTGTATTAAAACAGAAAGCATATATAAAAAACAAAAGTCTAAAAGGAAAAGGGGGACTATTAAGTGAATATAGGGGGCATGAAGGATAATATTTGGAAAAATATATCTATCAAATTATAGGTTTGTTTTATTGAGCACATCATTTTGACACAAATGAAAGTAAAGCAAGGACTACCTATAGAAAAAAAAAGCTGGGAGATATTTAGATAGCTCTTACTCATTTCATCAACCTTAAATGTATGTTACTATAAAAAGTATAGTAAAGAGTAAAGAGTATATATCCATTTCAGATCATTAATATTTCTTGCAGTTTCAGTATAATTAAAGAAAAAGATAATTCCCTCCGTCATGGTCATAGGCCACATTGTCCAATTAGATGTTCTGGCATCTCCTTGGCAACTCCCCTCAGTCTCTGGCCAGTACCTATTAAGATGACCTTGGTTCCCACGGGATGATCGGTTGTTGTTGTCTGGTCTGACATTCCAGACTTCCCCCCTCCCACACTGTGTGGCAATATGACAAACAGAAAGATGGCTATGGCAGGCCTGATCCGTTTTGAAGTTGACATAAATTTAGTATGGTGAACCAGGTGCTCATTAAGTCTAGCTTATGGCACTGATCATCATACAACAAATTTAAGCCCTACTACACAAAGCCTGGCAACCCTGTATGTGAAGCAGGTTTAATATCTCAAAGCAGCAAAGAAGTATAGAATTGTGCTGTGTGGGTTTTTGTGCAGTAATGCTGAGATGAAGATAGTATGACTGTTTCTGTAATATAAAATTCTGTTTCTGGAGAAGCACAGACTCTGTTGTTTCTGTGTGTCCAGAGTCATGGGGCACTGCCTCTCTGGATGAGGGAATCTTCCTATACTGGTCTTCTTCAGGGACAGCTGGAGGAAGGCATAACAAAGTGCTGGAGTAAAGGCACTCTTGCGTTTAGGTAGTTCAAGTTTAGTTAAGCATGCCATAGGGAAGGCAGAATATCTGTTGGATTTACTCGTAATAAAGCTTGAGAGCCAGGCTAAATCCAATTAGTACTCTATGTCTACTCATTGTGCTTTAGTCTGATCATATCCCATGCTGAGTAGAAAGCCTAGAGAGATGCCCAAGGATGAGATTTTTAGTTTAGTTTAGACTACCCTTTTACTATAAGCTCCAGAAATTATGTTTTGGATTTTGTTGTGTATGTTTGAATTTTTCCAATGCCATTTAACTTTCTATTTCCAAGTCCTTAATTTACAGAGCCTTTATTATACCTCATTCAAGGTACACAGGTGTTGGGATTCAGCCTTGTATTCTTGACCAAATGGATAAAAAAATTAAGTATTCTACTGTTTGCTCTGTTCATTGAAATTTGTGAACAGAAAGTTATTTTATTATCTTCAGAAATTAGGACAAATGATAAAAAATATTTCACAAATTGAAAGTACACATTATAATTCCATATAAAAAGCCTATGCAGGTTTTTTTGTGTAGAGTTGTTTCCCATCTACATTAAATTATAGTACCTAAATGACGGTACACACATGGAAATATAAATCAAATGTTTTCATTTCTAATCTCCCATAGCTATTCAATTTCAAAACATTTAATAATATCATATTATGTATATTTAATACTGTAAAAAACAATATTTATTTCATTACACAATTGCTCAAGTTTCTTTTAATATTTGTATAACAAGTCCAAATTATTGATGGGGAAAAATAGTCTCCATAAGTCATCTAATTGCATTGATGCAAGAGACCTGAAAATACTTGAATTCACATTTTATTTTCCATTAAAATCTGCTTCATGTTATCCTATTTGTACAGTTACACAACTTGCACACAGAGTCTTTACACTTCAATCAAGAATCATTAGGAAAATTGTTTGGCCCCTAAATAATTTATCATTGGCAAGGATGTTAGAGATTAATTGATCAGACAAAGAAGGCATTCTGTCAATTATCCTCCACATTCTATACTGACAAAGGTATTTAACAAAAAAAAGAAAGGTAAGAAGATTTGTTTTACACCATGCATTCAGAAGACTTAGATGGTCTATCTCCATTTATCCTCTCTTCACTGAATACTGAATATTTGCTGAAACAGAAGACTTTATTCATAGAAGTAATAAATAATTATTTCAGTTATTAATAATTCAGTTACTATTTGTTAAAAATTCTACATGTTCCATCCTTGTCTTCTTTTGTTTTTCTTATTTTTCATTTTTTTCCCCAATAAAACCCTTTTTATATTTAGTGGTTTGGATCACTGGTTTAATAATAGCTTCAACTTTGCTTTTTCTGTAGTTACTGCAAAAAACCAAGCATTTGACAACTGGGCTATTCTCAGATTTCATTTATGGAGGTTCCTGTGTATGAGATTTTTCAGGGTTTCTGGGTTGAGGGAAATGTTTTGCTAACTTCATGTGAATTTTCTAAACAAGGTACTGCATTTTAAAATATAGTTCAGATTTTATACAACTATGTTTTATTGAAATATCCCAATTGCTTTGATTCAAAAACTCATTGAGTCACAAACTAAGCACATTGAACCACAAATTAACTAATCATGTTTTAGTCCAGCATATTATTTGAGCTTTTTTAGTCACTTTATTTAATCATAATCCCTTTTTCCTGGGGATCTCCAGTCATATACCATGTTTCCCCAAAAATAAGACCCTGTCTTATATTTTTTTTGAACCCCGAAATAAGTGCTTGGCCTTATTTTTGGGGAGATCTTATTATTTTGGGGCATGTGGATCAAGACGGGGCTCCTCTTGCTGTTTTACCTGATTTCCAGCTCTGTCTCCCTAACCCTAACCAGAGGAAATGGTGGGGACTGGCTGTCCATGCACTTAAATAATTTCGGGGAGGGATTATTTTTGGGGGAGAGTTTATTTTCAAGGGAGGGCTTTTTATCTGGGGAGGTCTTATTTTAGGAGAAAACTGTATTTTCCAGGGGACCTGCAGCTCCCGCATTTCCTAATCAAAGACCTTCAGAGTCCCAGGCTTTCAGTTGCTGTTTTTGAACTCTAGGTCAATCTATAGTATGGTGTCCCTCATTTATGACTTGATCATAGATGATAGGGCTGACCTGGCATGGATTACTGAAACATGGCTGGGCTTAAAGAGAAGTGTGGCTCTCTCAGGTTTGCCCTGCCAGGTTGCAGTATAACTAAGATTCCAAGGCAGGGCTATGGTACTTGTTATCTGAGAGTCTCTGTTAGTATTCAGAGGTGATACTCTGCAGATTGCTCGGTGACAGACCATGTATGTTGACTTGTCTCCAGGGTGGATTGGGGAGTGTTTTAAGTAGTAACTAAATGGTTGACTATTTCTCTATAAAGTGAGAACTTCTGAGAAGTGAGAACTTCAGAAACCACAATGGTTTATTCTCTTGTTTTTCAAATAAACTAATCAATAAATTGCTCATTTCATCAACCTTAAATGTATGTTACTGTAAAGAGTAATATCCATTTCAGATCATTAATGAACATATATTTTTCATTTTTGGCCTATATATATAGCGTTTATGCTTCAGTAGCAAGGTATACGCTTGCAATTTAAAACAGTATTTTGAAGTCAGTGAATATTTTATATCATATCTTTCTCTTTCTGATCAGCATGATTTTTTTCAACATTCCCAAAACTGTTCTTTTATGAATCTAGAATGTGAGTCTTTAAAATATTCAGTGATTCTCTCTCTCCATTTCATTTTAGGCTTTTTTTCCCTAACTGTTTGTCTCTAGGATGATATCTGCTGACTGTGGTAAAAGAACTGCAAGTGTCAAAAGAATCTTGATATAAGTGCTAATTAGCATTACTATATATTTAGCAGAATTCGGAAGAAGCCTTTCCAAAATCATTTTTAAGAATATCAAAGAAGAAAAGACTAGTCAAATGAAGCATAAAATGTATCTCAGCAAGTACGGAATGTAGAAATCACCAACAAAGAATAAACTGATAAAATTTGAAAGTTCTTGGTAAGTTCAGTATTTCATTTCATTTCATTTCATTTATTAAATTTTTATACCGCCCTTCTCCCGAAGGACTCAGGGCAGTGAACAGCCAGGATTAAAAACATACAATATAAACATTAAAATATTTTAAAACATAATTAAATCTATATTGGCTTCCCCCCTTCCTAGTATTAGTATCTAATTACTTGTTCTGTTTTATGTTGATGGGAATAAAACTTGTAACTAACTGATATAAGGAACACACAAACAGTTCAGTTGCTCAGCAAGCAAAGCAGTTGGCAAGCTAGTTTTTAGGAAGAAAAAGGGTTTAAAATGATATGATTAGGATTAAAAGGACACAGGCACAAGCTGGAATTTAAGAAAGAGACTACAGAAAGATGGGGAAGCCAAAGAATAAAAAGATCATGAACAAATAGGTGGAACAAATAGGTGGAAAACTAAGATTTTGGTGTGAAAACTAAGATTTTGGTGGTTATTTGAAACTTAGAAGGAATGACCAAAACTTGAGTAAAGAAGATAGGGAAGTTGAATCAAGAACTGAATAAGCAGAAGTTATCTGCACAAATTGAAAAATGGAGCAGCATTCTAGAAAAGAGTGGGGGTGGAGAAAGGCTACATAAGACTGTTGTGCAGTTTTCTTCAGTTCAAAAGTGGCTCTAGACTTTTGTGATCAAACTGTAGTATGTTAGTTACGTTTGAGAAGCAGCTGCTTTATTTCTGTTTTGTTCTGTGTATTTGTAATGTGAAATGCTGTAACTTTTTGTTTCACAGTTTTAGGAATGTCTGCCTCCCATACCTCCCACATCCCAGGCTTGAGTTCTAATAAGGTTGAAGTAGTTTGATGCCTTGTCAGTACCTTCTTCTAGAAATAGCTTTATAATTTTGCATATGGCTAGCTAAGTGTATATGACATGAATTAAGATGTGCATGGGCGATTTTATTTATTTATTTATAATTTTCATTGAGATAATCACAAAAGTATTTATTTATTTATTTATGTAGCTGCCTATCTCTTATATCTACTCCAGATGGCCCAAACAATCCATAAAACATAGTTAAAAACAAAGATACCATTTCACCCAGGCACCAGACCAAACATTCTCACAATTTAACCTCCCCTCCTACCAATACTTGGGAAAGAACCAGATCTGCATAGCCCTCAAAAAGACTCAACAAAAGACTGTTCCAAACAACTGGAATGGCCATTGATGATGTCTTGAGGACCTATCACCATGATGGCGAACCTATGGCACCCATGCCAGAGGTGGCATGCAGTGCCCTCTCTGATGGCATGTGAGCTGTCGCCCAAGTTCAGCTCCGCTGTGCATATGCTCCCGCCTTCCGCCAGTCAGCTGGTCTTCAGGTCTCTACCACGCATGTGGGAAGGGGCGTGGGTGACAAGTGTGCAGACATGGGGCACTTATGGAGGGGACCGCACAAGCATTGCATTTTGGGGATTCGGGCACGTGTTTGCTTTGGGCACTCAGTCCAGAAAAGGTTAGACATCACTGACCTATCAGATGGCAACATTTAAGAGAAGGGACTTGGGGCACACCTACCCATCAAACCCTAGTAGGGTGAGCAAATACCCTCATGGAGAAGTGGCCCATGATAACCTGGCCCTATGCTATATAGAGCTTTAAACCTATAACCAGCATCTGGAAAGCAAAAATGGAAATCAACTGGAAGCCAATACAGTTCACACAACAATAGTATTATTGGGAGAACCACAGGAACCTATAACTGAATGTTTTGTGCATTCTGGACTGCTTGTAGCTTCCATATGTCTTCAAGGGCAACGCCATATAGAGAACATTGTAATAATCCAACAGGAGGTGACTAAAGTGTGGATGCTCACATTCCAGTCCAGGAATGGGTACAATTGGTGCACAAGGCAGATTTGTGCCAAGTCCCTCCTGGTTATGGCTGCCACTTGCGGTTCTAGAAGGAGCTGCATCTTCAAGAAAATTGTATACCAGAATTGTACAATGGAATGTTATCCTGTCCAGAGCCAGAGATAGCAACTCCCCTGACCCTTGGAAATAAAAAATCCATAATTACTCCATCTTCTAGGGCTGAGTCACAGTTTCTGTCCCTCCAAGCCCTTACAACCTCCAGGTACTGAGCCAGCACCTGAACAATTACTTTCCTGGCTGGCATAAAGATGTATAATTGGGTATCATCAAACATACTGATTACACTAATCTCTCCCAGCAGCTTCATATATAGATGTTAAATAGGAGCAAAAAGAGATTTGAACCATGAGGCACCCCACATAACAGGGCCCTAGAACTGGATCTCCACCACAATTTGATTTATTTTCCTTCATTTTGTGTGGCACATTCCAGAAACTTTCTGTTTGCATTTCCATAATGCAGTCTTGCTGTTTCCCAGAGACCTTAATACATATAAATATATTGCAAGTCATACTTTCTTTTAGCATATCCACAAACTTTATACATTGCTTTTTTTTCTTCTCTGTTTCTGGGTTTCATTAATTGCATGAAACCATGATTTTCCCAGAATTTCTGTTCCTGAAACTTCTTCACTCTTCTATTACATATTTATTTTGCAAATTGATCCTCATTCTTTGTTTTCATCTGACCAATCTATACCCTTTTTATTAATTACCTTTGTATTCGGTCTATGATCATTCAACATCCATTCATATCTCATTTTACCCAAAATTTAGTTAAATAATCGTCATTCCATTCAACCTACTTTTGTTTCCCCTGATATCTACGACTCTCATTACCTGCCTTCTTTTTCCATTTTCCAAAATCATATACAATGAGCTCAGTGCCACCAGAAATATTGTAAAATAAAAGCCTAATAAGATGACTCCATATGTAGTGGAATTATTGTCTTCTTTAGAATTGGATTCTGAAAATAATAAGTTATTTTAAATTGTTCCTGACAGATTATTTGACAAAAGGCTCTGATTGAACATTGAATAACATGCAGCAATGTATAAAACATTAATATTAGCCTGTCAATAAATGAAATAATTTAAATTAAGTACTCTGCTCCTAACATTTTCATCAGTTGATCACATAAAAGAAATATTACTTTACCTCAACAGTTAATCATTTTTCAGAAAAAATGTCTTGAAAAATTAACAAATAACAAAATAATTAACAAAGCCTTAAGCTGAGAGACAATACACAGCCCTAGCACTTGGGCTGATAATCAATTTTGCAAGAATAAATTAGCCCATTAGCACATATTTAGGCTGTGGAGTATAGCAGGTAAAGTGTTGAACAGATCTCTGAATGGCTTATGGTCTCTTTCTATCTCTTACCTCAAGCTGCTGCATACAAAATTATTTGTGGCTTCAAAGTATCTATTTTTATTTCTGTCTATATGCATGCTCTGTTAGATTAGTTAAGCTAAAATACTTTTGGTCTGTTTTTAGGACTCTTATGTTTAACATGTTAAAACAAGGTGTGGGAAAGGAAAGAATTGCTGAATTTATGTTGTAAAATTTTGAGAGATCAGGGCCACCAAAAAGAAATCGAAAACATGGTGGTTAAATCTATAATTAGTTTTGTTTCTCTAAGCAAACACATTCATTTTGCCATCTCTCATAGTTTTGTCATCTTGACCAACCACTGTGGGTGTTTCAGTCTTTCCAGTTTTGCACATATAATAGTCTCACAGCAGTGATCAATTGTAAAGATAATCTTCCCTTTTCCAAACACATTAACATCTACTTTACTGTTGCAACAAGGATATATTTTTTCTCTTACAAGATTAAACATATAAAATCTCTCTAAGTAGTAGCTTTGGGCAATCATAGTTATCTTCCAATGCTGCTCGGTTAATTTATAAACCTGATGAACCATGTTGCTCAGCAAACTATTTAGACTATTGGGTTCAACCCTCTTTGCAGTGCAAGAATCCAAATTAAAGCATCTCAAATAAAGTTTTCTTTCTTTTTTCTTTTTTCTTTTCTTTTTGTCCACCAATATTTGTCCACCTGCAAAGACCTGGAACTCCACAAGGACCACAAGTGTCTCTTACAGGGAGGTATTAACAGTTGTTTTCCTGCCTCAGAAAGGATAAGATATGATTCTACTATTCCCTCTAGTTCTGTGATTGTAAAATAGAAAATAGATATCTAGGATGCATGCAGATGTCTCCATATAGAATAGAATAGAATAGATAGAATAGAATAGAATAGAATAGAATAGAATAGAATAGAATAGAATAGAATAGAATAGAATAGAATAGAATAGAATAGAATAGAATAGAATAGAATAGAATTCTTTATTGGCCAAGTGTGATTGGACACACAAGGAATTTGTCTTGGTGCATATGCTCTTGGTGTACATAAAAGAAAAGATACATTCATCAAGAACCATAAGGTACAACACTTAATGATAGTCATAGGGAACAAATAAGCCATCAAATCATGTTAGGAAACAGTCAATATAAATCGTAAGGATACCAGCAACAAGGTTACAGTCGTACAGTCATAAGTGGGAGGAGATGGGTGATAGGAACAATGAGAAGATTAATAGTAAAGCAGACTTAGTAACTAATTTGACAGTGTTGAGAGAATTCTTTGTTTAGCAGAGTGATGGCATTCTGGAAGAAACTGTTCTTGTGTCTAGTTGTTCTGGTGTCCAGTGCTCTATAGTGTCGTTTTGAGGGTAGGAGTTGAAATCCTGGATCTGCGCACCTTCCGCCGTGCTTTAAAGACCTTACTATTTCACCAGGCCGGCCTGGCCTAATTTTCCCCCTCTTTTGTAAAAGATTTTTAATTTTTAAATATCTTTTAGTATTTTATACATTCAATTTTAAATTGGTTTTAAAAGTTTGGGGTTTTAAATTTGTCGGGGCCAAAATTATTTAATTTGATTTTATTCTACTTTTAAATTTTGTATGCATGTGTTTTATTGTTTGACTGTGCACCGCCCTGAGTCCTTCAGGAGTAGGGCGGTATAGAAATCAAATCAAATCAAATAAATAAATAAAATAAACAATTTATGTCCAGGATGCGAGGGGTCTGTAAATATTTTCACAGCCCTCTTTTTGACTCATGCAGTATACAGGTCCTCAATGGAAGGCAGGGTTGGTAGTAATTGTTTTTTCTGCAGTTCTAATTATCCTCTGAAGTCTGTGTCTGTCTTGTTGGGTTGCAGAACCAAACCAGACAGTTATAGAGATGCAGATGACAGACTCAATAATTCCTGTGTAGAACTGTATCAGCAGCTCCTTGGGCAATTTGAGCTATACATAAAATACATAATTTGTGACATACATAAAAAACTGGCAGAATTTTGATCACACACTTGTGATTTATACCCTGTGGACACATGGAGAGAGGGAGAGAGAGATTTTCCTTAAGTAACTTATGCTGCAATGATTGGATTCATATATCTTAATATATAATAATATGGTTTATTTTATGTTGATTAATTCAATATATAAATTCATATAAGGTTTCCTTAACTGTGGTCTGTTGAACAGGACATAATTCGCTAGGCTTACCAAACACTCAAACCATAAATCAAAATTTACAGACTACAGTAATTAGATTCACAGAACTCTTAAAATCACAAGAAAATTACCACATTTTTGTTTAGCCTGATGTGTACCAGATTAATATTAGGCAAAGGTATTGCACTGATAAACAAAAATTCAATAGTTTATTTGTTTGTAGCAATATAATTAATGCGTTTTTTTCTATGTATTTTTGAAGGAAAAAAGAAAATAATATTGTCTTCATATTTAAAAACGTAAATAGCATCTTCCAAGGAAGAAGAGGCTAGAGGTACTACAAACTAGTAATGTCATTTTATCTAGTGTGTTAGACAAATCAAATATCGCTGACTAGTATATGGTCCAGTATATTATGGTAATTTAAACAATTGGTTGAATACATTGTTTGTTATTTGTTTATTTAAATAATAACCGAGCTGCAATATCAGATGGTGCCAATATGGATTTTCCCCTTGATGTAAACAGGAATTTTTGAAAAGTGTGGTTTTAATCTGTGGTCTTATCTTTGTAACCAGTCCCAGCCAGTCATCAGTATGCAGTCTTCAGAAATTTGGAATAGATGCTACATTACAGATAATTATCAGTGGGTCCTTGGTCAGGAAAGCTGCCTTTATAATATATACTCGACTGCAATCATACTCAGATTTTCAGCATCTGTGTATATGCAACAGAGAGACTTATTGGGCATATTTTTAACAGAATAAACATTGACGAATCTCTCTCTCTCTCATCTCTCTCTATCTTTCTCTTCTTCATATTCATACAAAGTTTTGACATGAAATGTATTTAGTGCTTGGTCAACAGACAGTCTAGTCAAAGTCTTCCCATCATGCATCCTGGATGAATTATAGGTCCTTTCACCAGGGGTGTTATTCACCAGGTTCTGATAGGTTCTGGAGAACTGGTAACGGAAAGTTTGAGTAGTTAGGAGTACCAGCAAATACCACTTCTGGCTGGCCCTAGAGTGGGGTGGGAATGAAGATTTTGCAATATCCCCACCCCAGGAGTGGGAGGGAATGGAGATTTTGCAGTATCGTTCCCCACCAAACCATGCCCACCAAGCCACGCTCACCAAGCCACGCCATGCCACGCCCACCAAGCCATGCCCAAGCCATGCCCACAGAACCGGTAGAAAAAAAATTGAATTCCATCATTGCCTTTCACCATTTCTGTGTTTAAATCCTTATCCATCCATCCTCGAGTCAGCAGAAAAAAAATATTGCATGAAAATGGTGGTCTATGTCCTTGACAATCTATGTTCTTCATTATTACCTCTGATCCTAGTCATTGCTGAAAAGTGCTGCCTTGATCAGGTATACTTTCACCCTGATATACGGTAAACGAAGTGCTATGCAAAGTACCTCCAGCTTTGATGCTCATGAGTAACAATGGGGTAGGCTCGTCCTTCTCTTAACCCCAATCTGTCATAACCTGAATTGAGTATTGAATAAAAATTGAATAAAATTCTTCATTCAACAGATGAAGTCCTAATGGAAGTTGAAGTTGATTTCCAAAGATTTAGCTGTGTTTTGCCTTTCCTCTCATTATAGAGGCAACACACATGCATAAGGGAAGAGGGGTCACTCCCATTATTTTTATGATTTTGCTATTTCACTCTTGTGCTACCCTGATAAATACCACAGAGATATGGTCACACAGTAAAACTAGCTGAGAGGTCACCTTTTGAAATTATCAGTCCCCTCCTCCCCAATGCTTCCAACATTGTAAAAATGTTGGAAGCATTGGGATGTAAAAAGGCAATATCCATGAATCATACATATTGTGCTATATGACAGGCATGTGTTTATAGCTGAGAATCAGTTGCAAGCAGCTGGAGCAGTTTCCATGTATACAAAGGTGTATCACTCAGTAAAGAAGTTCCGTTCTACTGCTGTTACACAAATTCAAAGGACCCAGTATAACCTATATTTATTGAAAGTAAAAATGAGGTAGGAAGTGGCATCACAACTACTGCTTCCACCCTCCAATCCTTGTTAATGCAATAGCACTTAGACTTATATACCATTTCACAGTACTTTTACAGCCCTCTCTAAGCAGTTTACAAAGTCAGTATATTGCCCCCAACAATCTGGGTCCTTAATAAGAGTGTATTACTTTAGCCGGCTCACCACTTGAATTGAAATATTCCGAGATAAACATTTTCTGCTACAAGAATTAATTTGGATAAAACTCAGCAAGGAGATGATTATTTAAGATGATTGTCTATATCATATAAAAATATTATTTATGAATACCAATCATCAATATTATTTTTTATTTTCCACTTGATATTCTTTCCAATTAAGTGTAATGATTTAAACTAATTTACAATGGAATGCTTATCCTAGCACTGAAACAACTGTGGGTTTCTGGTGCTGCCTGAGCTTGGTTGTTTTCTTCCAGATGTTTCAATACCAAACCAGGTAACACCATCAGCGCATATTCTGTTCTACTCTAGAAAATGTAACAATTTTCTCAGCATTTACTAACAGCATTGCAACCTGTGATGGCAAATGAGAATTTACTGCACATTTTCCTCTAGGAAGCAATAAAAAGATATTTATTTGTAACCTGGTTCCAAATGTTTCCTATTTATTTCAGTAGAGTTTACTTGCTGCTTGTGAGTAAGTATTGCCTTTTCAAACAGGCAATAACATAAGCGAATATCTAATATATGACCACAAGATGGTGCTAATATCGTAAGAATATATTGTAAAATGTATGCGTTTAAGTTTACAGAGAGCAAAAGGTGTCTCATGTTCATTGAGGAATTTTCACAAGATCACTCTGAAAGTTAAAACTAATTTTGGATCTATGTAACTGCACAATGGCATCTGGTTTTGAGAAATTAGCCAAGTTTATTTGCTTGAGACTGAAAATGGTCGAGTGTCAATTGTTTGTTTTGCAATGCTATTCCTTTAAATGAGAATAAGCACACAATCTATCATTAGAAGGAACTGAACTTTAGCCATCCTAAGCTTATTATGATTATGATTATGATTTTGCAAGTCTGCATCGTAGGAGGTAGACATCTAATTTCCTTTTTAAAACATGGCCAGAGAAATGCAAATAATATAAATTCATGGATGATATGCATATATGTTTGTAAGAAATTAATGTGTTTCTCTTTGATGCACCATATATATGAAAGGATGTTTGCTTTTCCAATACTTTCTACAGCCCAGGTCAGGAAGTGATTATTTTTGTTCTCAGCATTACACAGCCAACTTTTGAGGAACTGAAGAGATAACTCAGTGTAAATGTATTCAAAAGCAAGTCCATCTGGCACAATTACTTGTAGTATCAGATGACTATCTTTTCAGATAAATGTCAAATGAACTCTGGCAATCAATGTGAAAGATGACACAGGCAGATTGTCCTCACATGTATTAGATAAATATATTTATTTTGAAATTTTCTCAAATGTTTTAAGTTAAATGTTCAGCTTATGATATTTAGCTTAAAGTTGGTGGCTGCATATATTAATTAAATACAGTAAAGATATAATCTTTACAAGTTTATATACATCACACTCCATTTTGTCTGCCCACTTCAAGCCTAAAATAATATTTGAGAGTGATTAGCTAGTTTTGAATTGAGCCAGCCTTCCTAATGCTGGACAAGGACATCCACGAATCAATGTGATTAAGGCAAAGACCTTATTTTTTCTTTCAGTGTCAAGCTGAGCTTATCAGCAGTCATCTTCCAAAGGCAATTTCCTTCAAGGTTCTCTGAAAACTCAGTAGTAGAAGCCCCTGTTGAGAATGCACAAATGTTTCTATATTATCACTAAAAACAGCATAGTGGAAATTTGACTCACACAAAGGACTCCCCCAGCTAAAATGCTAGAGAAAGGGAAACTCCAATAATCTCAAGGTCAGGAAGACATCAATCAATTCTGCTTTAAAAAAATCCTTAATAATGTATCAGTGGTTCATTAAAATAAGGTAGAGCTAAGGGGAAGCTGAATGAAACTGTCCATTGGAGTATCCACTCTGATTACTAGGCCACTTGTGATCAAAATAGCATATTGTCACTCAGGAATGGAATATGCTACAAAAGTAAGCAGCAATTACAAGCAATGGTGATTTATTGAATTGAATCAGTCCATATGAAATTATCTTGAGGAGAACTTATGCTATTTTCCTTCCATAAACCCTGATTCTACAGGTTAATTAGGATCAGAACATACATATAAGAAGGCTTGATTATTTAGAACAGCTGTCCCCAACCTTTGCGACTTGGCAGGCCAGCAGAGGGGGAAACCAAGCCAAGTGAGCAGCATGCACACATGTGCAGTTCAACTTGCACAAACAGCAGAGCAACATGCATGTACATGTACATGCTCAGTTGTGAATAGGCGGAAGCCTGATAGTGGGCCACAGCCTGGGGGTTGGGGACCCCCAATTTAGAAAACGTATTTTCTGTTTTCCATTATAAGCAAAGGATTCTAAGTGGATTGGTGTAAGAACTGAAAGTAGCAAGATTTCATTCACAGACAGAATTGTTACATAAACATTTAGTAGTTATCTCTAACTTTTAATGAAGGAAAAAGAATGGCCAAAGTCATTCAAAGACACCCAAAAGGCAGGATGGAAAGATATAGACTTTAAACACTTGAGACAATTATATCTAGGGTTTCATCTTTGTATTCATTAGTAGCAGATATTCTGCACTTATATAACATTTGGTCTACAAGAAAGCAATTTATTTAGCCAAATTGTATCGGTGAAATGTCTGCTACAAGATTCTGAATATGAATCTTACTACCTAAGGTGTAAAAATATATTGCCTTGCTGGTGTGAAGTCTTGCAAGTGATAGCACATAAAACCTTGAATTTACTGGGTCTAAGTCGAGCAGCCCTCAGCTGAAGAAGACAAAATCCACCACTTTATATTGAATATGCACATGAAAAATATGCATGTGTAAGACCCTATTTGAGTGTAATGGGCATTTAAGTCTAACAGGCATGCATTACCTTCATTACTTCATTAAGTAAAAGATACTCGGTACTGGGGCCTTCAAGATATATTCATATTGTATCAATTGTTTTCACATCATGATATAGCATAATGTATTGTTGGGTTTATATACAGCATAATGTAATGTATGATTTGTATATTGAGATTTATGGATTAGTATGTTGAATGTATGTCAGTATGGATTAGTATATTATGGATTAGTAGGTATAATATATTGGTAACAAAACCTTTTCACTTTTCCATAAAATCACAATTAAATTCAGCCTTAGTCTATTGTGATATAGACTATTATGAGAATTGACCTATTATCAGTAGGTCAATTATGCTGATAGTTAATGCAATCTCATTTACCATGAACTGGACACAGCCATATAAGCATTTTAAAAAACACATCTGTCACTAAGAGAGAGCCTTGTCTATTAGACTTCTACATCTAAAAAGCTACTATACAGGCTAAGCTTACATATGGGTAGCTCAATTACCTCATGCTGATGACTTTCCATTATTGTAAATTAAAATTTCTGGAGTTCCAGAAAAATGCTAATTGACCTTGGACTTGAAACCTTGTGTATCTGTTGAGCACGAATTTGTGAATAACTATAGCAGTCTGTTCTTTTCATCTGTACATACAATGTAATTTTTTAGTTAACAGGAAGTTTCCAATGATTTGTACAGCTAGGAAACAATGTACTGGTTTTCTGCCAACTCTGAAATGTTTACTGATATTGATAAAGCTTAGTAACAAGTTGTCTATCAAGAAAGAAACCTGACATTTCAGAAAAGAAATCAAACTGTCTTGCTAGTGTTGTCACATAAAATAAGATGGTTTATGTTAAGATACCAACTAAGCAGGAATCATTGCTATTATTTGTTAACAGCAATCCTTGTGTTATTTGTTAACAGAATGGACAGCATGGCTTCTCAGCATGGTTTCTCCAATATAACAAAATAAAGCTAGTTTAATCATTAAAAAATAAAAATAAAATATCAAAGTTTCATGAGGTTGGAAACTGTCTCAGATTTTCTGGGTCTTCACATGGAATCTTTAAAGATTTTAGACATTTTGTTTTTTAACATTTTAAAACCTTTTATTGAAAAAAAAATATCCATGGGAAAATGTTGAGGGTTTTAAAATTTCCTGATGCCTTCAACATGATACAAAAGAAATCAAACTCAAGAGCTCTTTAAGCTGCTAATTCTGTCACCCAATTGTTAAGACTATTAATGCTTTACAAAAAATTAAAAAACACACGAAGTAGTTCTTAATAGTCATGTTTATCCAACATTTTTTTTATTTTTAGGATTTTTTTTCTATTGCTTTTTGAATAGTCTCAACCAGTAATAACAATCACAAAGTAATACTGATCTATGTATAAGTATAAAAAATGGAGAGAGAGAAAGAGATTTACATAGATATATTCTTTGTTTTCACTTTCTCTCTGTATGTATGTATTCCTGTATGTGTGTACGCATTTTCTTTGCATCTCATTTTATTCTTTCTAGTTGTAGTGTTTCCTCCCAATTGGTTTTCTAAAACAATGATAATTGTCCAAAGAGTTTTGTCAGCAGAACCTCAACTTGAGCTCATCTTAAGATAGGACCATTCAGTAACCCCAGCTGAAGCCTTTTATGGCTATACTTTATCTGTAAGGCAATGCTGATACATCATATCAGACAATAGCAAAATAACATGGAACATTTTCATTACAGCAAAATATATTGAGTTTCACTTTCAAAATAAAACATTAATCTCACTGGCATCTCCCATTACTGAATGAACAGGACATTAAAAAACAATAATGAACTTCAGATGTCATACATTGTTGCTTTGTCCTTCATAGTCCAATGCTCCACATCTCTGTTTCAGGACATTTCCAAAAGGATGAAGATTCCTTTTTCCAGATGTTCTTGAAAAATATTTCTTAAATTACAACAATCACTAAGTATTTATTTGGAGTCTCTATTTCTGTCTGAATGTGATTCAGCAGAGAAATGGGGCAAACTCCCTGAACCTGTGGCAATGTTTTCTGTGAAACATAAGATCCAGTGCATGTGGAAAGTCTGCCATATCAGAAGACAAAAATTCTACTGTACATTAAAGTTGCTTCTCTAAAACTGCAAATGTTCCAGAGAGGGCTCAAGATAGAATATAAAGGCAGCACCTTTGCAGAAAGAAATCCGAGGATAAACTTGCCAAAAGAAACTTTGTGTTTCATTTCCTGGTCAAGTGAGCTGTTCCTTTCCAAAGGGTTAGTCCATCAATTGCATGAGATCAGCTGCTAACACTGACTATGATATAAGATCTCAGTTCACAAGATGAAACATACAAATCTTTGAATGTACCCTATGAAAGCATTTATTTCTGTAAGACTTCATGACTTTGCTTGTTTTCCCAGTCCATTAAGACAACTCTTCTATAGTAACATCAAACCACAAGGGACATCCTTGTCGGGAATTCATTCTGAGAAAAACAAGAAAAGAGAAGCAAAAAATATAAAATATAAAAGCAATCAACAAAGATGGGGTGTAACATATCAATGTTTTACGTCCTCCTCCCCTCAAAAAAAACCCATAAAATGAAAAGGATCAAACATTTCTGTCATATTATAACCCTAATACACACCTGCATAGCCCTCCAATTGAAAATAATGAAAAAATAGAACGGATTCATTTTGTATTCCTCTTTTTTAGAGTTAAAAATCTCCCGTGTACACACTTCATCAAAGGGGCTCTATTTTTTCCCCTTCTCCTTCGAAATAATGATCACCTAGCAATATAATAGTCAGTAACATGAAATATTGTGTGGTCAAATTCTTTCAGACAAAAAGAAGAAAGGCTTCACTTCAAGAGCAAAGGGCCTTTATATGATATAAATAAAGAAACAAAATAAAAGGAAGGCTCCTCAATTATTTTTATATGTTAAGGCAATTTCACTTTCCTTTTTTTCTTTTATTCCATGTAAAACAGGCAAAAAGTCACTGTGCTTCTTTTCCCGTGGAACACACAATTCTATGAAATCAAGCATTCAGCCTTCCTTTAAAAAAAAAAGTTTTGCCTGATGGCTGGGGCAAAAAATTATCCATTATCGAGTTAGTCTAGGAAGAGACAAGAGACACAAGGAACAGAACAAAGGGGCCATTTGGCCATTTCAGGCCAAGAGACTATCCTATAAGTCCATTCTAATTGATCTGGGGGCTTTGCTATGTGCTAATTGTAATCAGTATGGATTTTTCATTGATTTGTTTAATGATTTTTTTATATATAATAATCATGAAAAGAAAGACGGCTATGATTCAATTATTTATTCATTCATAGGAACCTTAAAAATGTGTGTGGATAGTTTGTCCTATTCCTTTAATCTGTTTTTTCATAAGCACAACCTGAAGTTTATATTTAATATAATTAGTCCTCATTCAGGGACCACAACTGGAACCGATGACTCAAGCAGGAAGCGAAAAATCATGTGACCGCAACTGTCTTTATGATATTACTTTAGATTTTTTTTTTTATGCTTTTCAGAGTCTGAAGGTGGTGTGGTCCACCAGCGGCCAACGGAGCTGGCAGCAGATTTGGACAGTGAGGAGGTTGGGGAAGAACATGGGCTAGTCCTGGAGTCTGGGAAAAGCTCTGACAAGTGCTCTGCATCAGAGGCAGAGATGAGACCAGGGTAATATGACAGGTATCAGCTGCCTTCAGAGTCAGACATCAGTGAGGCAGACAAACAGGTGGAGCCTGTTTCCAGTGTGTGCATGCGCATAATTGCCAGATGAAGGGAACAGCTAAGGAACAAGAGTCGACTTGGGAGTAAAGCCACAGGTGGACAATGAAGGGAATATTCCCCATAGGGAATAAAAGAGAAGTGAAAGGGGAGTGGTGTTTCCAGGAAACTATTAGTTCATTCCTGCATTCTTGCCAAGTATTGCGGCGTATTGGCCAGTCTCCAAGCCTGATAAAGGTCGATAATTGTGAACTATCTTGAAAGTTAGGAAAGGATAGGAAAGACTTTGCTGGAGAGGAATTCACTATAAATTAAATAAAAGGGGTTTATTGGAATGAGGACTCAACTTCGTGTTACTGGGGAAGCCTAGGTCAGAACAGAAGAATATAAATGCTTATATAGCCCCTTTTCCCTACTCCTTTGCCTTTCAGAATGTTCTCCCCAACACTAGGATAATTAGCAAGAACAAAATCAATATTTGCATTTACATTCAATAGGAAGGAAGGGAATACAAGAGTGACAGACACACAATGCACTACATCAAAAGGTGCCAGTAGCTGCTTAAGAGACAAGCAAAAGCCTTTAGTGTGAAACTGATTTGGATCTTGTCAGTTTCAGGCAGCAGCTATGAGTTGCATGGTTCTATCAACTAATGAATATCACAGAGCTGAGCCTGTTAACTTGTGGTTAGCATTTTTTAGCAATGCACTGTGCTGTGGTGAAAAGTTTGGCTATAGACAATTAGTCTGCTTTGTGATTGGGGGAGGTAAGAAAATCATGATAAAGCACAGAACAACGTGTACTAATTAACTATAATGGCAAACATGTAACAGAGAAACAGATGCTGTGAAATTCATAAATGTGGATATTGATCACAAAATTACTTTTCATCATAGATGTAACTGTGAATGGTCACTGACCAAGGCAGTCCCTAACAAGGATTTTCTGTATACTCAGATTTTTTAAGGTATTCACTTTCATGATTTACTCTTCACAAATCTGGTTCAACACAAGAGTGTCAATGGAAACCAATGAAGTCTCACAAGCAGAAGAACCATCTGAGCAGACTCTAATACAGAATCCTTTTCTTTTTGCTATCATTCTTGTACTACCATAGCTACAATGTTCAATGGATAAGTTCATATTGTAAATTCACTGGATAACAACTCTTTCAACCATTCAGAAATAAGTCAATATGTCTTTCAAGTGTGGCCTAATATTAAATTCTTTAACTTATAGGTGTAAATTAATAAACAATGATATTTTTATTGATGAAATTAAGATGACATTAAGACAATTCCTACTGAATTCATGGCATACCCTTATGCTAATGACACACACTTGTTGAATTCATATTTTGCTTCACTCATATTTCTCTTAATCTATGATACTGAATTTTGCACTATCCTTTTCATCTGGCCACATTTTTAAATGTACATTTTTGAGTTGTAAAAGCAATATTCCCTGAGGTAAAGAAAAAGTAGTGAGGGGTTGTTGTTGTTTTTTGCCAACTGCAACTTTAACATTAAGAGTACACAACATCTCTGAATCGTTCTATCAAAGTGCAATAAACATTCTTCCCATTTATCCACAGAGCAAGGGTATCAAACATAGCCTCACTGTTTTGGGGGGCTCTTTTTTCCTCTTCTTTTCTGATGAATTGAAGTTAGGTTGTTCTCTGTTTTTGTATGAAGAACCCCGACTCAATTCCCTCTCGCTGTAAGGTGGCAGAGTATCTTCTCCTTCCTCTTGTTGTGGAGGTTGTTGCTGCTGCTGTTCTGCTTTATAAGTTGATGGTGGTGACCAAGCATAGTAAGATCCTCCCCTTTGACTGGATTGTGAGCTGAGCTTTGAAGGCGACTCACTATGTTCACCATTCTCATCATAGCTTCGTGATTTCCTTTCGAGGGCACTAGTGAGGTAGGAGTGGTCATACTTCTGACTTCCTCCAGGTGTCCGACACACTAGCCTAGGCAGGTGTTTCTCTTCATGTATACGTCTCCTAGGTGGACTGTATCTCCAACCCCGGTCTGAGTCTGTTACTGGTTCACGGTTTCCTCCCCTGCATTTACTATAAAAATTATCTGAATTCTCCAGATGTTGTATTGGTCCCACCCTTGATCCTGTTCTCTCAAAGTGTCGTGGCTCCTGACTCGCCTCAGCCCGATGGACCTGTTGACTGTAAGATTCAGCAAAGGCTGCTAATTCATCCATGGAGACAGCTGGCACTCCAAAAGAAAAATTCTTTCTTGAAAGCATTTCTGACTTTGATCTCTGCTGGCTGCGTAAGAGATAAAAGAGATGCTTTGAATTTTTGGTTTAATTTTTTTAGATTAATTATGTAACCTACTTGCCTGTTCAGCCAATGTAAGTAATTCCCAGATGAACATTTAAAATATTATAATAGTATTATACTCGTACTGGCAGCACCCAAGTAAGCAGTGGAAAATTCTTTTTTAATACTGATTGCCCTATTTCTAGAGCAGAGGAAAGTATATACCTCAACAAAGACAAAAATTTTTATCTGTGTAGTTTTCTATATCCAGACTATCTGAAAAAGTTATTCTCCAAAGTCTCCAGTAGAGGTCTTTTACCACATGCTCTTTCAATTGGATTTGTAGCTATTGAATTTGGACCCTTTGTCAGGCAAATCATCTGCTGTGCTGTCAAACTATAGCTAATAGAACTACAATAAGGATAATCCACATGCATGACTCCAAGATATTCATTTTAACCTCAGTACAAATAATGACAGAGACTTAAGATCACAGAGCTGAGCCTGTAAACTGCTGGTTAGCATTGTATTGATCAGATAAGAACAATCAACTAAGAGAATAATACTATGCCATTTCTTACATCCCATCTTTCCTCTAGGTTGAGATAGCCTGGCCCAGAGAATGACTATTACAAGTCAAGCATGTGTTGGGGAAATCCTGGTTTGGTAATAGTACATATGACTAAGGTTTGACACAGTAGTTGGTTGGTTGCAAGCTAAACGAGACAGCAGTATAGTATTTTGGGAGAGGAAAAAAAAGAAAGAGGGAATTTTACTTTACTTTGTATCAATCACTTCAAATATCGCTCTATTTCTGACCACAAAGAAAGTGATGAAGTTGTCTACTATAGACTGTGTATTATGGAGTGTAATACATCTTATGAAAAGATATTATTTTAAAGAAACCTAAAATCTGATTTGTTGAATGTGATACAGTGCCTAATCAACACTATCCAGATGGTTGACATATCAGTATGGCTCCCTAAACAGGCTGTTCTTGGATGTTAGATGTTTTATGCTGTCTGACAATGTCCAAAAGATAAAGCGCACAAAATACATTTTCCAGATACGACAATGCCCTTTTACTGTGCTTTAACTGTGCAAGCTACTTTGTAACTTAGCTTAACTATTATTAATTATATAACCCATATTTATTGTGTACAACTCAAGATAGTATACATAATGTTCATTCCTCATAACAGCAGTGGGGGGCTGTTGGGCTGAGAGAGAGATTGGCATGAAGTCACCCAGGTAGCTTTCATGCCTAAGGGAGGACCAGCAATCACAGCCTCCCAGTTTCCAATCCAGCGTTTTAACCACTATATCAAACTGGCTTTCCTTGTGTTTATCATATCCAGTGAGGTATATCAGATCTTTTAAATGCCTTATGTTTATACTTGCTATTCATCCATATAAATCAGGAAAGTAAAAATACCGAAAAGCAATAGTCTTCTGTTTCCACTTTCCACCATTGAACTCACCTCATTCTGAAGCTTCCTCTGTCTTCCCTGTAATCAGAACGTGTTTGTGGCCTGGATGTACCACTTCCACTAACAACCCCTGTCCAGTACTCAGCATCACCACCCATATCTCCTGAAGGAGGAAGTGCTTTTCTGCACACTTGACGGTAAGATTGGCGGAAGTTGGGACCCCCGTCGTGTAAAGAACTGAGCTCTGAGATGGTGTTACTGTCTGGGATGAAAGATTGTAGTTATTGGGAAAGTGTTAGAGAAGATACAATTTCTTGAGACGCTCATACCACCCTGAACATTAGTTACCCTCAAAAAAATGCTATAGAGCACTGCACACCAGAACAACTAGACACAAGAACAGTTTTTCCCCGAACGCCATCACTCTGCTAAACAAATAATTCCCTCAACGCTGTCAAACTATTTACTAAGTCTGCACTACTATTGATCTTCTCATCATTCCCATCACCCATCTCCTTCCACTTATGACTGTAACTTTGTTGCTTGTATCCTTACGATTTATATTGACTAATATGATTTGATTGCTTTTTTGTACCCTATGACTATTATTAAGTGTTGTACATTATGATTCTTGATGAACGTACAGTATCTTTTCTTTTATGTACACTGAGAGCATATGCACACAAATTCCTTGTGTGTTCAATCATACTTGGCCAATACAAAATTCTATTCTATTCCATTCCATTCCATTCCATTCTATTCTATTCTAGTTGAATAAACATTTTCATTGTTTACTTATGATGTAGAAGAATTTACAAACAATAGTTCTCAACCTTACTTATTTTAATTCTCACCACTGATTCTGTCAAAAACCTAGCTGCCACTTGTGGGGAAAAGTCAAATTTTTCAAATTGTATCATACATATAAACTTATGTTCTACTATTATGTTTATCACTATCAGTAATTATGATACATTTTAAGAGCAAAAAACTTGCATTAGTACTATGATCATAAACTTTACCCTGCAGCTCTAAAAAGAATAGATGAGATTAATTGGGGTGAAACAGTGTTTGACATGGGAAACCTTTGCAAATCAAGAACTATTCCAAATAATGAGACATGGCAGAAAACATTTATTTATCTATTTGTTTAATAACAAGCTTATGTTTTCATAAGATGCTCCAAAGCTAGATGCCAGGAGGTCCTCTGCTAAATGCTCAACTTCCTTTGTCTTACCACATTCAAGTGGAGAATTACTTTGCCTTCCACCTATCTGGTCTTCCTTTCTGTTATAAATATACATACAGTATGTGACAAGGGTTCCACAGTATTATTTAATGGACTCTGTCTGACCAAGGGAAACTTAAAATTGTAGTCATCATCAACAATCTCTTGTTTGGGAAATTTCCCAGCATTCTGCAGCATAAAATCTCATTCTTGCAAAGAACAGAATACTGGCTGACTTTTGGTGTGTAGCATGCTGGCTGATTTTCTTTACTCTCATGATAATCTACTAGGAAGAATGTTCTGTCATTTAGTCCTTGGTACTGATGATGCTGGAAAGGCCTGAGATAATTGACTTAGCATTTCTCCATCTGACTAAGACCTGAGTGGGAAGGATTCATTTCTTTGGGGGCAATGAGGATGTTGCCAGTGTGCTTGTTCCCAAAAGAATCAAATAAGATAGCCCCATTAGGAATCCCTAGAAAAACTGAGCAATTTAAAGGTCAAGGCCTTCTGCTTGTGTTATATGTGTGCTTTGTTATACTTGCTGGCATACTGTTTATTACTGCTAAGTATATACAGTATCTAAGGATGTTAGTACTGGTATTTGCTGCAGGATGGGTGTATAGAAGAAGGAGTTTTCAGGCAATGGAAGATATATCACTGGGAGCACAATTAGTCAAATAAAGAAAAATAACAAGCTAAATGTTTGAAAGCTGTCCCATTTCCAAATCAAGAATTCCAGGCCATCTTCTGTTATTTTGGTGATGCTTTAAGAAACTAGGTCACTTTATTACTAACATTCTACCCATTATTTCAGTGCAGATGAGAGGACTGATTGACATACATTATCAAAAATTGGGTGCAGATATTGATAGCATTATTCTCATCCTTTCTGCTCATTTAAGTAATAATTTCAGGGCAACCTAGTTTGGAGGACCAAGGAGGGAGTGCTGATGTTTTCATAAAGATTTCACCATTCTTATAAGGAAATATTCAGTGTTTCCATGTATTTGGTGCTGGACCAGATAGTAGTATTGCTGGCATATTAATCATCACGTTCTCCAACAACCTCTCTGGTTAAAGTGGCTAAAGTGGCCTTAGAGGTGACAGTGAAGAAGCAAGAAACATTAATTTAGACTTGTAACATTGCTCTTTGGCAGAACTGTTTCAGGTAGTGAACAGACTCTTCAACAATGACCCAGTAATGACAGCTCCTAAAATGTTAGCTTGTTCACTGTGGTGAATTTGCTAAGGACTTAATTTGCATCTATTATAGCTGAATCTGGAGAGATATATAGATCACCAAGAAGATCTATATATATGAAGATCTATATCTTCATGTTTTAGTTGACCAGTTTCAGTTTCCGAGAATTGAGGATAGCAATATGTTCCACCTATCACCTGCAAATTTGATTTTTGTCCATTTTGCTTATTACATCTAGCAGACAGGAACTGATGATATTGATCCAGGGAGAGGTAAATGCCTTCTCTGCTCGAAAAGAAGTGGTGGTTTAATCCTTTCTAAAGACCACACTTTAGACTTGGGAGATACTTGAGAACTATTGCCCTATTACAGATATTATTGCTTGGGCAAAATGCTTGATAGGATGATGAACAATTTATTTATGTGTTATTGGATAATATTGATACACTAGACCTGTTCCAGTTTGCTTTCAGGCCTGGTTTGGCACTGAAGCTACTTTGGTTTCTTTGCTAGATAACAGATTCAATGGGAAATACAGGATAAGTGCAACTTTCTAATCTCTCCTGGATTTAATCTTAGTATTTTACCATCTACAGCTGAAGCATTATTTTTCAATGGCTTGGTGCCTACTCCAGAAAAGATTAAGGGACTACAGAGTCCCTGGCTCCAGAAAAGATCCATTTTATCACTCTTGTTTAATATCTATATTAATTCTATTATGGTGCTATCATCAGTAGATTTGGAGTTGAGTATCATTTGTATACTGATGATATCTCTAGCTCTAATTGGTAGGTTTTTTTGTAGATTACTTTTGCCTGGAATTGGATCAATAAGCAGAAGTTGAATCCAACAAGATGGAAACACTGTGGATTGATTGTCTATGAACTGGAAAAAAGTTCAGTTCTGGGTGACATTACTATTTATTCCCTACGAAGAAGGTGGTACCCAGTGTTGGGGTATTAGATTTTCTTCTGTCACTTGAATGCTGGCAGCTGCTGGCATGCCCTTCTGATCAGGGATAATCCATGCCCTGGTAACATATGCATATTTGAGTTATTGCAATGAACTTGATATGGGTGTGTTATTCTGGATCTGTTCTTGAAGATGGCACAAAAAATGCTGCTAATATAGAATGCAGAAGTGATTATTGCTTTGCTTACTTCACTTAGATGTATTCCTTTATTTTGAGTTTATGGCTTATACATTTCTTTGAAAAGTTTCTTTGAACAGTGGGAGGCTATACATTTTTTAAAGAACTAAATGTCTGGTAAGTCTAATTTTAAAGATTGGTCCAGTTTAAAAATATTACAAAAATGACTGCAGATCAGAGCTCAATAGGGGGAAAAAAGTTCAGGGAAAAAAAATAGAGACTACATCTTAAAAAGTGGTGCCTTTATAGTGAAGTCTGCTTATAGAACAGCATATCAAACCAATGTGACATTTATATTATAATGTAAACATTTTCATATGCATTATTTCTATGGTGTCAGAAATATGGGATCTCAGTAATACTTTTTCTGGAATGGTAAATGCAGCTTTTCACAATGACTTGATGTTTCCCACCCATCACCCCCATTGCTTATCCCACTGCATGCAATGACATTTGGATCCTAGGCATTCCAATCTGGAGGGAACCTTTTTATAGTATTCTTAGTGGGTGGCAATGGCAGCATGTTCAGTGATGAGTGTTGTAGAACACCATGTAATTTGCTAGTTTTTCTCAGAACTATGTTTAAAGTCATTCCTTCAGTCTGCCTATCAATTTATTGAGGCAGCCTGCATGTCTGAGACAGCTAGAATGTACTGGCTCTTTTAAAGTGAGTCTATTGAACGTGTGTGCTAAAAATAGACAGCAGCAATTATTATTTTTTACATAAAAACCCCAGTATTCATCAAATCTGAGAGGACTAGATGAGTCAATGACTTGGGTTACTATTTTGTTTCACTTGAAATGATTGCTATATACAGATAGATATAAGATAAAGTATCCGTGGGTAGCAATTTGTGGACATGCACCTGCTATAATATTCTTTAGGAAAAAAACACTTCAATGAATGACTCAGTTATTCACAGTGGAAATGGTAATATAGCTAATTTATCTTCTTCCTAAACTACTTGTTAAATCTTTTTAAAATCTGGTTTATAGAAAATTGGTTAAAAGTGGATTATATTATATATTACTAGTTTATGACATAAACAATATTTAAACTACTTTTAAAAAGTAAGCCATATATTCATTAGCTAAACAATCGAGGAAATAGGCAGTTCTAATCCTTGATTCTTATTGAAGTAAGAGGTCTTATTTTATACAGCATTGCATGCAGTGGCTCATTTAATTGAATATTTTTGTACTTATTGAAAAAGTCACATGAAAGTTCCAACCTCCTTCCAACTGCAATATATGAACTGGATAACATGTTTATGTAACTTAATTTATACGATTAACAGATTTATCAAGCATCCAGAAAATTTCTCCTAAGGATTTTTGGAAATTAGCACTTTTTTACTAACAACACCTGGAACCAGTGTTACCTAAAGGATAGAATATGGTGGTGAGCATGGCAGTGGGAGGTCTATGTTAAAATTCCATAATATTTTAAATTGAAGAAAGGACAGCATTAGGTTGAAATAGTTGATAAAATTGTTTCTCACATCTCTCTCGCATCCTTCTGGCTGGATCAAACTGGGACAATTCTTTCTCAACATAGTATAGCACCTTCATAGAATCTCTGTCTTTATCAGTTTGTATTCGGTAACCCTTGTGCACTGCATAGAGAAGTAAGTGATTAGTAAATGTAGTCTTTCTAGGAAACAAATATCTAACATTCCATTAGGAGGTTATTGTCCTATGATGTATAACTGTCCTAGCAGTTTTTAAGTATTTAGAAATATATTTTATTAAATAATAAACCTTTACTAGCTACTGATGATGGGGAGGTTTCCAAGTCCACTTCAAAGTGCTGCTTGTCATCTTTAAAGCCCTGCTTGGGTCAGCTTCTACCTGTCTCTCTTTACTCTAGCTTTCTCCGAATTTCATCTGCCCATTCAGTAACATCTGACAGAGAGAGTTTACTAGGAATCCCAGCATCAATGGAATGTAATCTTCACTGAATCCAGAATTCAAATTTTCTTCATGGTTTTCCTATTCCTTTGCAAACAGAAACATTCCCAACTAGATATCTGCCACAACTACTCCTAAATTCATTTTTAGACAGTCATAAAACATAGCTCTTCATTTGACATTTAGAGATAAGATAATACTAGGATAACTTTCTTGATTAGTCAATTGACTATATAAAAGCAGGATAAGGAAATTTTATACTTTTCTAATTAGTAGTGCATCCAATTGATTGAATTATAACTGATTCTGTTATAAATTCTATTTATTTTAACATTCCAGAAATGAAGTGGCATAGCAACATATTGGAGAGGGAGGGAGGGAGGGAGGGAGGAAGAGATTACCACTTTGTGTTCCTGCACCAGATTCACTTGGTGCCAAGGGAGGTAGATGTGACTTCTCGACAAGGACAGCATGAGATGGGACGCCACTACCCAAAACAGTAGGGATACAGTATGGACCTGGGATTGATGTGACTGCTGGAGGATATCCAGCTTTTGCAGCTTTTCCAGCTTCATACACTGAAAAAAGAGTAACAAACAATACTTAAAATATATCAATGAGCAGCTGTCCTTTTCTTGTTTAGCTAGCAGATGACAATCTTGGCTGAATGTGAAAAATGAAGAAGAATTGGATCTGATCACTATTCAAACTGGATTCCATGAGAAAATCTCAGGAGTGTAGGCTACATTGGAAATGGAAATAGAAAACCTAAAATCATTAGCTGAGCACAACTCAGAAGATTTGTCAGACTAGCTTCTCCTCGATCCTGGAAACATGAAGGAATAAGCATTATAATGGAAATTTAGTGAACTCATTTTAAAGAAGCAATCTCACTAGAAGATATTCCAGAACACAATTTACATATTAGTGCCACAGGAAAATTTGGTTTTTGAACTGGTTAGTTGTACAAAATTTGAACAATTGAATAGACAAGTCCAGGATATAAATGAAATTTGAAAAAATATAACCAGCCACTCTCTTGCTGAGGAGGGGGCTGAACTTAGGAACCTCATATTTCCAACTCAATGATTCCTCCCTTAATCTCATAGCAGTTGACCTTTACTACCATTGACAGCTTCAAGTTAGTATAAAAGGACAACCTGTTGAACAGATATGGTAACAAAGTAGGACTAATACAAACAAAAATGTGCACAAAAAGATCGTATGAATGTTCTTTCTCGCCATATAGTCATTTTGATTCAGAAAAATGAGTGCCATTTTATATATGCATTCATTGAGAATGCATACCTATCTTCTCCAGTACAATAATGCGGATCTTTTTAACTAACTGAATTTGCAGATGAATTTAAATGTCATTTAGCTACCACTGTTGATTGAAGCTGCTGAAAAGTTACGAAAAACATTTAAATCATCAAAAATTAAACAGCAGCTTTAAAAAAATAACACTTTTAAAAGTTAACATTGCAAACTCACACCCAATGGTGGCTTTGTGCTAGCTGTTAATATACCTGCTAATTGAAACCAGAGAAACCTGCAAATTGTCTGTGCCATTATCCATATTAATTTCAAAGATCTCAACACTTTTAGATGAGCTCTTGAGAAAGCTTGTAGAATTGCAGATAAGAAGACTGACAAAATCTGGGTGTGCTAGCAAAAAAATCTCACAATTAGGTACATTATCCTACACTAGCAGTACAAATAAAGTGTAAACTTTATAGTCAGCTATACAACAAGTTAAATAAAAAAACAAAACAGTAACTTGTTTATACAAAAGGCCAAAGGAAGTTATACCAACAGACATGTTTTAAAAATGTACTAAAGCAGATGTCCCCAACCTGTCCATGGCCTGTTAGGAACCAGGCCATGCAAGCGGCGAGCAAGCAAGCGAAGCCTCATCTCACCATGTGCGGAATCTACCTTACATGCAAAACCATCCCCCCTCCTCCGGTCCATGGAAAAATTATTTTCCAGGAAACTGGTTCCTGGTACCAGAAAGATTGGGACTCCTGTTCTAAAGCAATGTTTCCCAATTTCAGCAACTTTAAGATGCATAGGCTTTCATTTTAAAGTTTCATCTAAAGTTACTGAAGTTGAGGAACAGTATTCTAAAATGTCATAAAACAAAGTAGTCCAACTTTATTCAACCTCCAGTAGTTATACAGTACATAACTAGTTAAACATGTTTTCAGCTAGACTGGAAATATCTTATTGCTATCCCATGAGTAACAACATTTATATGAAATTTAGTCTTCTGAAAGGCCAGATAATTTAAGTTTTAGCTTTTTATACTGATTTTTATACTATATGTACCCTAACTATAGCTTTCAATCCCATGAATAGCAATAGCACTTAGACTTATATACTGCTTCACAGTGCTTTAAGCCCTCTCTAAGCGGTTTACAGAGTAAGAATATTGCTCCCAACAATCTGGGTCCTCATTTTACCAACCTTGAAAAGATGGAAAGCTGAGTCAACCTTGAGCCGGTAAGAATCGAACTGCTGAACTGCTGGCAGCTGGCAGTCAGCAGAAGTATCCTGCAGTACTATATTCTAACCACTGTGCCACCATGACTCCTAGCACATAATTTTTCTTTATATAAAGAAATATACCAGACAGACAATGTATCTTGATGAAAGATTTGTTTACACTTTGATCCGCATTTTATACAGTTACTCACATGCTCGTGGACAACAGCAGGTATCTGGACAGCAAGGGCAACGAATGTAACAGCAGCAGTTATGAGGACAGCATTGGCACCAGCAAATGCCGATTAGGAGAAAGAAAAGGAAAAACCCGAGGATCACCAAGCCTACAAACATCCATTCTGTAAACAAAAAGAAGACATATGAATAAAAGTTGGAGGTGTCAACCAATAACTGATTAATTGATCAATGAAATACAAATAATAAATGAATTACACAATACATAGGCTGAAAACAAATGCTGATCTTTAGCTCATTATACTTATTTGATAAAACCAGTTTAAATTAAAAGTAGACCCATGAATCTCAATCCTAGAACTATTTAAGACGGAAGAAATAGTATTTCCTGAGAGGGTCTATAAGGAGTAATACACTTTGTATTGTGTATTACGGAGAATAGCAATATAATGACACACATGTTTATGAAATGAAAAGCTCAAAATCCTCTTTTTGCTCATTTCAAATGGATATTTGTTCTGCTAATCGAAATTCGAATTTGTTAGCTGAATGAACAGTCAAAAAAAATTGGGCATAGAGAGGCGTGAGGATTTCCATCTAGAATATATGTATGGGATTATTTTGAAATACATTAAGCAATGAAATAATGAATAAAATAATTAATTTTATAATAATGACATAATAAAACAGTGTAATATAATATGCAATAATTCAAACATCATAAAGTTGCCAAATCATAAAAACTCATAATAAAAGATATCTTACAGCAATAATCAATTTGTGTGGTCTGGATGCTCTCTGATACCATTTTGGTGATATCTTTGCAGTTATTTCATTACTAAACTGGATAACATTATCACCAAACTAGGTAAGATCATCAGTTACTAGGTAATGAAACGACTGCAAGAAAACTGTCAAGTTCAGAGAGCACCAAGGATCCCACAGTTCAATCCAGAGCAATAACATTATCTTCTATCAATAATTAATCTTGAAGTTAGCCATTCCTTGGCCAGCTATTCCCTTATTGTTTGGCACCTCAACAGATAAAATATAGCTTCGTGATCTTTCTAAATGTCAATAGAAAAGAAGCTATCCTTAATTTGAATACAAGCTAAAATGATGACTATTTTATGTAACTAAAATTACGACTTTATTGGATTTATGAAGAAGCATGTAGTGTTGAAAAAGAACTGTTAGATTTTTAAGTAGGTTTTTTAAGTAGGTTTGTTTTAAAAGATCAGGAAACAATTTAACAATTCTTTATCAATGTATGTTTATACTAGAATATATACATCCAATTGTTGTAAACTGGTATAATTACAGTAGGCTAGGTATAAAAGGCTAGTAATGGAATCAAAATTCCCTAATATGCTGTCCATAAATGCTGGTATTCAAATCAAATGATCAGGAATCCATCATTCTTGTTGGGAATGAAAACCAATACATCTCAAGAAAACATACTGGTAAAATGTGCTCTGAATGTGGCATGAGATAAAGAATGGCCAGTCTTTATGTTGCCAGGATCTTTTTTTTTTTTTTTTGGAATAGGAGGGCCAAAGCAGGGAAGATGATGACGCAAAGAAAGTAGACCCATGCAACACACTCATGATAATAATTTCTTTTCTTTTTTTATGTTTTAAATGGAAACATTGTTTTAAGAATACAGTACATTTGATCTCTAAATAAGGTAAGCTTCCTTACTGAATATGGTGTGAAATAATAATAGTAACCTATAAAATGAGGCTTGGGATTGACATTCATACATCGCTAGCATTTCAAACTCACTCAACCATGATCTTAATATTAATATAATTGATAATTAGTATTTAGAACATAAACATACTTCCCACGAAGTATCCATATTCACTTATACAATCCTAGCCTCTGAGTTATTCGAAGGGAAGGCAAGATATAAATCTAATTAATAAATGAATAAAACACTCTTTTTACATCTCATCTTGACCTGTTAAAAACCTTACCACTCACCCCTACTCTCCATAAATTGCAGAGTTATTGAAGAGGTAAGGCTACAAGTAAAAGCAAAGAATAAATTCACGAACAAAGTACAGTAGAAAACAGAAAGTGTTAGATGGCAGAGTACCTGACATAATATCCACAGCAAAACTGGGTAAGAGACCAGCAAGCATCCCTGTCCTGCCTAGAAAAGACCAGGAGGAATGGAAAGAAGGAAGTTAGTGCAGGAAAATCACTTCCCATTCTTTGTCTTAACATTAAGCTCATAGAACTGCATGGTATAAAGCCTGTATATGCTCTTTTAGAATATTGATCATCTCTGCTTTGTTTCTCATGACATACAGTAAGTACCTGTGATGAAATGCTTACTATTTTACATATTGTAACAAGTTCATTATAATATTCTATATATAATGCCGCAATATGCTAGCTGATACCATAAGGCTTTGACAGATACTCTTTTGTGTTTTCTTGACCATTACCTATTGATAAGTTACCTACGTTTTTCAAAAGTTACCCACAATACTGTCTATATTAGGTTGAACTTACTGTATGTATGAATATTGTCGTTCTGTTCTGCGTTTATATTTGGTCCAGCATGGATAACTTTCTGTTTTGACTTTCATTACGTTTCACTGGTAAAATTTTACATACAACTTAGGTAGATTTTAACATCATATACTTTATCTTAACTATGCAGGAGGCAACCTCATTTGGGCTTAATCAGGTTGTCATCAGCGCAAGAATGCAGATGGGAATACAGTAATTGTTCTTTTACCATATCAAGATATTCCTTTATAAGACCCTCCCACAAGATGGCTGCTGATCATTAAGAGGATTTTTCTCTCCTGCCGATGATTTACTGATTTTGCTGCCAAAGTTGGCTGTTTGGAAATGCTGCTCCCTCGATTTCAATGGAAACACTTAGGAATGATCCAAGATGACTTTTGGATGACCATGGACCAAACCTGGATAGAGGAATCTTGAAGATTGCAATTTCCAGTAGGAGAGGCTAGAAAGTCAGGTCTTTTCTTCTTGGCTGATCATTTTTTTAACCAAGTCTGGGTTTTAACTACTTGAAGTTTCTATTTTACTTTGCTTTTTATCTCTAAAAGTTAACTGACTGGTTGAATGCTGATTTATTTTAATCCCCTGCTAGACTTTATCTGTTTTCTCTCTCGCTCTCTTTTTTGGGATTTACTTTGCTGTTTTGAATAACTATTCCTTTTCCGTAAGGAAGTTATAGCATGTTCTTGGATAGTGAAAGTGTCTTCACTTGATTTACATTTATATTGGACTTTCACTACAGGGATTTTGCATTTTATTAATTTGCAAAAAGTTTGGAGCTTGTTTTTTTAAATTTTTCTTTTAATTTTGGATTGAAATATCCCAAAAAATATCCTCCCTGTTTCTCTATACATTTTTTACTGTGAGGAATATCACTTAAGCATTCTTTGTTCTCTGTCCTTGAAGAGCTTTCTTATCTTGGGTTGCTAAACTACAAGAGAGCAAATAATGTATCAGTTTATAGAAAAGCCACTCTGACTGGCATTTGTGAAAAGACTGCTTTTTAACATACAAACCCAATTTGAAAACTTTTTAAAAGTTTGACAAAATAATAATGCTACAAAGAATGCCCAGATGCAAGTAACTGCAGTTAAACCAGATTTACAAAAGGAACTTGGTTTGAAATTGGAAAATTTGGTGGAGAAGACTGAAAGAAATATGGACCTTACAAACTTAGAATTGACTGAATGAATAAGTGATAAATTAGTCTCCCTTAAGAAGACTGAGGGAAATTGGGGAATGGATTTATTATATTCAACTGGAAAACAATTTCTTCTGGACTCTTGGAAAATAGATCGATTTTGGAGAATGGTTTTATTATATTTAACCAACTGATAAGAGATATTATTTAGAAGAAAACAAAGATATTTGACCAAGGACAAATCAGAGTTAACAGCTGAGATGGTTTGGGACAGTTAAGAAGCTGTGGTAAACTTTCTATAAGTTAAATACAAAAATAGATTGTTAACAGAGGGTTTTGAAATTTTAATCTTGTCTTTTTTATCATATCTGTTAATTGTTTTGTTATTAATATAATAGGTAGATGACAAATTATTAATATTTTTCAAATAAAGTTAGAAGTTTAAAAATTTTGAGCTTGTTTGGCAGGGGGTGGAATACTAATATTGTTGAATTATATTTAATCAGTGTTAAACTAGTGGAAATAATATGCGTATATGTGTTTCTGCCCTTTTTAATGTACTTTTTAATGTCTTGCTTATTTTTTTTTTTTTTTTTTTGTTCATTTCTGTAAAAAAAAACCTTTTGGGGGAGTTTTGTTTTTTAATTTTTTTAATAAAAATTCAAGATAAAAAAATATTTTTCTTTGTAAATGGACTAACGCTATATTTCTATATCAATTGAGGTTAATTCTTGAAGGATCAGTGCAAAGGTTATGACTACTTTAATCTCTGAGGGCACAAGCTACATGAAGTCTTCTGCATTATGTACAGGACTTGGAACCCTGGTAGTGCAGTATCACAGGCAAACTCTGACCACAGCCTGAAGCTTGATCCTGACAGGGCTCAAGATTGACTCAGCCTTCCTTACTTCCAGGGCAAGGAAGGCTGCACCACCAAGGTGATGGTTTCTTACCTCCCGCCTTGAAAGAGGCGGTGGTAAGGCCCCTCCTCAAGAAGCCTGCTCTGGATCCAGCTGTTTTGGCTAACTACCGTCCAGTCTCCAACCTTCACTTTGTTGCGAAGGTTGTTGAGAGTGTGGTTGCGCGGCAGCTCCCACAGTACCTGGATGAAACTGTCTATCTGCATCCATTCCAGTCCAGCTTCAGACCTGGGTACAGCACGGAAACGGCATTGGTCGCGTTGGTCGATGATCTCTGGAGAGCTCAGGACAGAGGATGTGTCTCTCTTCTGGTCCTATTAGATCTCTCAGTAGCTTTTGATACCATCGACCATGGTATCATGCTGCGCCGGCTGGAGGGGTTGGGAGTGGGAGGCACCATCTTACGGTGGTTCTCCTCCTATCTCTCCGACCAGTCGCAGTCCGTGTTGGCTGGGGGGCAGAGGTTGACCTCAAGGCACCTTGCTTGTGGGGTGCCACAAGGGTCGGTCCTCTTGCCTCTCCTGTTCAACATTTATGTGAAGCCGCTGGGTGAGATCATCCATGGATTTGGGGTGCGGTGCCATCTGTACGCTGATGACACTCAGCTGTACATCTCCACCCCAGACCACTCCAACGATGCCCTTGAAGTGATGTCCCGGTGCCTGAAAGCCCTGCGGGTCTGGATGGGAGGAACAGGCTCCAACTCAACCCCTCCAAGACCGAGTGGCTGTGGTTGCCGGAGTCCCGATATAGCCAGCTGGTGCCATCGTTGGCTATTGGGGGCGAGTCATTGGCCCCCACGGAGAGGGCTCGTAACTTGGGCGTCCTCCTGGATGCATGGCTGTCTTTAGAAGAGCATATGACGGCCGTGGCCAGGGGGGCTTTTTATCAGGTTCGCCTGATACGCCAGTTGCGGCCCTTTCTGGATCGGGACTCCTTATGCATGGTCACTCACGCCCTCATCACTTCTCACCTGAACTACTGCAATGCTCTCTACATGGGACTCCCCTTGAGGAGCACCCGGAGGCTCCAGCTGGTCAGAATGCGACCGTGCGGGTAATTATGGGGGCGACATGGCGCTCCCATGTAACATCTCTCCTGTGCGAGCTGCACTGGCTCCCGGTGGTCTTCCGGGTGCGCTTCAAGGTATTGGTTCTCATCTTTAAAGCACTCCATGGCTTAGGGCCCAGGTACTTATGAGACCACCTTCTGCCACCAATAACCTCCCACCGGCCAATTCGCTCCCACAGAGAGGGTCTCCTCAGGGTGCCGTCGGTCAAGCAATGTCGACTGACGACCCCCAGGGAGAGAGCCTTCTCTGTGGGGGCACCCGCCCTCTGGAACGAGCTACCCCCAGGAATACGACTGATCCCGGACCACCGTACTTTCTGCCGAGCGTTAAACACCTTCTTATTCCAGCAAGCCGGGCTGGCTTAAAATTTTAATGGGTTATTTTATGGGGAAAGGGTTTTAAAATTTAGGGAAGCCAAACTGATTTAATTCTGTTTTAATTCTTTTAATTTTTATACCGTATGTGTTTTAAATTTTGCCTGTTCACCGCCCTGAGTCCTTCGGGAGAAGGGCGGTATATAAATTTAAATAATAAATAAATAAATAAATAAAAGGTCGGTAAACTGCATCACCAAGGTCAGTAAACTGTGCCACCAAGGTCGGCAAAATGAGGACCCAGATTGTTGGGGGCTATATGCAAATAATGCTTATATTGTAAACTGCCCAGAAAGTGTTGGGGTGGTATATAAGCCTAAATGCTATTTCTATTGCTATTATACATATTACTTGTATGTATGTAATATATCCAGGCACTATTATACACATTTTAAATGGCTATGCTTTCTGCATCTATTATTATAGCTTGAATTCTAAGCCATTTATTTCATTGTTTACATTTAGGCTAGTCCTTCCTCAGATAATATTTGCATGATTTGTATTTGAATTTCTAACTACATTTTTGTTCTTTGGAACTGCATATTTCGCCTTTCATGTTTTGTTATAAGAAGCATAATAAAACAGAATACTATTGCAAAACATGGGATAAGCTTCATTTTAAAAAAAACAAAGTTTGCAGTTTCATAAGTGTGGCAAACATGAAAGTTATTACACGAGCAGAATTTATTATTACCATTCAGATTCTATATTGTATGTTGTTGCATTCAATGTATATGTATATAATTGATTTTCTTAAAGGTGCATTCAATCCTTTCATATAAGGTTTGGGAACTGATTCCAAATAGATTTGAGTTCTTCCAAACAGACAGATCTGAGAATTTTCAACAGGTTGCACTGGCAGGAGCACTGATGATGTTACCTAGTTTTGGGTAATAAAACATCTGGAAGAAAACAAACAAGCTCAGAGAGCACCAAGGACCCCTCAATTTTCAACAGCCATTTAAGGCAGGATCAGTACAAAATATTGAAATTAATGCAATAGGAGCATGTCTGCAATCTTCAGAGCCTATTCCCAGTTGCTCTTAAGGCATAATGAACAAGTATGGGAGGCCTTTTTATGCATACATCCATGAGGCATAAGCTTCTGTAGCATTGTACTTGTAGAAGAAAACTTTAAATTCCACTAAATCAGAAAAGAATACCTAAAAGTAAATAAAAAAACCTCAAACAGTCTGACTTGAAATGCTTTAGAACTATTTCTTCATCACGGACCATAGCCACGGACCCCCAAGACTTAACTCAAGTTTTAAATCGTAATATTTCTTCAAGCCTTCGCGGACTCCCTGTGAGAACATTGTGGCCCCCTAGAGGTCCACAAACCACAGGTTGAGAACCAAGGCTTTAGAAAACCAAAGTTCTTTGTTGTGGTACCCAAATAAAAACTAAGATCACTGGAAGGTGCACAGACAAGTGTGCATGATATGCAGGAAAGGCAAAGTGTCTGCCAAAAATCCCTACGTTCTGGAAGCTGAGCAGACACCAAACCCATATTTATGAATTACAGAAAATAAAGATTCAGTAAAGAATCAATGTTTATCAACTGGATTAATTTTGATTTTAAATAACATAATTAGTTTCAAAGCATCTTCATGAAGAACCAGTCTATATTATTTAATTATAATTGTTAATTATAATTGCACTGATCTGTTTGGTAATGAAACATTTACAAGAAAATCACGAAGCCCAGAGAACACCAAGGACCCAATTATAATTGTCCACTGCCACAGCAAAAATATGCACCACATACTTTTCTAACTGTGTTTTGGTGATCTGTTCTAGTTCATTAATGATTTTTATAGTGTTCTGTATTATAACCACTAATCATGAGTAACTCTTTGGAGTTGTAATTAAATGATAAACATGATCCTTCACGTAGGGTTTTCATTTTTGTTTTAAAATAAAAAAAATATTTTCATCTCCATGCAAATAGAGCTTATTTACAAGTGTTAATATGAGAATATTGCATTTATTTTATAAGTATATTTGATTGTATGTCAGCAGGCTTTTTTCCCAAGTGAACTAATCAGTTGGTCAGCACTTTTCCAAGTCTCAGATGTTCAAAACTCTTAATAGATTGTTAAATCTGTGATAAGTAAAATGCAGAAAAGATTTCAATTATTTTTTTTTAATTCAAATTTTAAACCTTGTTTCAGGGGGATGCTGTAAATATCTGTGGATAGGATGTTACCAACCTAAATAAATCACAGTGAGAAAAAGATTTGTAGTTGCTAGAAAAACAATAAAGGCATACAGTAAGCCAGTACTTAATCCCTCCATGGCTTAGCCAAGCATAAACGTTCTTGCTATTACTTCTTCTGCATTTTGCATATTTTAAGAGGTAAATGTGCATTTGAGATATGAGAGGAAAGCAGCTGTACCACACTCTTACATGAGAGGCAACCTCTCATATATATATATACATATATATATATATACAGCAGCTACTGCATTAATTATTTAATTACTGTATTACCAACATTTATGGCTTTTGGGGCTTTTTGAGACAATAGACCTCAGTCACTTCTCTTTTGGGGATTGAAGAGAGAGAAGGGAATCCATGCTCCAATTTCAAATACTTTCCTTTTCCTAAGAATTGTTGTAAAAGATAGAAAACATTTATCTCATATGGAATATTACTTTCTTACCCGCTCTGCAATATTTTTTGTTAATTTAACTGCAACTTTCAAAAGTTATTTTCCTTCTAATAGCTCTATTTTCCCCATTAAATAAGATAGCAGCTGGAGAGGATGTGGAAGTTTTGACAGGAAATATGACAGGAATAGCAGAGCAGGGAAGGTCTTGGAAGGGAATAGAGTTTCATTTAGTTTGACTCTGCCAAGATTAACTAATCTCACTAAGTTTAAAAACTATAAATGTACTAAGAATGGCTCCTTATGAACTAATTTTGGTTGCACTTAAACGTCTGGTTTGCAATTGTAATAGCAGCAAAGGCCAACAGAAAATGAAGAATGCCAATAAAATTGATGCAAAATATCTCAAGACTTGGAAAATTATCATCCTGAGTACTCTTAAACTGTGATCAGTAAAAAACAAAATAATATTATCTATTCATGTTTTGGCAAGTCTTAGCAAACAACCATATTACTGTAGTCAGGACTGCCAGGAATGATCCTGGATGTTCCACTCCCAAGAGAGATTAATAGCTGGCTTCCAAAAATACAATGTTCTTCAGACACTGTACACACCTTCTGAAAAACTATTTTCTTTTCTGGTTTCACAGATTTCTTCTCACCCTCCCCTTCTGCTCACCACTGTTCTGAGAAATAAAATCTGTAATGGAATTCACTAAAGCTCTCTTTTTATTAACCATTTCAGCAAAAGGCTGGGTAGAAAAGCAACGCCTAAATCTGAAACTGCTAGAAGATTTGAATGTGTCAGAACTCCCAATATCCATTGGGAGTTTTAAAATAAAACCTAAGTAATTCTGCCACAATCATAATTTTTTTCCTATGCACTGAATTAATTCAGTGATAACCCTTCTCCCTACCGGTGTGTAATTGTCCTCCCCATCCTCATTTTTAATAACCACTGTTAAGTAGGCTGCTGAAAAACTCTACAGCTGACCCAGCCATTCTTTTTAATACCAGTGGTTTCCACAGCAACAGAAGGGGAAGATAACACACAGGCTTGTCATGAATGCTTGCTAATTGAAGGCCAACTTTCCTCCCACAGGGATGAGCAACACGTGAACCAAAAATATATAGAAAGGACAAAAGAACACACATTGATTAGGGTAGGAAATGTTCCGAAGCTGCTGGAAATACGATATGAGAAAATGGAAGCATTTTTATCAATTAAAAATGATATATTCAAACAATAAAACAGCTGTGACTACATGGTGTTTCCATAGGTTTATTTCTTGGAGAGGAGAGAATGCAAAATCAAGGAAAGGATCAGCAAATGTTCAGAATGCTAGAATGCTAGCATGTTCAAAATAGAACTCTGATGTTCTTAAGAATGAGGCCTTCTGGATATAACTGATTACAATTTATACAAATTGGGAATTATGGTATCGTAAACATAGGCTTTAGAATTATCACCCAAAATCAGTTCACAGTCAGGCATCACATTAATATCAAATACATCATGATCAAGATCAAGACATCAGTTTGGAATGACTGTTTAAAAACATTTGACTCAAATCAGAGTGTAGAAATTAACAAGACCAATGGTTCTTAACCTGTGAGGGCCATGATGTCATCACAGGGGCTCCAAATCATTTCTTCAAACCAAACAAAGGTTTGAAGAAATTTTATGATTTAAATCTTTAAATCTTGGTGATCCATAGCTCATGGCCTACAGGGTATTTAAAGGGGATCCATGGTGAAGAAAATGTTGAGAATCATTGACCAAGACTGTTCCTATTATTCAATTGCTCTTTTGTACTTATCAATGTATGTTGAACTAGCAGTCACATGAAGAAGTAAATATCTTTTGAAAGGGTTATGTAATTCAGTATTAGTTCCTCACCTATGATTATCAAGAAATACTTTTTAAAAGTAGCTGATCCTAAAATTCCATTTTGTTGTAACTATTTTCAGAGGTCTCCTGGTTTCAGAGGAAGGACACTGATTCAGCACAGCTGAAAAGTATAATTTAGCTATACATGTGTGCAACCTTTGTTTGTATATCACTTCCAATTGAAGAAAATATTGTTTCTGGACAATAAAAACTAGAGAAAGGAGAAAAAACGTGCAAGTTGCTGGAGGTACCAATATACAGTATGGTATGCAAGGTTCCTGTCACCAAGTAATATAGTTTCACTGATAAAAATATTGCTAAAATTCTTTCCTCAATCTCCCATAACAACAAATCTGATTCATGATATAATCTTTGTCACTGTTTCTCAATGCCATATCCCCAAATGTACCTAACTATGGCATAATCATACAGAATCTTCAACTTATGACTGTTGGTTCATGACTGTTCAAAATTATGATAGCCTAAGAAAGGGTATCATAAAAATTGCTGTCCTGATCACCACTGTCACATGATCGCAATCTGGGTATTTGGCAACCTGTGTGCACTTACGATGATCAGAGCTCTGTTCCTGCAGCCCACTGAACAGTTCTCTTCTGTACATAGAGAACAGCCAAATTCCTTTGGCAGGATGGAGAAACACCTCAGATCCTAAAAATCTGAGCTCCATTCTTGCAGCTCAGTTCTGTGCATAGAAGGGACCTGAATTCTTCACAAACTTTTTCGCTCTGTCCACTTAATGACCTGGGATATCACTTAATGACCACAACTGGGAGTGCTAGGATTGTGGTCATTGAGTTAAGCAATCACATCGCCATATCACTTAATGACAGCTTTGGTCAATGACCGAGATTGCAGTCCCAATTGTAGTTGTAAGTTGACTAGCTTGTATTAGCAACACTTATTTTCTTCCTTCGTCCCATGATGTTGCCTTCATCTCATTCCGCACTTAAAGTTATCATTAGTTTTATCAACAATAAAACTTTCAAAAAGTCTATTTGCTGATGTTCCATGTAGGAAATGACAAAGAAAAGCTAGAAATACAGAATTACAGTCAAAACCTGGAACATAAGAAGCATAGTCCCAGGAAAACTTAACCTTACAAAAGATGTATGACCAGACTATACATTCACATCATTGACATGGACTAGAACTGAACACTTTTAGTTAGAAGATTATACTGTTTAATATTTAGGACACATAAAATAAAATAGAGAGGTTTTGCTTTCATAATCAGGATATAGCAAGGAAAGTAGTTGGGTCAATTACTGAATAATAATCAAACTTCATAAAAAACTTTTAATATGATTATCCAAATTGTGTCTTTGATGTTTTAGACACTGATGCAGAAGAGGAGTTTAATCAGTTTTATGGTCAAGTTCAATCTTAAATTGACAAGATGTGCTACATGTAGTTAAGAGATCCAAATGCCAAAGACATTGGAAATATTAAAGAGGAAAACATAGTTGGACTGTATGGTCTAGTGAAATAGGACATTGATTTATTGATTTCTGCCACTCTAGTGATTTTTTCATTGTTAACATAGTCTCCCAACAACCAAAACAATACCTATACCCATGTATATTATCAGGTGAAATACACAGAAATCAAAGTGACTGTGTTATTGGTACAAGCTAGTATATGAGCTCTGTTATGACACCAAAGTGGCTAGGAGATTACTATGAAACAGATCACAAACTGTTCATGTTCTAGTTCCAAATCAAACTAAAGCATCAGAAGAAAGCCAACCAGTTTCCATGATATGATTTTAAGCATATACCCACCATTTTGAAAAGAAAACATCAGTAATCACTTTGAAGTCTTAAACCTAATTTATAGAGAACCAGAATAGCTGAGTAAAAAGAGACTACCATAACTCAAGAAAAAGAAGAGAGCAATCTGGACGTCAGACCTAAGAATAAAAATTGCTAAGAAGAAAAGAGAATTCAAAACCAAGACACAGAAAGTTCCCAGGAAGGAACTTAACAGAGAGCTATTAGAAAAGAAATGCATTATTAACGCAACATATGAAAAGACACTAAAGATGAAAAGAGACAAGGAAAAACAAGAGAAGTCTTCCAGATCTTAAAATTCAGAAGGACATCTCAGTTTTTATTTGATATGCTAAAAATGTAAATGAACAGATTCAAAGGGGAAAAAATTCAAAGAAAAATAAAAGAAAAACAAAGATGGGAGAGAGGACTATATGTTGAGCTGCGGAAGAAGAATGTGTAAGGTTCTATCAAACAATGCCAGGAAATCTGGAGAATGACACAGTGGCCAGCTGATTGGAAGAGGTCATTCTACACACCAATAACAAAAAAAAAAAATAGGAAAGTATCATACAAAATCCTTAATTTCACATTTTACATGAAGTATTATAAAAGAATACTTAAGATTATCCAACATCCAACACTGATCCACATGGGCTAAGTGAAAAGGACAAAGAATGCCCAAACTGAATCAATATGTTTTCCACTGTTTATACAAAAGCCTCAGTTGTGTCAACAATGTCAAGTTGTGGGTGCTTTTAAGAAAATGGGAAACTCAGAACATCTTAGAATATCACAATGTCTTCAGGTCCCCATACAGAACATAGTCCAATTAAACATGCTGAATCAGATTAAGTCTAGGTTGGCAAAGAAGTGAGAGAAGACTGTATATTCTTTCTTATTTATCCAAACGATATACTAAATATACATTGAGGGGAGCCAGATTGGAAGATCATGGGACTGGTTATTGTTGTGGCTCCGACCCCCGAGCCCATCTTATCGGAGGGAGAAGAGTACGAAAGTGAAGGAGAGAAGTTGGCAAGGCCTCCCTCTCCAGGACCCTCCTCTCTGGCAATGCCTCAGATGTCTTCCGAAGGAGAAGAGATAGGCCAGGAGCCAGGCATTTCCGAGCAGCCGCAATTAGATAGCGACGGAGATAAGTCTTGGCTGGATCCCCGACAGCGTCGGAAAGACAAGTGCACGCAGCAGAGAAGGAGGCGTGCCAGAGATTAAGCTGAGTCACTGGACCACACCCCACAGGGGATAAAAGGGGGTGTGGTGGCTATTCAGGCTTTGTGACGGACAAAACTGAAAGCTAGCAAGTCATTCTGCATTTCTGGAAGTTTGTTATATGCTCTGCTTGGATTGATTTTTTGGACTGGACTTGATTATTCTTTGGCTTTTGTGGACTTTGATGTTTTCGGTCGGAGGAGATAAACCTCCCTTTGTAAGTAAAGACTTTTGGCAAGCAACTGGGTTGCTGCCAATTCTGTTATCAAAGGAAATTCTTGTCTGTTGGTTTATTTTAACTCTTGGTCGACTTGGTGTGTGTGTGTGAGACGGGGACAGAACAGTTATAAATTTGGAAGAGAACTATCAATACCCATGCTGTGCTGATGATACTACACTGATAGCTGGAAATATAAATCATATAGATGTTCTAGTGATAAAAATAGAACTAAGATTAAATAGAAAGAAGAATAAAAAATGACAACAGAATTGACAAAGAAGATACTAAAATAGTGAATAGTTTCTGCTTATTGGAATTAACTATCAACAATAAAGAAACCATCAATAAAGAAATATATCACAGATTAGTACTTGGTAGAATAGCAGTGAACACTTTGGAAGACATAATCAAATATCATCATATGTCTATATATGTCTAGACTCGTGTTGGCGAACCTATGGCACTCGTGCCGGAAGTGGCACACAGAGCCTTTTTTCTGGCACATGAGCCATCACCAAGCTTACCTGAAACTGCGCATGCGCACGCACCCAGCTGGTGTTCAGGTCTCTGGTGCGCATGTGCGCAATCAGGGGACCCAGTTGGCCTTCGGAGCTCTCCTGTGCATGCACATGTTTGCCCATGCATGTGAGATGACTGGTGCACAGTGCGTGCATGCACAGACAGCTTTTGCATGTGTGCATTGCACATGCGAAAGCTGCATGCATGCGCATATGGTGAGATTGTGCACATAGCGTGCGCTAGTGTGCATGTGTGAAAGCTGTGCACATGCACAGATGGTGTAGTTGCACATGCAGAGCATGGTGGAGGCATGTGCAAAAACTGTTCACATACGCAGATGGTGCGGTTGCGCACGCAGCACATAGAGAGGATGTTACTGTGGATGGCATGCGAGCGTGCACAATGCGTGAAGCATGTTCCTGTTAGGCACTTGGTAAGTAAAAGGTTCGCCATTGTTGTTGGTCTAGACCTACAACAATCAGAATATTTGTGCAAGACACGGCTTCCCTGTGACACTTTATGAAAAAAGAATGGACTTTGAAGCAGGACAGAAAGAATATTGTGTTTTTGAACTTTATTATTGGAGAAGACGCCTGGAAATACCAAGATACCCAACAAAACAAACTAATGAATTATGGAACAAATCAATCCAGAATTATCACTTAAGAAATAAATGCCAGGCTCAAATTATATTCTGGACACATTATACAAAAATCAAACTCTTTTGAGAACTCTGTGATGCTTGCAAAAGTGGAAGGAAAAGGAAAAAGAACAAAGGGCCAACCATCAAAATGAATAGATTCAATTATAGCTGCAATGAGTAAATCACTGAAAGGACTAGGATGAAATAGACTGTTCTGGAGAAAATCTATGTGATTGCTTGTTGTTGATATCAATTTGATGGCACATAAACGATCAAAATGATCAAGAATTAGTAACAGGCACAGAAAATAAATTGGTTTTATTTTCTGTCAAATGAAGATTAAAATGACACTTGTGGTAATAAAGAAACGCTCTATGCTGTCACACTTTAAGTCTCATCAGTATATAAAACCATTCTATTAAAAATATACTGAAAATACACAATTGTTCTATGCTGCCTTTCCTTAATTCAGTACAAAAGGTTCACCCATACTTTGACAGTCTTCTGACTTTGCCTTCAACTATTTCTTAACTCATATTATCTGAATAAGGCAGTCCTTGCTTAATGACCATAACTGTGACCTATAAGCCTGTCATTAAGCAACATGATCATTCAGTGAGACATCACATGACTGCAACTAGCAGATTTACTGCCAGCTTCTACAATAACTTGCTTGTCAGTAGCCAGCTGTGAAGTGTGCAAATGCAAGTCATAAATGTAAGAACCAGTCATAAAGTTATTTTTTCAGCACTATCAGTCACTGAACAGGGCAGTCATTAAGCAAAACTGCCTGTATATAATTGCCTCTGAATTGTAAGTTTTAACACACTCAACTATTCAAACATGTTCTATTTTTTTCTTATTAAGTGACCTTTCAGGTTTTGAAAAACCTTTGCAAAATTCCTTTACTCTCATTGTGCACCGAAATTAAGTTTAGCAGTCCTAACTGAATACACAGTTTCAGATCAAATGAAATACAGTGTATGAGATCTCTCTCTTCCTCCCCCTCCCTCTATCTAGCCTGCTTCTGTCATATGGGAAGGGGTGGGGGAGTGGCAGCAATCATTAGAGAAAGTCTTTGCCCGAGGGAAGCCGCTGTTCCTCAGATAGCCGGATGTGAGTCCCTCCTTGTGAAGTGGGGTCGGGGGATTCAGATGGGCCTACTGATTGCATACCTGGCTCCCTGCCACGTAACAGCGGTCCTGCCTGAGCTGCTCGACATTATAGCCGGAGTGGCGGTGGAAACCCCCAGACTTATTGTTATGGGGGATTTTAACCTGCCATCCGCTGGTGAGATGTCGGAGACAGCTCAGGAGTTCATGGCTTCCATGACGGCCATGGACCTGACCCAGGTAGTTCAAGGCCCCACCCACTTGGGGAATCACACTCTGGACTTGATTTTTGTCTCTGATCAGTGGCTGAATGATCTAAGAATAGGGGATATAGACATCAAGCCCTTGTCATGGTCTGATCATTCTCTCCTTCACATGGACTTTCAAGTCACTTCCACCCACCGCAGGGAGACAGAACCAACCAAATGGTTCCATCCCAGGCGCCTGATGGACCCCGAAAGGTTCCTGATGGAGCTTGGGCCATTTCCTGAGACTCTGGCTCACGACTCGACTGAGGACCTGGTGGTCGCCTGGGACAGGGCGGCTACTGGGGCCTTGGACTGCGTCGTGCCTTTGCGGCCTCTGACCCGATGCCAGTCTCGTCTAGCTCCTTGGTTTTCCGAGGAGCTGAGAGAGATGAAGCGTCGGAAAAGACGCCTGGAGAGCGATTGGAGGACAAGCCGATCTGAATCTGACCGAACACAGGTGAAATCTTATATTAAGACCTACCTAGTGGCGATAAAAGCGGCGAAGTCTAGCTACTTCTCCGCTCTTATTGCATCTGCAGAGAACAGCCCAGCCGCGCTGTTTAGGGTGGGGGTATGGGAAGATCCCTTAAAGGGTCGAGCTGAGGATTTTGTACAATTCCTGCATGATAAAGTCGCTCAGATTCGGGAAGGCTGGACTCCGATTGGGTAGATCCAGGGGAGGAGACGGGGGCAGGTCTTGAGAGCATTATCTGGGAAGAGTTTGACTCTGTGACTCCTGAGGACGTGGACAGGATTCTGGGCAAGCTTAACGCTGCCACATGTTTATTGGACCCATGTCCCTCCTGGTTGGTACTGGCCTCCCGGGAGGTTACACAAGGCTGGCTCCAGGGGATTATAAATGCTTCTCTGAATGAGGGTGTCTTTACCGCCGCCTTGAAAGAGGCAGTTGTGAAGCCCCTCCTCAAGAAGCCTTCCCTGGCCCCGGCTATATTATCAAATTATCGTCCAGTCTCCAATCTTCGCTTTGTTGCGAAGGTTGTTGAGAGTGTGGTGGCGCGACAACTACTCCGATACCTGGATGAAGTTGTCTATCTGCATCCGTTCCAGTCGGGCTTCAGGTCACGATACAGCAGAGAAACGGCATTGGTCGCGTTGGTGGATGATCTCTGGAGGGCTCGGGACAGAGGTTGCTCCTCTATCCTGGTCCTATTAGATCTCTCAGCGGCTTTTGATACCATCGACCATGGTATCTTACTGCACCGGCTGGAGGGGTTAGGAATAGGGGGCACCGTGCTTCGGTGGTTCTCCTCCTTCCTCTCTGACCATTCGCAGTTTGTGTTGACAGGGGGGCAGAGGTCGACCTCGAGGCACCTTATTTGTGGGGTGCCACAAGGGTCAGTCCTCTCTCCCCTTCTGTTCAACATTTATGTAAAACCGCTAGGCGAAATCATCCGTGGCTTCGGGGTGAGTGTTCATCAGTATGCTGATGACACACAGCTATACATCTCCACCCCAGACCACCCCAATGATGCCCTTGCTGTGATGTCCTGTTGCCTGGAGGCCGTGCGGATCTGGATGGGGAGAAACAAGCTCAGACTCAACCCCTCCAAGACCGAGTGGCTGTGGCTTCCGGCGTCCCAGTATAGTCAGCTGGTACCATCTCTGACAATAGGGGATGAGATCTTGCTCCCCACAGAGAAGGCCCGCAACTTGAGTGTCCTCCTAGATTCACGGCTATCTTTAGAAGATCATTTGACGGCTGTGGCCAGGGGTGCCTTTTATCAGGTTTGCCTGATCTGCCAGTTGCGTCCCTTTCTGGATCGGTATGGACTACTGTACCCGTATGGACTACTGTAATGCTCTCTACATGGGGCTCCCCTTCAAAAGCACCTGGAGGCTCCAACTGGTCCAGAAAGTAGCCGTGCGGGTGATTATGGGTGCAGCTCGTTATGCCCATGTAACACCTCTCCTACGCGAGCTGCACTGGCTCCCGGTGGTCTTCCGGGTGCGATTCAAGGTGTTAGTTATCACCTTTAAAGCGCTCCATGGCTTAGGACCTGGGTACCTACGAGACCGTCTTTTGCCACCAATAGCCTTCCACCGACCAGTTCGTTCTCACAGGGAGGGACTACTCAGGGTACCATCAGTCAAATTATGACTGGCGACTCCCAGGGGGAGGGCCTTCTCCACGAGGGCTCCAACCCTTTGGAATGAACTGCCCCCAGAGATACGGAATATCCCTGATCGCCATGCTTTCCGCCGTGCCCTCAAGACCCTGATGTTCCAATAGGCGGGGCTAAACATATGAACATGTGAATGATTCTTTAAATGTTATCTAATTCTGGGTTTTATTTAATTGACCAAACTAAGTAATAATTTTAATTAGCAATTTTATGATGCTTGTGTGTCTATATTTTTCTTGACTGTACACCGCCTTGAATCCTAAGGGAGAAAGGCGGTATAGAAATATAATAAATAAATAAATAAAATAAATATCTGTGTTGTGTCAAATTTTAGGATGTAAGCTGTTGGGCAAAGAAACTAATAACCTTCTTTTGATTTACAGAGATGTAATGATACACCTATTTAACAGATTAATGTTGCTTACATTTGTCAATTTTATATTATACAACACAATACATTTGTCCATTTGTAGTTGCCACATTACCTATTCATCAGGGGTGAAATGCTCCTGGTTCGGACCGAATCGCTCGATCCGGTAGCGATGGTGGTGGGTGGTTCGGAGAACCGGTAGCGAAAATCCCTGCGCCCCCCCCCCCACTGCCCAGCTGAGCCACGCGATCATCAGAGGCTGGGTTTTTTACGTTTAAAAGCATTTTTTTCTGCAACCTCTTCGCCCGAAGAGGTTGTAGGGGAAAAAAATGCCTTTAAAAGCTTCTGGTGATCCCAGCTGAGTTGCTTGATCGTTGGAGGCTTCTAAAAGCATTTTTTTCTGTAACCTCTTAAGGTTGTAGAAAAAATGCTTTTAAAAGAAAAAAAAAAAAGTTGGCCACGCCTACCCAGTCACACTAACCCACCAAGCCACGCCCACAGAACCGGTAGTAACAAATTTTAGATTTCACCCCTGCTATTCATTGTTACCAACAATTTGTAAACAGTCCCAAAGATCAGAGGTAACGGTACTTTCTTCTGCTAAACTGAAAATCTGACATCATATGATTTTGAAGCATATCAAACCTCCATTAAGTATGTACTTTGATGAGAAATCACGTGAAAAACCATGGATTTTGCATGGTGTTCAGTGGTGGCAGAAACGGGAAAATAAAGTAAATATATTATGAAAGCACATAAGGATTTTCCTTTCCTTCTTATACTTATTTGTTTGTTTGTAAAATTTATAGGTCACCCGTTTTACTTCAAGGTAACTCTGGGTGGCTTCAACCAGAAATCATTGTTATTATTATGTGCCATCTGATTGGTGTTGACTCTCAACAACCCCATAGATTTATTTTTTCATGATCTTTCTGGTCTTCCAAGAGTGCATTCATTGCAACTATAACTGAGTTCATCTATATTGCTGATAGTCATCCTCCTCTTCTCTTTCCTTCCACTTTTCTCAGGATTAAAACTTTTACTAGAAAGTTAGGCTTTCACATAATGTGTCCAAAGTTGGGGAGAAGAGAAAAAAGAAGAAATATTTTTAAAAAGGAACGAACAAAAAAATAAAAAGAAAGAATGAGTCCCTTCATCAAGATAAGTATAAATATTTTCAACAACTTAATCCTTTCTCTAATATTCTTATCCCATAAATCATCTTTTGTCTATTGGTAAATAATAAAACCTAATCTTTCAACTAAATCAGTAAAAGTTTATTAAGAGAGTTGTTTATGGCTATGGTATGGGAAGAAATTTTTTTCTTGTAGTTCTAGATAAAGTTATAAACTGTGACATTATAATTGAGAGATTTGTTCAATCTCTCTGTTTTCTTGACTGTTCATGTTACAATCAGGAATCTTCTCTAATACCAAGACCATCAATATTCTTCCCTTTTTTTCCCCAAAATCTTAGAGAGCCACAGGGGATATGATGGCTTGGTCTATTGTCATTTTTGTAGATATAGATATATCATGGCATCTGAACATCTTTTCCAATGACTTCACGCCTGCTCTATGAAGTGGTGGTCTGTGGCATCTAGAAGAAATTGTTGCTGACAGTGTTCTCAACATTAAGATAAAGAACAAAGAATTATCAAGCTTATCAAGATGCAATTAGGCCCCCAGAGTCAGTGTGGAGACAACTTGCAGTTTGCATGCTAATTCTAACCCCCTTTCTGCCACTTCAGGAGCTATCTAATATAGTATTGGCGAATTCAGTGGCAAATAATTGAACAAGAGTACTGTAATTTTCTGTTGGTTCAAAACAAATAGAGGTACTATAGAGAAAAAGAGGAGGTAAAGACATCATCATATAATTACTTCCATTATTACATAATTTGCCACTCTTAGCTGCTGAAAAGAATCATTAAAAAAATGAAATAACAGTAACAATAATTGTTTTTTAGAGATTGAAGTGAGGTATATAGGTATGAATAATGTGGTATTTGAATAGGACTAATATATAGTAAATATCCCACACCAATAAGTGGCACTTCCCACTTGTCCCAGGACTGTTTCAAGTAAGGCACATTTTTCCTGGATGAAGCAAGCTTTCATTCCTGCACGGAAGAACATTTATTCCACATTTCACCTATCTTCATAACCGCATTCTTCATAATTAGAATGCAATATATCCAAGTCTGGAAGAGATGCCAAACTCAGTTCAAAATCAAAGTCTGAACATTATGGCAAGATGGAGATAAAAAAATAATAATAAATAAATAGGGTATGGAACAATCCAAACAGCATATTAAGCTATCTAAAGTAACATATCACTCCTCCTTCCTTTTGTTATTGCCTTTCCTCATTGGATAGGGAACTGAAGAAATTTGATAAATAGATTATTTTTATTAATGCAAACAAAACCCTTCCTGTAGTCAAATGTCTATGTTTCAGAGCAACTACTTCCCTGCTATTCTTTCTGCATGGCCCAATTTCTTAAGTCTGACTCAGAAGATTTGAATATTCAAATGGCAAGTTTACCCTTCTTTCGATAATAATCTAGCACGTGCTGTCATTTTCTTCATTCTTACTGTATACTGATTATACCTCTTGTACAAGTACATATAACAGCTGCTTTTCAGTCATTCTGGTAAAGGCACCTGCTGCCTCTCATGCTTAAGCAGAAATTTGAGCTGTGCATATAATTAAGTTGTAACAAAAATAGAGCAAAGCCAACAAAAGTAAGTAGCCCTGATTTTACTGCCTAACAAATTTTTTCAAAAGTTTTGCTTCCTGAAAAACTTTTGGTGATTACAATAGACCCATTCAAGCTGATTACAAATATAATTTCAGTATGACGGTGATCATGTAGGAATCATGAGAAATATGAAATTAACTTCTAATGCTGTAATGTTTTTAATTGTATAATGTTTCCTATACTCTGTATGAATTCAACAGGGCTACAGTGTTTAGCTGCTGATTTTCATTTGTGCTCAGTGTCTGATGTATCTTGTTGCAATGTCCAATGCTGACCATGATGAGTCAACATTGATGGATTCCACTTGTCCTGATAGTGTTTCTACATTGTGGCAATATCCTGGTGAAACTTTTCACCATGTTCATCACTAGACTAGACCTAGATTTTCAGGAAAGAAGTCCAAGTGTGAATGCAGAAATTGAATCCTCACTGACATGTTGTGCTTCATGGTTTGTATGCTATAAGAAGTTTGTCAACCAGCTGAATATAGTTTGGTGCTCTGTGGTTGCCAAGAAAATTCTCAATGACATCCTTCAATGCTTTCCAGGCAAATTAATTTGGTCCCACTAGCAGATCTTCGAACCACTTGTCACTGGTGATGTATCTGATTTATGGGTCAGCAAAAATACATTTCTTAATCTTGGCATCAGTTATTCTTCAAAACATCTGTCTCAAATAACGAAAACCTGCACTTTCATTGTTTATCCCTTTCACAAAATTTTCATCAGTCTGAGTTTTTTGTGAAGCAGAGCCAAAAATAACTTGTCGGACAAATAAGTGGTTCATGTACCACGTTTTTCTGTCCTAGAACCAAATTCTTTCTTTTTAATGTAATGAACTCTCTTGACCCATTTGCATATGTAACAACATATATCCAAGCTGCATTCCAAGCATTAGAGCCACTTCATTTAGATCTTCACAGGTATTCTAGTTGTAACTGGTGTACTAGATGTGCTTCAACATTTCCATGTTTTCCTATGTTTCTTTCATGTGTGTAGCATAGCCACCAGGTACTGAATATTGAATATTGCCATTGTATAAAAACAGAAGATTTCTATAAAATGGTACTGGATAGATTAAATTACATACTATTTTCATGATTAGCAGCCAAAATTTTATAAGACACATGTACAAGTGTTCAGGAAGCAAACTATTTGTTATCCAGTGCTTTGTTTAGAATATAAGATGTATGTATAAAATTGAGAAAGGAGACATATACCCAGAAGTTAGCTATGGAATAAAAGCAAAGGAAAGTTAGATTGACCCTAAAGGTGCAAAAAGACAAAACAATCCCCCTCAACAAGAAAACATTAGGCTGAAAAAGTAAACAACATGATAATAGGTTAGTATGACAAAAAATAATTAGATATACTATCAGATAGGAAAACTAGCATTGTAACTTTGGGATGTTTAGATTCTATTCTATAAAATATGAGGTTTGCTTTAAGTATATATTTTAAGTTTAGGGTTGCTGGTATTCTGGTTATTTGGCAATATAAATCTATATTTTTATTCTAGACATCCAAAGCACTGTTTGTTCACTGTACACTAAAACATAACATTAGTAAATGAAAAACTGAGATAAAATTAGGCTGGACAAATATCTTTGAATTTGGAAGCATTTTTAAGACACTGTTCAGATGCAAAACTCTCGTACAAATGAGATAAGCAACTAGCAACTGTTGATGTGTTCATACACAATAATCTATGGAAATCTCAGGAAATTAATAAGGTCTGGAACTCTTGAAATTTTATCCCTTGGTGAATGAAGATATGCACAAGATTATGAAACAGGTCAAAGGAAAATAATATCATGGTCAATATGATAAAACAAACAAAAAACAAGCAAATATGCTTGACAGCAAGTGAATTTAAGCATAGGATAAAATGTATCATGATTACGTTATTGAGGGAAGGTATATTGTTCATAGTTATATATTTGTGCAACTTTTCAGGAATTCTTTTGGGAGGGAAACTCCCAACAGTGCAAGTGTACCGCCAAGCCATAACATTCTTCTGACCTAAGCATTCCAATAACCTTTCAAATGCACAGAACAGGAAATGTGTTTCTTGTAAACCAGAGAGGCATCCAGCAATCTGCTGGGAGATTTATTAACAGTGTGTGGTCATTTAATTAATTCCTCCTTGCTCCCTCAGATAGAATTAAAGCTGCTTTCCCTTCAATTCTCTTTTTGGGGATTGTCAATCCACGGAAAAACAATGGCAAAATTTGCCAAAGATTAAAGTTTTCACAGACACAGAAATAGCCATGCTGACTGTTACCATAGAAACTTTTAGTAGCTTTGAATTGAACCATTAACCTTTGTTAAGAGTGTATAGCTGAGGTTGGCAAGTAATAAGGAATGATGGGGAGATCATTGGGCAATAAGTAGTATTTCAAAGCCTTGTTAAAGGGGCAGAGGCAAGACTGAACACAGACTGAAGAAGCTGCCAACAGTGTCATGCAAGTTATAGAAAAGGAAGATAGTTGGAGAAACTGCACTACTTATAGGTTAGAGCCGTGATGGCGAACCTATGGCACGTGTGCCACAGGTGGCACGTGGAACCATATCGGTGGGCACGCGAGCTCAGTTTGCTGACTTCTGGAAGTCAGGAAATGGGCTGTTTCTGGCCTCTGGAGGGCCTCCTGGAGGTGGGGGAGGCTGTTTTCGCCCTCCCCAGGCTCCTAGAAAGCCTCTGGAGCTTGGGGTAGGCGAAAAACAGGTCCACCATGCCAAAAGCGGGGGGAGCATGGGGGGGCACGCGTGCATGTGCAGGGGGCCGGGGCACATAGAATTATGGATGTGGGCGTGCACACAACCCCCCCACGCTCCCCACGCTTTTGGCACACAATGGCAAAAAGGTTAGCCATCACTGGGTTAGAGTAAGCTGCATAGGATATATGAGAACTGCTTCAAAAACAGGTATTCAGTTCCAGGTCAGTAGAACTCATAGATATCTGTAGAAATATTATAATCTGTTTATGAGTTTATGACTTAAATATAATAGTACTACTGCACAAGAACCTTAGCAATAGAATGGAAGGCTTGTTAGGCTGCTGTAGTACTGAGTAGATCCATCTGAAAGGTACGCCTGTGAGATTGGTGGCTGTTTTAGTTGCTTAGCAAGATCAATAAAAGAAGGGTCCTAAGTGTACTGACAACAAGGAAGAGAATAGAATCATGGAAAGTCCTGTAGGACCAAAGGTTATTTGAATGGGGGGGGGGGTTGCTAGACTCTTTTTATTTGTGACTACTATGTCTGGTTAGGAGGTCACACTACCGGCCTAATTAGATTGGAAAGCCATGATAAATTACTCATGCCCTTGTCACCACAAATGTAAACTATTGCAACATGTTATATACAACATAGTCTGCTTTTTAAGATGACTTGGAAACTTCAGTTAGTCCAAGTGCAATGGTTCGCTTAAGGAGTGATAACAGATTCAGCCATAGCAATTAATCAGTGGAACAGTTTGCTCCAGAAATTATGGGTGTTCCATATTTTTAAGAAGAGATTGGACAGTCATTTGTCCAGAATGGTATAAAGTCTCCTGCTTGAGCAGAGGGTTGGACTAGAAAACCTCCAAGGATCCTTCCAACTCTGTTATACTGTTACTGTTCTCTGACTATATCACAATAACTAAGTCTTGTATATATCTATAAATATAATCCCAATATTTTATTCACTGTATTAGTTGATAATTTGATACTTGGTCCATTTCAAATACTGGTTATCCCCTTTAAAGTTCTACACACTGGAAAAGTGAAAAGATCCCAACAGTGGAAGAAATAATTAAGAAAATCCTGGACTGTGTGAAGATGGGTAATTAACAAAAGAAATAAAAGAAAAGGAAGATACAGAATATTATCAAGTATGAAATAAATGGTATGATTGGCTTGAGATTAGGTAAAGTAAATGTGAATAAATGATGGAGAGAAGAAGGTGACAAATGTGTAAAATATTGTAAATGAAGAAAATTAAAAATAAAGGGACAATAAAGATAATGATAATAAAGGATAGGAAAAATGGGGAATGTATATAGTAGAAAGTAAGAGGAACGAAACTGATATGTAAAAAGAAACACATATTGTGTGTTTGTGTTTTGTATGTTGTATTGTGTTGTTGTTGTTGTAAAATCAATCAATAAATAAATAAAAATAAAGTTCTACATACCACGTTCCTAGATATCAAAAGGACCATCTCTTCCAATAAGAATTGGCCTACCCCATGCTTTCCTAGAGGGAGGGGTCTCAATTAGGGTTCCCAATCCACATGAGGTGAAGTGGGTGAGAACCTAACAATTGCCTTTTCTTTATCTCCCAAGTAAAAAATGCTCTAAACATTCTAGGAAGCTACTCAAAACCTGGCTTTTCTGAATATTTGTCTTGTTCAAATTGCAGGTTTTAATAAATCCTAAGTAAACAGAACCTGTCACAACTTCTATATTTTTAATCACTGAGTTTTGTTTGATTACAGCAGAGTACAAATATAAATAAATCTTTCTGCAAAGTTGAATATATAATATTTATATGCATTTATTTACATATTTGAAAAAATATGCAAATACGGCATGTGAATATGACAGGTGCATGTTTGGACTCATTTTCAGTTAGTACTTTGTAAATCCTCTTCTGGTAGAAATAAAGTTTCCAAATGTTTCCTGTGGGTAGTTAGCAGATTACTGTTGCTGTTTAATTCCCCCACTCCACTTCCTTATAGAACCTTTCTACCTTAGAAATAATCTTAGGTCTCCTTGTACATGTTTGAAATATTCCCATAGATTCTCAATAATATCCAAATCTAGGAATTTTAAAGGTCATTCCAAAGCTTTTAGCTTATTTTTTTCACTGATTATAGGACATTAGCTTCTAGGATGTATTGATATTGAATGGAATCCATTCTTCTGACCACCTACACAAGTATTTCCTGTGCCACTTGGTGCCATTAATAGACCCACCCCCATGCTTAACAGGATGTTCTCTTCTTTAAATGCTTCATCCTTTTTTTCTCCAAATATATCTTTTGTGATCATGGTGAAATAATTCTGTTTCTGTTTCATCTCTCCAAAAAACATTGTTCCCAATTGTTTCAGGCTTATCAAGGTTTCTCCCCCCCCCCCCCCATGCTTTAGATAATACTTTTCTGATGAAGATTTCTTTCCGACAACTTTCTGATGAAGATCATTGAGATATAAACAATGCTTTACTGTGAACCTATGGACAACTCTTCAGTATCAGCTAATCTTTTCAACAAGCTATTTGTGTTTATCTTTTTCAGATCTGGGAAATTTGGGTATAGTTCTAGGAGATTTTTTTTTTCTTGGTTCTCAAGCTAATGTTGAGTATTTCAGCAAGATAATAATCCTTAATATCGCCAACTAAGTATCAGGTACTTAGAGAAAGAAAAAAAGGTTTTTGAATGTATAATAAATTGTTCTAAAAATTGGCCTGCAGCTATATGTGATTGACCACAGTGACATCCCCAGGCAGCTTGTTGTGAAATTAATCTTCTCAAAAGAACATTTCTGCACTGAGTATTGGAAAAGAGGCTGGCAGCTATTTCCAAGGAGAACCGAACTGCCAGCTGCTAATCTATGATTCAGAATACCAATAGACTGAATCCCAAACGTCAGTATCCCATGCATTTCAAAGACAACATCTGTTTTAGTTACTGCAAATCACGCTACTGGAAGCCTTTCAGCAAAATAACAAAATCAGAATAATTTATGTAGACTGTCATAGCTTAAGTAACCTACTCATGAAGAGTTTTCTGTTTTCCATTTCACATTATATAGTATAACATGTAATTTTATGCTGAATATTTAAAACTGACAGGATTTAAAATACATTTCCACCATGAGTATATATGTATACATACATACATACAATTAACTCATGATTAATTATTACATCATTCCTTCTAAAATATATCAATAGAAGTATCGCCAGTTTCTTGCTATGGATGTAAGAGATTATAGTTCCCTCAATTCACCAAACCACATACATTCTGCAAAGATAGGACTTGTTTATCTTCTAAACATTATGCCAGTTACTATAAGAGAAAAAAAATTAAGTTTTCTACCTGTTTTACTGACTTTTCTATGAATCTTACAGTTCAGAAATCATGTTGTTTCACTATCTTAGGCAGTTAGTAATATTTTTAAATACAATATAAGCAACTGAAACTTTCAGGGTAATAAATTATAAAAATTAATAATCACTCCAGTTCATAAGAATGCTTCTCCTGATGAGACATTAGCTGCAATGAAATTACATTGCAGCAAATGTGTATTGCATTGTGATAGGTGGTTAAATGGACAACTGTTCAAATCATGTTATCTACTGTTCTAGAATTTCTCTGAATATTACTTGTATTATAATACAAGAAATTTTATATTTGTAATTCATTTTTATAATGCAGTGCTTTAATTCAAAAGCATCTAGTAACAAATATTACATTTATATATCTCTTATTGAAGTTTTCTATAAAGATCATATATATTACTTATTCAAAAATAAAGTTTATTTCTCTCATTTGTGCCAGATGTATCAAAATATTCTTTTTTAAATCAGAAACTGTTGCACAGTCTGTTGGCAACACAATGATTACTTATAGGTAGTTCTCAACTTACAACAATTCATTTAGTGACCATTTGAAATTACAATGGCACTGCAAAAAGTGACTTATTACCGTTTATCACACTTATGACTGTTGCAGCATCTCCATGGTCACATGATCAAAATTCAGATGCCTGGCAACTGACTGATATTTATGAGAATTGCAGTGTCCAGGAGTCATGTGATCAACCTTTGTGACCATCTGATAAGCAAAATCAATGGAAAAGCCACATTCATTTAACAACCATGTGACTAACTTAAAACTTAACAACTGTGACAAAGCAAGGTTGTAAAATGGAACAAAATTAATTTCACAAATGTCTCACCAAAAGAGATTTTGGGCTTAATTATAGTCATAAATTGGGGACTATTTGTATTTGGTATTGTGTCTCACTGAGCAATCATGGTATCACATAACTTTAAATCATTAATGTCACAGTTTCTCAAAAAAGCAAATACCAATATTTGTAGTTATTTAAATTGTGAAGACAAAATGTATACCCATTTAGAAAAAGACTAAATCTTCCAATAATCTTTATTCTATTTAAATAAATGTTTTCTAATTTTTTGCAAGAAATCTTATTCTGCAAGAATCAAACTGAAACATTTGCATGAACAATTTTTACTGTTTTGACTCCTACATTTTTTAAAATATGAAAGCAAATGAAGTGCAAATGACCATTTTAAAATACTTATTTTTACCAATACAAACTAGAAAAGAACTAAATCACTGTATATTTGGTTACTACTGTGATTGTAGTACTTCAAAACATCTGTTTATTATCCAGTGACATATACCAGGTGATTTTGAAGAGTTTCTCTTAAAGCATCAAAACATTTTTTTTTCACTTTATTCCAGAGAGAAACAAAGCCTTAGGATGTTTCAGGATTTATAGGAAGCTTTAATCCTTTTGTACATATAACAAAAAACAATAACCTTTCAAGGTAATTATCTCAGAATTTCAATATACTATTTATATCCAGCTTTTTCTTGCAATTCATTAATATTTGGTTGAGTCTAAATATTCAAAGAAGTTCCAAAAATTCAATAATTAGTAATTTCTTAGTGTTTGGTTTTTCTTTATTTTCTAGATTGTGTTGCAGAGAAAAGAAATACTAAGAAGAAAATATTGCTATATGATTCTCCATATGCTATAAAACTCGTCATGGCCTTTAAATGATAAAAACACTGCATCGTAGGGCAACATTTTTGAACTCAGGAATGTATCCAAAATCCAAAAACCCATGGCTCCTGGAGGAATGAAATTTGGGGAAGTTGTGGCTGTTTCAGGGCTGCTGGGCTTGACATGCAATCACCCAACTGTAATTTATTTATAATCTTTATCTTCATATTGACTGTTTTCATTTATTTGCTTTTACTATTTGTAAAACATATAGCATTTGTTACCAGCTATTTAAAAAAACACAAGCTTTTGGAAGTTCAGCAAAAACACATTGGTTATTATTTTTTCATGAATTATAGAAAGAGTGGAAGGAAAAAAATCTGCTTTTGTCACGAAATTAAAGGGCTTTCCCAGTGAACAGAAAATCTTCTTTCAATCCTGTGGAAGGACAGCCTTGCAGTGACCAGCATGACCTGAAGATTGCACCACACCTGGACTCCAATTATAAAAGGAAAAGCTGCAAGCTCCAGTGTGTGGGTGTGTAAGTGCATTTGGAAAAAGATTTGTGTGGGAAGAGAAGGAATGAATTTTCAGCTGACGGAGTGGAGCCATCAGCTTTAAAAGGCAACTGATGATAGAGGAGGAGCAAACTTGGACTTCAGAAACCAGCAGCAGACAAATTGAAAGGAGAAGCACAGCCCAAAAGCTTCACTGCTCCAGCAGAAATGCTGAAAAACTTCAGCCAGCTGGCTGCTTGTAAAATACCTTCTTTTTCTCACTGCCAGCATAGACTGAGAGACTGCCAAGTCAATCCTTCAGCAGCAGTTTAGAACAACAGCTGACAGCAAAAGAAGCCAATTTGAAAGTGGTTAAATGGTGGCTAGAGATTTTGACTTAAACTCAAGCAATAAAAGACAATAGAATTGTTATAAGGTGTTTAGGAATAAGATATAGACAATATAAATATAGGATAATATATCAAAGATCAGTAATAAGTGTCAAGGTACAAATTAAGAAAATAAGTTTATTAAATTTTATATTTACCATTTCTCAAAAGAATTTATTTAAACTGATGTATACCGTGGCTGATTAGTAATGGGCAGAACCAGTAGCTGGCCTGTAAAATCTATCAATCTGCATTCAGGAACAAATCAAGCACCATCACACTTGGATACACATATTTCACACAGTATCATCTGGTCTTCTGGTGTTATTTATATAGCAAGGTTCAATTCTAGCTTGGAAAATAAAACATATCCGATACTGGGCCAATACATTTATACTGTCTCCAAATTTTCGGAAGTATTTGTTCTGCCTTGATTAGAACATTTTTCTTGCACAACCCTTTATATGTTGGAATAGTTAGTTATCTTTTAAAACAATGATTCAAGTATTTTGAGGGCCATACAAAATTTGCTATATTTTAAATTTTGTATCTGAACATTAAAATATACATTTCTTCTGGCATTCTTTTAATTTGGTCATCTAGTGTTTATTTTATTTTTTTTTAAATCTACTTTTATGTGCCAGTTATTACAGTAGTGGTCAAAATTATGGAAACCTTCGGGAAAAGTGTATTTTATAAAACTAACTAATAACATCACTTTTCTTTTGGATTAGTACCATAAAATTATATATTAATAGAAAGATAATTTAATCAAGAATGTAATGCACTAACTTTTATGAAGATTTGCTATTAGAATAGCAGAATACAGTATAAACACTTAGAAAAAAATGAAATATACAAAAATTATTACCATAGAAAAAATGAGATATACAAAAATTATAATGTCAGTTAATACTTAGTTGGATAACCTTTAGCACGAATTACGGCCTTACAACGTCTTCCTCTGGAGTAAACCAAGTCTTTTAGTTCTGGAGCTGTTATAATGTGAAACCAAGATTGAGTGATTGCTTCTATTAACTGGGTCTTATTGCTGGGTCGCTTCTGACTAACAAGTTTCTTTAGTCGGCTCCATAGCTTTTCAATTGGGTAAGGTCTGGGCTATTCCCAGGCCATTCCAAAAGTGGAATCTTGAAATGCTAAAAAAAAAGTGGGGTTTTAGCCATCAAACCACAAAAATACATTTTTCCCAAAAGGTTTCCACAATTTTGGCCACTATTTGTACACTAAAATAGTGTTAAATTATTTCAAAGTGACTGTGAAACAATATTGCTGGCCTGATCTTACATCAGTCTTATTCTGGAACAAAAAACAATGCAAAGTGCAGAACCCATGAATGAGGCTCATGCAAATTTACAAGAATTATTGTTCTTAATATTTATTGAATAAATATGCATTTATATACGATATAAGTAGGAAAGAAAACTCACCCAAAACAAGTAGCTCCACTGATTCCTCATTCTTGCCTTCTACATCATCAGGTGTGATGACAAGGCAGTAATACAATCCACTGTCTCCCCACATCAATTTTCCAATGTGGAGGTCTGCATCTAACAAAAAATATAAAACAAGCAAGAATTAATTGACATTAATTTTTCTTATCTGGAGTGATGAAATTTAATAATTAAAAATGCTACCTGAAAAATTAAGGACTCTTCAGAGAACAAGGGAATTACAGTAAGTTTTTTTGAACCTGTGACTGTCAACACATTTTTTTTATTATTATTATTTGGCTTCACAAGAACCTTTAGGCTGATATCATTATTGCATAACCGCGGTGGCGCGGTGGTTAGAATGAAGTACTACAGGCTAATTCACTGCTTACTCCAGGAGTTCGATTCTGAACGGCTCAAGGTTGACTCAACCTTCCATCCTTCTGAGGTGAGTAAAATGAGGAGCCAGATTGTTGGGGGCAATGTGCTGACTCTGTAAACTGCTTAGAGAGGGCTGTAAAGCACTATGAAGCAGTATATAAGTCTAAGTGCTATTGTTATTTCTATTATTAAATAGTCAATTCTAATTGTTCACAATCATTTTAGCAAGAAGTTATTAATGAGGAGGATTAATGTGGGGTTTTATCTAATGGAAAAAGTAAATGGCAATGTTAGAAATGTTTTGACATATTGGAATATTTGAAACAACATAATGAAAAACAAGCTGCATTGATTTTCTTAGGTGTAGAGAAGGCCCTTGACAATTTGAGTTGGGCTTTCTTTCAAGTTTTTGGAAGATAAAGAATTTTGGAGAGAACTTTATAAAATAAGAAAGATTGATTTCTTTCTTATAGAGAGCTCCATTGCAACTTTAAACTGTTGCTAAACAACCAATCACTAAGTGAAGACTACCATTCAGAAAGAGAACTTCTGCATGTTGTATCCTTAGAGGTACATTTATAATTGTACTTATAACTTGCTAGATAGTATTTTTTTTTCTATTTTTATTTTACTTTTTACCCCTTTCTCATGCTTTTAGGTTTCTTTTTGATTTCTTACACTGTGTTAAGACACAAATATCATCTATCAGATGTAACTCAGTGGTAATATTTATAGCTGCAACACTTATAGCTAACAACATTTTTGTACCGTAGCATTTTCAGCTTCTGAGACCCCAAAATACTAGAACTGATTAAATCCTTTAAAATTAAAAAAACTACAATTAGTTTTTTTAGATGTTTGTTATCAATAAATCAATATGATATATAGATGTTAAAAGATGAGTGGAGTAAAGAATTACAAGTTTATTTTTTAAACTCTTTTATAAAATGATACAAATGTTTAAATGATTTTGCTAAAACACAAGGATTTACTTTATTACATTGCGTCAGGAAATACATGAACAGCTTGAGATTAACAGTACAGATAGTCCTTGATTTACAATCACAACTGATTTACAACTTTTCTTGCCACATTTGTTAAGTGAATCACTGCAGTTGTTAAATTAGTAACACAGTTGTTAAATGAATCTGGCTTTCCCACCGACTTTGCTTGTCAAAAGATCACAAAATATAGTCACATGAGCCTGGGCATTGCAACCATCATAAATATGAAGTAGCTGTCAAGCATCTGAATGTAAATCATGTGACTATGAGGATGCTGCAAGAGTCATAAGTGTGAAAAGTGGTCATAAGTCAATTTTTTCAGTGACTTTGAACCGTCATTAAACAAACTGTTATAAGTTGAGGACTACCTGTATGAAAAGAAATATGATTTTCCAAATCATATTAATTTCAGATAAAAATTAGGCAGAAACTACAGGGGAAAATAAGTAACAGTAATTTTTGCACCAGAAATTTGAATTAGACTATCTAGATCTGATGCTTTTCAATACTAGATTTTTGAAAAAAAAATCTTTATTCAAAGTAATTACAAGCTCAACCCATGGAGGTCTGCTAAATATTACAAGACTGGAATTTTCCAACCCTAAAATCTCATACTGAAAATTATTCCACAGTCAGAACAGCCTGTTTCAGGGTGGGACACTTCTAGTAAGATTGGAACAGTTTGTTCCAATATAGAAATACTTTGGTAAGAGTAAATGAAACATTTCCTGAGTGATGGTGTGTGTGTATGCGTGTGGTGTTTACAGGGTGAGGACATTTCAACCTTTAACACACAAAGGGTTGTGCTATAACAACATGAAATTACAGAATAAGAGCATTACTGTACTATTATCAGATCAGAAAACAAAGTGACTTAATTTAAAACATTTTATAAACCTAGGAAAGGACAATTATTGGCAACAATAGTGCCTCCTTCAGAAAGCATTCAAAGTCTGAGCAGTACCCAAACAAACTGATTTCTTTCAGCATGCATAATGAAATCTTACACTGAGGGATCTCCTCCGAAAATCTTAATGCAATGAAGGACAGAATGAAGGGAAGTGAGTTTTAAGGTTATTTCTTTGCCAAATCATTTAGAAATTTAAAGGAGAAAAATCAGCATAACCAAGTGGGGCTAGTAACAAAAAGGAAGCCAATAAATCTTTAAGGATTATAAAACATGGCTCTATCTAGATAAATTACACAAAATTGTAGGTGGTGAATTCTGCGTGAGAGGATGCTTTAAACCACTTCTAAGGGTATATAATTCCATTATATTAATAGCCAAAATTTACTAAAGGATGCCTATGCCCAGGGTAAAGTATATAATAATATTGACTCAATGAAACAACTTTTCATTTTTTAATTTTCAATTGCATGATAGTAAAGCTGTTTAGCTGTTAAAACTAGTAAAGCTGTTTTCTATTCAGGAAAGAAATTAACTATTTTTATATCATTCTTGTCAATGATAACAGCCACAATTCTGTCATGCTGTCCCCAAAGATTTGCCTAGTATCTATTGTGTTTACTTTTTGATGAGTAAAATATCTGTTTTCATTTTATAATGTTTTAAAGAATGTTGATACTTGTTACAACATTTCTTAGAATATAGTTACATTGCCATCATTTGCAACTGTCCTGTTCATTTTAATGTTTTTTAAATTTGTAGATACCTTTAAAGAGCCTTGGTAGTACAGTGGTTTAATGCACCCTGTTATTAACACAGCTGCCTGCAATTTCTGCAGGTTCGAATCTTACCAGGCTCAAGGTCGACTCAGCCTTCCATCCTTTCTAAGGTAGGTTAAATGAGGACCCAGTTTGTGGGGGCAATAAGCTGACTTTGTATAAATATACAAAAGTATGAAGGCTATTGCTTAACGCATTGTAAGCCGCCCTGAGTCTCCGGAGAAGGGCGGCATATAAATCAAATTATAAAAAAAATAATAATAATATAAACTTACAGGATAGATGAAGAGTGCTATTAAATATTTATAATAAACTATAATTAAAATGTTATACTTTGGTCTAAAAATAAAATATAATTTTTATTTATTCATTTGTATCTGCCTTTATTATTTTTACAAATAAGGAAGTGAACATATCCAACACACCTTCCTCTACTTGTTTTCCTCACAACAACCCTGTGAGCTGGACTGAACTGAGAAAGAGTGATTGACCCAAAATCACCCAGCTGATTTTCATGGCTAAGGCATGATATATAAGATACGAACTCATATCTTCTGCTTTCTAGCCTGATTCCTTAACCACTAAACCAAACTGGCTTTCATTTTATAAGCTACTGGTTTTGTATTCTATTCATTTTATATGCTACTATTCATAGTATACTGTACTGTTCATAACATGATGTACTGTACTATTCATAACATAATATACTATTATCTCATTTTATATGCTACTATTCATAATAGCCAAAGAAAAACTTCAGTCATAATAAAATGATAAGCAGATTGAATTACCATGGAGAATGGAGATATCTCTTCCTTTGTAGAACTCTCCCATCGTGACCACCGAGCCCTGTTTGGATGCCACAATGCGAACTGTTCTCCTGCTATCCACACAGTCCAAGTACGGATCCCATTCCAAGTTCCTCTTGTTTATTGCTTGGATCCCTGCAGAGACAACTCCCAGAGCTTCTCCCATGCGATCTTGGCAATAGGATTTGAATTTCCATTGCACCACCGCTGGTTGTGTGGAAGAAGTTGAAAAGTGGCATCGAAGCACAATTGGTTGAAAGAGCATTGCTACCTGTTTCTTGTCAGGCACCATAACATGCACTGTTTCAGTCACAGCTACAAAGCAAAATCATAAATGTTACCAACTTGTAAGGTATATATCATCTATTCAGTATGCGCATTCCCGAAAGATAAATGAGAGATGGCTGCTTTCTAAGATTTATCATCTAGCTGTGACGTTAGAAGAAACTCTGCCAAAAGAACATGGATAGCAAGATGAGAGAATTTTAATGCTAGAAAATGGTAAGTTGCTGTTTTATCTACCATAAATAACAGTGGCTTATCAAGTCATATTTATGACTTAGATTTGCTATCCAGTTAATCAGATGACATTTAATTTGAAGCAAAAGGTATCTAACCTTAATTCTGAGTTGCTTCAAACAAATCACTAAGCTTCATTAATTTTAAGCTACTTATCAACAATCGGTAGTCACAATGGCTACATGTTACTTCAAATATTAAAGGCACTATGTTGGCAAAATCCATAAATTATGAATAGGTGACACTTTATGGCAACTATGTTGATGTATTACTTTTGAACTTTCAATAGACATCCATTTAGTCACTACATCAGTATCAGAGTATTAAAAAATGTTTGTATCACAAAAGTTGAATTTCAGGCATTTGTTTTCAGCTTTACTTACATTTTATTTATTTCCAAACTTTCCTTTTCAAACTGATAAAGAAACCATAAAAGAAATATACAAACAGATCACAGCAGCATGGCTGTGGGGAGGAGACATTTGACAGATGCCATAGGCAGGTTGATAGATAAACTCTCTTCTCATTGTGCTAAGATTCAAATAAACATTTGAAATAAGTAATAATACCAGGAAAATTTAGAATTCAACTAAAAGGAAAGACACCAGTGTCAAGAGAATTCAAAATATGTCTCATTAGCACTTAAAAAGAAGTAGGTAACCTAAATATACTGCAATTTGACTGAAATGAACTGCTGTTGCCAGAATTATAATGTAAGCAGGGCCAAACAAAATTGGCTTACTCTAAAACATCTTGAATATTTTATAGAAAAAAAGATAAAAGATATAGAAAAAAATAAAAGATAAAAATAAAATTCTGAATACAATCTAGATTATGTGGCTTATTTTACAGGAGATTTATACATACTACAATACGGTTGTTACTTCACATCTCTGTAAAAAACTGTTTTTTAATTGCAGAATTAAATTGCAGAATCCTGAGGGTAATACTGTACATAAAAAGTTATTTTGAAAAAAAAAAAGTGCCTCAAAATGCAAAACGGAAATGATCACAATTGAAAGAAACAGCAGCAGTGTCATCAAAAAAGAACACAAAAAGAAAAAAAAGGAAAGAATAGATCTCAATTGCTTATTTTCAATTGCTATTATAGGATATGATGCTGTTTGTGACGCTGGGCTGTATGGACAAGGTATTCTGATTGTGTACTATCCACTTTTCTGTACCCTTTTTGTTTATTCTTGGGCCTTATTTTCTGGCTCGTGCTAAAAATTAACTGGATTATAATACTAAATTCTTCCATTTTCAATCCTTGGGATAGAGTTTGACCCAAGTTCATGAATTTGTAGCATAGCAATTTTGTGTTTATTTCAGATAAACTTTGGCCTTGTACATGAAAGTAGTCATACATGAGATCTAGTTTTCACCTCTTACTAATTGTATGATGATTTGAAAACTAATTATTTGGCTGTTAGTCTTTTGCTGTGGACAAATAATTTCCTGATTTACCTAACGTTAGTTGATACCTCAAATTCCTGAAGGACATGAGCACTGTTAAAGAGATCTGTCCAAGATATAGTACCTTATAGATTTGAAGGATTGCAGCAGACAGTTGGGACTTTTTCTAGGAATCTGATAGGCAATTTTGCTGAGCACCAAGTTCAGTCCAGAATGTGGAAATGATAAAGAGCATTTGATGATGATGTGCCTAAGCAGCCTTTTATTTGCTTATTCTGAGATGCCAAGAAGCTCTGAGAAATAAATTGTTTCCTGATGGAAATTTAACTAAACAAACTCATATTCAAGGGTAACCTCGGGACCAAGTGTTAAAATATTCTTACTTCTTTGCATTTACCGCATTGTAAACACTGCATCAACAGTCTTATTTAGGTTAATCCACTCCTTTTGGAGGGAAAGTATCAGCAAATATTGCCTACAGGTTTCTATGAGAATTTTAGATAAGATTTCATTGATATTTTTTTAAAAAATACTGATTCCACAGTAATAATTCATCATAAGAGAACAATTCTGAAAAATGAAGAGACTAGAGAAGAAGTAACTGAAATTAAAAGTCAACAGGGCAAAATCTATCCATAGAGATTATTTAAAACCACGCTAATTGAGACTCAAATGAATTATTAAAAAGTGATCCAAGTTCAGAATAGAGCAGCAACATTCTCTAGTACTGTCTAAAAAACATTTAATTTAAATTAATAAATTTAAAAATAAATAAATACATTTAATAAAATAAATTAAAATAAAATTTGATTGCAGAGAAATTAAATGAATTCTTTGTATTTCTTACGGATATATAGAATACATACACAAACCATTACCAATTTTCTCTGGGAAGAATCAAAGTAACTAAAGCAGGCTGTGATAATAAGTATATTCTGCGACATCATAAGAAACCACATAACTATTAATCATTGGATCATGATGGCAGTCACCGTCTTTAAAGAACTGAATAGAGTTTTTCACCTCTGAACATAAATATGTAACTTATTCTTTGAATACCACATTGATAGAAGTGATTCTGTTGAAATTGTACTCTCGGACTTTCAAAGAGTTTCTGACTAAATTCTTCATCAAAGACTCTGAGTAATCTTAGCCACCATGGAATAACATCATCTGCCCTTTTATGGATTGCTAATTGGTTAAAAAAAAGCAAAGAGAAGAAAAAATGGGCAATTTTCTCAAAAGAAAGAAATGAAATGAAATGAAGAAGCATTTATATTTGGGCTAATTCTTTTTCATTTGTTTAAGAATTAGGAGTAAATTAGAAATAAGAAGTGAAACTGATCAAGTTTGCAGTTAATACCAAATCATGTAGTGGTGAAAAACAAAAATTGAGAAACGTTTTAAGCTGGGTGCATGATCAGCCAAGTGGCAAATGATTATCAATTTAAATAAATACAAAGTGATACACAAGGAAGATGGAAAAGAAACAACTTCACATATACCTCATGGTGTATCTAAGCCCGTGATGGTGAACCTATGGCACAAGTGCCCAAAGTGGCACGCGAAGCCATGTCGCCCGGCACGTGCAGCCTTGTCTGTTTGTCTTCCGGGTTTCAGGTGCGCATGCACTCGCGACAATCAGCTGTCCTTCCCTTATGTGAAGTTGCCGAAAACCGGTGTGCGCATGCATGCCAGTTAGCTGATTGTTGGGTGCGCATGTGCACCAGAACCTAGAAGTTCGGCTATTCTGGAGCGTGATCCCTTATCACGTGTGAAAGTACCAAAAACTGGCCAGCGCACATGTGCGCTAGAACTTGAAAGTTCAGCTTTTCCGGAGTGTGGCCCTGACAAGCGCATGTTTCCATGTGACCTTTTCGGCACTCGGTGCTGAAAAGGTTCACCATCATTGGTCTAAGCTGTCTATAACTAACAGGAAATGGACCTTAATGTCATAGTGGATACTCCATGAAGATGTCAACTTATCTGGAGTTATGAGAAAAGACAAATCCATGCTATGGAATCATTAGGAATGAGATGGGAAATGAAATTATCAGCATTATAATGTGTTTATATTTTAATCTATATTCATCTATATTTCCAATACTGAGTTCAGTTCTTGTCACTATATTTGAAAAGGGATATAGAACAACTATGACAAAGGAAACTAAAGTCATCAAGGCTCAAACAAGAAAAGAGTCAAATATTTGGCACAATTTAGCACAGAAAAAGTGCAAACCATACGACTGAGTTATACAAAATTGTGCATGGAGAAACTGAACAGGGATAATTTTCTCCTGTCTCAAAGGACTAATACTAGCATTCTTCAAATAAGGGGAATGGAAGGAGATTTGAAATAGAAAAAAAATAATTGTTGACTTGATTTATAACTACCCTATGGAATCTTATGATCAGCAACCCTCAATTGAAGAACACCCAGAAACGATAGCTTATTCAGAATATGGCAACACAAGCAGTTATGACCACACTTTAGTGCATTCATGTTACACTATTAATGCATGAATTGTACTGGCTGACACTGGGCTTCCAAGTACAAATCAAGGTGATGGTAGTTGTCTATGAAGTTCTTCCTGGCATACTGTATGGTTATTTGTGGAATCATTGGTCTCCAGTTGTCTCTGCCTCCCATATACAACCCAGCAAGGCTAACACATATCAAGTTCCATCAATTAAACAATGTCTTCTCTGTCATAGACCCTTCCCTGTGGAACAATCCTCCCATCCCACAGATAAAATTAATTATCTCTATTTTGCCAGCCCTTAAGAATACCCTGAAGACATGTTTCTTCTCTCAGGTGCTAGTCCAGAAAATTAGATGAATGTGCTGTATGAGTCGTCTGTCTGATCCTATTCCACAGTATATTTTACCTTATTATGTTTTATTATTTTACCATTTTGTTTTAGGATAATTTTAACCCTTACGTTTTGTTAACTAAGTTGACAAAATCACTTTATGGAGTGAGATAGGCAGCATATAATTTTAATTAATAGTGGAGGACAATATAAATTGAGGAAATAAATAATGAATGAATGGTAGACCTTTACGAGACCTAACTGCCTATCCTATTTTTTTCTTCATTTATTCAGAGATACTATCAACAGTAATCTTTTTCAGATTACTTTTATCCTAAAAATCCTTGGTTCATATATGTTCTTGTATCCTATATGTACTTCCATAAACCCAAAACCATTTATATAACTTCAATATTGCAGTACTGGCAACTTCCCAGGATAATATTTTTCCACCACTCCTAGTAGAAATGACTAGATGACATTCTGCTCATAGAAGTGTCAATCTTATAGAGAACCTGAAGATTTCTTTTTCCCTTATTCAGGAACAGAATTACCTCAGGGCATCTTCAGGCATCATTTTTATATAGGTATGATTTCTTAAAGTAATTCTGTTAAATTGTATACATTGCTGTGTAAACGTAATGAGATTATTTTACATACAGTGAAAGTCAATGTATACTGCTATGTATATAATATTATACAGTAACACATTTGATAAAAGCAAAGATAGATGGCATGTTTTCTGAGGGAGTCTTGAACACTAACAAGAAAAGTAGCAGTTTTATAAGAAAATAATACTTTCAAACAATAAAAAAGAGTCAGAATCAATTAATAAGGGCATATTACACAATGCTGGAGTAGCTTACTCTTTTTTTAGGATTACCCTCATGTACTTTATGTGATCCCGCCCTATATTTTTTAATATCCATGCTATTTATTGCAAAATATCATTTCAGTTAGTAGACTGAAAGTTGTATACCTCCTTGAGAAGAAATAGGGGCAGAAAAACTCACCAGGATGCCATCATTATCCCTGTGTCAGCAACTGGGCATTGCATGACCCCTGCCTCTAATCACTTCTTCACACTGTACAATGACACCAAGAATTAGTTTGTATTGCACAGAGCTACCTGGATTGCTTCAAATAGGCTATCATTTGTTCGCCTTAATGGAACACTCCTTAACCTCCCTAAATTAAACCACTGTTGTGTTAGAAAACACAAGTACAGAGCTTCCTGGCTTCCAGCAGCACATTACAGTTTCAGCAATCTGGAAACTGAATGGCTCAATAACGGAGCATAGTGGCTCTGGGAGGCAAAGGGAAGATTGGCTTCAAAAGCAAGAACAGCTATTTATAGAGGTTCCACAAAATAGAAGTAAGTATAGATAACCTGAGATCTTCAGGGTATCAGACCTCTTTGATATAAAGAAAGAAAGCACAAACTTTCCTATGGAGGCAAGCTGTAACAGGGATGAAAAATATAATGGATGGTAAACTTTCTGAAAGCTTATTAGTCCCTTCCAATTTTCCAGCTCTTAAGACAATTGCAGACTAAGGCAAGAATTGGAAGGTTGATTGGTTGATATTATTTGGAATATTCACCATTCCAAATCACCACCCATTTCCCTTCCATATCAAATCGTGCTAGGCTATAGAAGTGATTTTTAAAAGAATGTCTAAAAATGATTTCATCCTTCTTCTGAAAAAGATACTTATTATAGATTTATAATTTGCAGATTATTCAATGTTTATGAGAGAACAGAGAGTATTAATTTGTATTTGTGGTGTATGGACAAAAGGGGTAATAATGACTGCTTTGCGAATCAAGACATTTGTGTGGGAAACTGTTTCCTCTCTTAGAGCTCAAAGAATCTTCAGCCTGCCCTAATCATGCTTACTCTCCATATTCTCTGTAGATTTACAAAATATATTTCTTTGCATGGAATCAACTACAAAGAAATTCCAGAGATGGCATCCTTAGGAAAAGGAAAATATTTCAGTAATTTATGTTCTTCATCACACTAAATATTGTGGCAATTTATTCCCAGATTAAGCCTTACTGAATCAAATCAAGAGGAGAGATTCAGAACAGGAGAAAAAATTCATGTAAATAGTTATGTGATGAAGAAACAGGTATATTATTGATATTTGAAACAAGATTGTAAGTCAAATACACTGTTTTCTATTTGCTCAGCATCTTGCTCTTTGTGCCTCTCATTGCTTTACATAATATCAAAGAGACAGCACGCCTGCAAAGAAATTCAAAAATCTTCATTTGCAATCCAAAAAGTTCTTAATCCACAAAGAAATTAAAGAGAAAAAAAACCTTACCTGTCATCCACAGGAAAGTGGTCCAGCCCAGTAAGACCCTGTCCATCTTGTAGTCTGTCCAGGCAGAAGAACAGCAGGGAAGGAAGCAGAGCCAGAAAGTAAATAAAGCTCCTTGTTTTGAATACTGTGAAGTGGCACGTAGAAGAGTTCTTTCCGTTATCTGCAGGTCTTCCACCACACAACTCAGTGTGTGAAAAGACAGAGTTCTGAATGGGAGCTACCATTCTGCTAGGGGGAAACAAAAGCATGCAACGTTCTATTCTAATAATTCTATTCTCTCTTGCTTTATTTACCAATCTTGAGCAGGGGAAAAAAAATCACAGTTAGCCAATTATTTTACTCAAACCAAATCCAGATTGAAAATAAGCTTAAATCTTATCATGTTTTCAAACATCACCTCCCCTGACATCATTCTTAGACTACAAGAGTTTCTAAATCACATGGCAGTCCATTGAAACTGTCCAGGAACAGAGAGAGTTCATCACTGGAAATTCTTCGGGTCAATCAGCCTGCATAAAAAGACCAACCGTATCTGAAAAGGCATGAGTGAAAATTAAAAGAAGAGACTAATGTTTAAATAAAGTTGCATGATTTTCATCTCATAATTTTACAACACTGTAGAATGAAACTGAAAAGGGAGCATTTATCTACAGAAAGTTGTATTTGCATCAATAAGAGAGAGGGAAGAAGGTAAGCAATGAAAATACTGTGATCGTTTCTTTCCAAGTGATTTATAATGTCTTCATAGCATCTCCCAGCTGTTGCTGAAAACTGCCCTCCATACTATTATTTTGGCATAACACTGATTGAATGACTGTAGAAAACACTATAAGTTGCTAGTGGAGATGCCATTTGTAACAGGTAAGTGTAATTATCAGGCACAACCTGTTAAAATTCTATAGATTGTTCTACTGTTCATGTTCTAATCTTATTCCATTGAATCTAGTAGTGAAATCTCCTTCAAACTGTAATGTGCAGCAAAGTAGTTGATATGTTATTCAAATATAAATGATTTCTCATATACACTTGATACATTTAGTAACAATAATAGATGCAGGATGATATTGTGCATATTATTCTATATGTTATAGTTTCCAAACATTTAAAAAATTGTTTTAATATGCCATTTTCTCTCCCCTCCCTCCCAATACAAAACTCACTGGCTGATGTTCCTGCTGGCAAAGCAAGCATGAAGTCATGAAGCACCAACAGATGAAATAAATGTAGCTATAAAACAAGTACCGGTATATCTCAATTTGGAATAATGACACAGCCCCCACTGACTAACCCAATTTAATTCATTTTATTTAAATCATTTGCATTCAAAACCCATTCCAGTAATATGGTCTAGTTTATTTTTTCCCCTCTGGCTAACGGATTTTTTATCTTTAAAAATGTATTTATTTATTCATTCCTAATAATATGGCTGAAAAAGAAGGGACAAATGCAAATTATACTGTAATTTGAACTTTCTCTCCCTTCTCTACAAAAGTATTACCACCCAGTGTACTATAGGAAGCATTGCACAATTGGTTTTTTTTAAAAAATGACTTTGTTCAAGTGATGTTGCTCTAAAGGGAGAATATAAATGAAATACTATTGACTAACTTATATGTCCAAAGTCAGGGAAACAATTATTCTTATTTGGTCTTCAAGTATAGCTGGGCCAACCTATCTTCCATGTACCATTTTTAGCAGGGGGCACTAAATCATAGAATCAGAATGGGAAAAATGATCATTTAGATCATCAAGTTGAAACGCCTAACCAAAAAAAGAAATTCAAATTAAAACAGCCCAGACCTATGATTGTGTTGCCACTTCTTGACTATATTCCACTACTCCCTCTCTCCGTAAATGCTTACACTGTTGAAGTGCTTTTACATTGGAAAGACAGGTTTTTATATGGTTGGAATTTTCATTAATCAGTTTTCCATGTCTGACCTCTAGAATAAATGAGCTTCAATCTTAGCTTCCATTTATGTAAATTCCTTCAATTTTTCAAGAGTGCTACTATATTCTGTTCATTTATTTTTTTTCCCCTGAAACTGTTTTATTCTCTTCTTAAAACTAATGTGTTAATCCCAGGATCATCTTTGTTGCCCTTCCCTGATCCTCTTCCAGTTTTTTTTCCTGAAGTTTTCTTAAGATACCCAAAACTCAACCCAGTAAGTCAAGATGGAATCTGACCAAAGCAGAAAAAATGGAAAATAGTTCCTGTGATTTAGAAATCTTTATTGATCAAAAGTTTCCAACACTGCATTTGCTTTTTTTTTTTTTTTGCAGTCATATCACATGGCTGGCTAATAGTTTGCAATTAGTTATCATTCCCATCACTTTTTCACAATTACTATTATCCAAACTATATCTGAGCATCCTAATTTGTTTCCAAAGTAAAGACACTTGTATGTCTACCTCAAATTTCATTCTCTTATTTTCAAACCACTTCTCCAACTAGCAAACTCATTCTGAATATTATTTCTGTGTTCTATATATTAGCTATCCTATCCTATTCCATATTGTATCATTTGCAAATATGGAAAATATCCCTATTAATATCCACGTCACTATTAAAAATAATGAATAGTAGAGAATTTCATACCATCTCAGACAGGAAACCTCTTAATACTTTCCCCCAATTAGATGAGAAACCATTACTGGGCACTTTTTGAGCACACTTTTTGAGAAATATATTTTTTTCTTTCCCTTTAGTTACCCTAACAAATAAACATTGACGGCTGCCAGAAAATACTTTGTCTTTCTACCAGCTCAGTTACATTCAAAGAAGCTCAAATGATTTTTCTTAACTCCAAAAGAGATCACCTCATAAACATTTAACAGTATTTTCCCCTAGTAAAATGTTAATGGAAAACATTTACATTAGCTAACAGACAACTATTTAGTAATGTAAACAGAATCTACAGGATTCACTCTGGATCAGTCAGTAGGACCAAACGTTTTGTCTTCTCAGCTTTTGGAATAGTGCTGGGGCTCATTCTCAGGGAACTTCTTTCTAGAAGAAAAGTTTTCTCTAAAGAGAAGTTCCCAGAGGATGGGCTTCAGCATGAGTCCAAAATCTCTAGTCTTGGGGACCGACCCAGATCGGTCCTGCAACCTGGGTCGGCAACCAATTGCTTTCATTTGTGACAGACTACAATTGGGACATTAAAGACACTTCTACACTAAGCCTGCTTTAAATAAATATACATTTAATTTTCAGTTCCTCTGATTCCATCCCATCCACTAGTTCAGTTCTTAACTGACATCACTGATTTATTTTGTGTTGAAACAGAACATTTGGAGAAACCTTTTTTCCCAAAGAACACTGTCAATATCAATTTACCTGTAGATTGTAGATGCACAGAGAAATACCTAATTCAGCTATCAGATATATTTTACATTGTGGTAAAAAGGAATGACAACGATTCAATATAGGAAGATGGATTTTCTCTGAACATAACTGTAAATATTTCTAAAGCAGTTTTCTTCTATTAGTAAATCAATAGCAATAGCACTCAGACTTATACACCATTACATAGTGCTTTACAGCACTCTCCGGGTGATGTACAATGTCAGCATATTGCCCCCAACAATCTGGATCCTCATTTTACTGATGGAAAGATCGGAAAGATGGGCGGCTGAGTCTACCTTGACCCTATCAGGACTGAACTCCAGATTGTGGGCAGACTTTTCATGCAATACTGCTTTCTAATCAGTGCACCTCCAAGGCTCAATCCAAATAATCACATTTCTATAAAAGCTGTATATTGTATTGCAATCTCTCCAATGCTTCTACAGGAATAAAATAGGAGATTAAGAGATACTCAGTAATGTAGAGCAGTACCAGACAAAATATAAGGTATATCTATAACCAACATTTTATCTTTAAATATGCACATTTCAGGATCAAAGTGGTACAAAATGTTTGTCCCACAATTAACTATACATAATCTGGCTTGTGTTTAAGAAATACTGAAGTATTCTGATCCTTAATTATGTTACAGAAATTTTACATTTAGAAATTAATTGTTCTTTTATGTCTATCTACATATTTTTTTCAGCACTGCTTTTACCTTGCAGCAATTTCCATAGAAACAGTTATTTCTATAGCTCTGTGAGTATCAGGCAGTCCTCAACAAATATATGTTGCTAAATTACTTCATTGCATTCACTAAAGGCTGGCATGTCACAGAGAGTACCCATGAATAGTGCATGCATTGACTTCATAGTATTCAATGAGTGAATTTCCTCATGCACTGTAACCATTTCTTTGTGCTTGCACTCTATGTTGAATCTTTCTCCTCACATTTACAATAAATTGGCCTGAGTTGATTTTATACAAATGTATTTAAACCATAAATAAATTGCAGTTGAAGCACATAAACTCATATTATATTGTTTCTGGCTAAATTCAGTGAATGTGTGTTTTGCAGTCTTTCATTTTAACAACAATCAGAAACATAGATGTAATGTGTACATGCTCATCATTCACATATTTTAAAGCTGTTGCCAAGCTGGTCTTCTAAGGACAGCTTACTATCAGGCAATATACAATAAAGGAAACAGCAAAAAACTATTTAGAAGAGTGTCAGACAATGCATGACTCCCCAAGGTCCATATTTCGTTTCCAGCTTTGAAGGTCATGATGCTATCTATATTTACAATGCAAAAAGCTCTGTCAAATGTTGTAGAAGAGTTCGTTATTAGATCCTATTGTAAACTGTCACCTGATATTGTCACCTGATATCGACTTTAATATCTATATGCTGTAATTCTTATACATGACATTTGATCAGTAACAGCAACAGAGTCCCTGGCCTTGGAGATTACAATATAATACCTTTTCTAACTTGATGGCTTTTCAAATTTCCTGCCAGCCAAGAATAATAGGAAATTGATCTGAGAAAAAGCAGTTATACATACAAGGGCATAATTGTACAATTTATACTTAATAACCAATTATCACACAGATGGAAACACTGCATGAGTGTATTTAGTCAGAATATTCATCCAAATATGATACTAAACATGGAAAAGATATTTAGCATATATCTGGTGCTGGACAACACTATAAAATGATGCCAGTCCTGACTTGTTGGTTTGCAGATATTTTGGTTGATATTCCAGTTGCCTTAGTCTAGGTTCCTATTTAATAAAAGAAAATTAAAATTTAACAAGTTGTGAAAGAAGTTGAAGCACCATAGATAGTATGGGAAAAGACTTGTCTTTCCCAAGCTGTGCAGTGTCCCTAATCTAATGCTATTTGCATATAAGCACATAAATGTGTTGTGATATAAAACCTGTAATGATGTCCAAAAACTAGATTTCCAAAAACTACAAAAAGCCTTGAAGAAATGGAGGAAAGTACTTTTGCCACAATCTACCAGAAACCTCTGTGGTTAACCAATGCCTCGAATTCACTTTCTATAACACACTTTAACCAAGTTTTGCATGCCATCAATGTAACCTATTCTTATTTGAGGACAAAACAAAAAATAATAAATCACTTGAAATTAAGCTATTCAAATGAATCATTTGAAAGTAATGAATTGTTGAGCATTTCAAAGAAGGTACTTAAGTTATCCTAAGGTCACAGAGTAGAAACTGCTTATAATGACTAGCAGAGCAAAAGGAACAAGGCAAGTGTAGGTTCTTGACTTTAGGAAAGCAATTTAATCTGTCAAAAACAAAAAGTATGGGTATTCTTTTCCAGCTATTATTTCCTCAAGATTATTAACTACACAATAGTTAAGTCTCTTTGTTTAACTATACAATAAAAGCTTCCAACCAGTCAAATACATTTTGTTGGCCAAAAAATTAGTATATGACTCATTCCCGATCTCCTCTGCTCTTTTATTCCATACAACAGCTTTGCATACTTATAGATTACATTAGCTGGCATTCCAAAAGCAATTTTTTTGATTTGCATGATGTGGTATAGCAGAACAGGTGCCAGAGCATCACCCACAATTTTCTCCTAGATACATATAACTTAGTAGCAGAGGAAAATCACAAAAACTCTAAAACTTCTCATAAAAATATTTTCTTTGAGTAAAATAGTATTGAGAAATATGATTTCCTTTTTAAATGAGATAGAGGTTGGAGGGTAGGAGGGAATACTAGTCTAAGTTAGTTTTTAGTGTTGCTACCATTGCAGGTTAATGGCAGCCTTTGTCCTACTGACAGTGAATCTATAAACTCAAGATTGGTATGGAACTTCTCTCCAAAAATAAGTAGATCTTGCAGTTTCAGCTGTATGTGCTATTAAGTGATCTACTTTAAAACAAAAATAGCAAAAGACACTTAAGATACACTTAGCTGTATTGAGGTTAGATCAGATTTTAACAGATTGGATTGGTTCGCTTATTTCAATACTATTCAGAAGATGCTTCAAGATAGTAAAAAATATTTGTCACCATTTACTCCAAGACACTTGCTTGGATTTAATTCACACTCTCAATAATTATATAAATAAACCCAATGCTTCAATCTCCATCCAAGAAGTGAATTGAGTGACTGCAGTGATTTGAAGCAGGCTTAAATTCCAAGTAGTTTCTTACTGACTCAAAGATAAATGAATAGCACTTCAAACTGGCAGGGGCCCGATGCCCAGAATAGCAATAAATAATTAATAAAAAAATAGAAAAAAATTTAAAAGACCAGTTTGGTCTACCTGTTAAAACACCAGACTAGAAACCAAGTCACTGAGTTTTAGGCATAAAAGCCGGCTGGGTCACTCAGTCCAACCACCTCACAAGGTTGTTGTGGAGAAAATAGGATGGAAGATGTTATTAGGCATGTTTGCTGCCTTGAGTTTATAAAAATGGTAAAAGCGGGATATAAATGAATAAATAAGTAAATCAAAATAAGAAACTGCATGTTTTGAGATTTTGGTTTCTATCCTTCTGTTTAGAGCAGATCTGTGTTACCAGTTTTAACTTTATACAGGTAGTCCTCCACTTACAACAGTTCACTTAATGACCATTTTCAAAGTTACAACAGCATTGAAAAAAATGACTTATGACCATTTTTCACACTTATGACCATTGCAGCATTCCCATGGTCACGTGATTTACATTCGGAAGTTTGACAACTGACTCACATTTATGACAATTGCAGTGTCCCAGGGTCATGTAATCCCCTTTTGCAACCTTCGGACAGGCAAAGTCAATGCGGAAACCATATTCACTTAACAACTGTGTTACTAATTTAACAACTGAAATTATTCACTTATCAACAGTGGCAAGAAAAATCATAAAATGGGGCAAAATTGACTGTCTCACTTAGCAAAATAAATTTTGGGCTGAATTATGGTTGTAAATTGAGGACTACCTGTAGTCTTCTTCCACCAAAGGCTGCACAGTATTAATGGAAGTGGGAGTGGAACTTTACTGTCCAAAGATAACATTATGTTGTTTGCTCTAACAAAAGAGGGTAGGAAAAGAGCTATCCGAAAAGAACATAAATACCAGGATAGAAAAACAAATATTTGAAGGGACTGGATACCTCAGTTCTTTTCTTTTTGTTCGCATTAAAGGTACTCTTTTTTTGCTTTTAATTCAAAGTACTGAACAATCTATCCCTCCTAAGAATATTTGTTTCACCATGATTGCTTTGTCACCCATTTTTGAATAACCAAATGAATAACCACTCTCCCCCCGCCCCAAACATCTTAGGTATTGGGCCAAAACTCAAAACTGTATTCTGGTGTCTATGGAGATTCTCAGTCATCCAGGTCATGGTTATCCCAACGGTGTTTTTTTCCCCTTCTCTTTTCCAAGAGACAACTGGATTTTCTTGTTTTTCTTTGAAGACGCTTCTTCAGGTCTGAGAGGATGGTGGGGAAGTTGTTAAGAGCTACAATACTTCGCATACCAAAAATTCTTTATATATATATATATATATATATATATATATATAGATAGATAGATAGATAGATAGATAGATAGATAGATAGATAGATAGATAGATAGATAGATAGATAGATAGATCTATATATCTATATATCTATATCTATATCTATCTATCTATATATCTATCTATCTATATATCTATATATCTATATATATATATATATATATATATATATATATATATATATATATATATATATATATATATATCTTTCCTGCCATCTAATGATCGAGCCGACTTTTGCAACCCAGATACGGAAACCTTAAATGATGACCAGGGCGAATTTGAAAGACCCTGAATTGAAAGAGAGTAAAATCAGTTCCCGTAGTTCAAGGCGACCAATGAACTCTTTCGGCCCCGTTTTTTATTTGTCGTCAGCCACGTGCTGGCCTCAGAACACAAGAAAGGTGGCACAGGATTGGCCCATACTTCCTTTAAAAAAGCAAACCCGCCCCTTCTTTACCCGCCGATTTCCCCGCAGGCGTGGTGCGAAATGGCGAACTGTAGAGGCTCGCGCAACGCCTATTATTTCTTCGTGCTGGAGAAGCTGCCGGAACTGAAGCAACAGGGTCTGGCTGTGACCAGCGTCGCCAATGCCATCCCGTATTGCTCCGATGCCTGGGCGGTGAGGGAGCGTGGCCGCGCCATCTCTTTCGGTCTTGGGACCTGAAGAGAAAAGTCCTAGGAACGGCCACCCCTCAACTTGCAAGGACCTGACCTGATATTTCCTTACTTGTTATGTATAGCGTCTTATAACGTAGTCCGACCCTTCCTAGTATAATACTAGGAAACCTTTATGTGGCCACTATGATTTTTTTTGGATAACGCTGGAAGACGCTTTAAAGTGAGGCAAATAGAGGTTGCAGGATTAAGACAGAATAAAGCCGTCGGATCTGGACGGCAAAAATCAGGCCGGTAGTTGATGACGGTTTTCTTTAGATTTTTTTTGCAGCTGAGATCTCGTAGCCATAGTTACAAAGTCTTTTTGAAACGGCGAATGAGCTTCGTGCTCGTTCGCTAAAAATGGTTTCTTCCTGAATTTAAGACATGTTATGTTCTTTGCTGCTTTCCAAGCCTTGCTGAAGAAAGCTGCAAAATTCGGACCCAGTGCTTAAAACTCTTTACACAACAGAACTGAGTGGAGCACTAATTTCCTGGCATTCAGCCATGCTGATGGAACTGGCAAAATTGTTTTGCAACTTGAGCAAGATTTGCTTCCCAAATATTTCTGCATTGCTAGAATTTTAATGTTAGCAATAGCAATTACACTATTATAAAGTAGAATTTTATTTTATTAGATTTTTATCCTGCCCTCATTATTTTATAAAACCTCAAGGCAGTCAACAAACCTAATACTCTGCCCTCTTCCTGTTTTCCCCAAAGGAGCTATCCTGGCAGGCATTGAGAGGATGTGACTGGCCCAAAATCATCCAACAGCTTTCATGCCTAAGGAAAGACAAAAACTCTGGTTTTGTATTTCTAGGCAGCACTAACTACTGTACAAAAACTGTTTCCTACTCAGTTTTGGTTCTAAAAACAAGATACATTACTCTTAAAATAACTACAGTTGGAATGATGTTTCAGCCTTCCACTGACAGTATTTATTCAGAATAAGATGCATTGATCTATTACATAACACTTGAGAAAGAGCACCATATTGAAGTTACTAAACCTACTCTAACATTTGACTTCACTGAATGTTAGCATGTTTGACTTTCCCTAATGAGTACTGCCAAAAAACAACCTGTTGGATTAAGAAAGTGGATGATTTGGCAAAAAAACATTGAGAAAATAATGCAAGGATTTATGTAATTGTTTTTACTCCTAAGCTACTTAATGAAGAGCAAAAAGAAAAGTATGCAGAAATGGCTCGTCAGTGGAAAACTACTAAGTCAGAAGTAGCAGAAAAGGTAAATAGAAGAATGAAATATTTTAAGCCTGTAAATACAATTATTTTCAAGCACAATTGAGTTTAAATTGGGGAATAAGTAATAAAAATTACCTGTAGGTATGTAGAGAAAGGTACCGAGTAAAAGTTTTAGTTGGATGGATTCTACATTTTCCCCCATGTTTGTAATGGCAAGCAGATTGGTCTAGATTTATCTCAAATAGTAGATTAAATCTTATAAAAATATGAAGATAGCTACGGAGATTGATTATTTAGCAGCCTATGATTATGTGCTATCAAAATTGTTTTTGATGCCTGATAACCACATAAATTTTCTCTATGATAATCTATCCATAACCGTTTTTTCAAGTCTCTCAAATAATGCACCTATTACCACTAATGGAGCCCATCCACCTTGCTGCTTGTAATTTTCTTCTTTCCATCTTTCACATTATTAGAGCCTTAATGTCATGTTTATACATTGCATTTTCCCTTGCTATGCTATTAAAAATAGAAGGGAAGTTACATAGCAAGGTTTCTAGTACAGTAAATGTGCGCTATAATTACTTCTAGGCCTTGCAAGGATATTCAGATTTACAAGAATAGAAGAAAAAATCTAAAAGTAGAGATTTTACTGTCCTCCCATTCCTAAAGACTTTTTTGCTCAACTGAGGAAAGGAAAATGGCATGGCTACTATTCTGATAGCATAGGATATGTAGCTTAAAGCAATGTTTCTAGAAACTTAATTCATTTTAGTGAGCTGTCCAGCTTTCTTAATGAGTATCAGCTGTGTTGCGTTATGAAGGTATTATTATCTACACATAATAAATTAAATAATGCTACTGTTATCTGCATTCACATATATATTCTCTGTCTATATGTGTGTGTGTATACACACACGCACCCATGTACATATACGCTATTCATTCCCATGAATGACAATTACATATACCCATAGTTCTTGATTTATAACCATAACAGAGCCTGGCTGTTAACAATCAAAAGTCATGATGGTTGTTAAATCAGGTGACCCTGTAGTCATCTCACTTAATGATCCCAGTTCCTGCTCTCCTTGTAATTAAGCGAACGTGGGCTGCTAAGAGGAACATGTGGTGCTTTAGTGGCAGAGACCTAGTCCAGTATCCCGTTGTTGTACTTCTTTGGATCATATGTTGCCTCCTAGGGCGTCACCCATCCTAATGCACTCATGCTCTGCTTACCTTGGGCCTGCTTTCCTACCCCATTGAGTCCACACAGGCCTTCCCACCTTGTTGGGTCTAGCTGCAATGAATTATGGCCACTCTGAAATGGTGCCAGTTTCTCAGCTCTGCCCCATGGCCTCGGTACTATATAGGGAGGCCAAGGAATAGAGCAGTCACCTCCTTATTCTGAAGTTTATCTCCTAAATTCTCCAAAATGGCACTGTCTTCTGGGATGGCATCAAACAGCCTCCATGTAGGAAGACCACACAATGGATCAGCTGCTTCCTGAAGGAATTATAGAGAAAAAATTAAGTGCCAAGCCATGGTGGGAAGAAAGGTGTGAGACCCACCAGTGTAGAAAACAGGCCCAAGGCAGGATGGAGGAAGATAGTCTGCAGTCTGTCGTAAGGATGGATCAGTTGCCAAACACTTAGATTTTGTTCATGTGACTGACGGCGCTTGAGCAGCTGTAAACTTCAGGCAGAGGTCCTATATCCCTTCATTTATTGCTAACATAAGTTTGAACCATCACTTAAATGTTTGGAAGTTGAGGGTTTTCTTATAGTTCTGTGTAGTGTGTATCATGGCATAAGCTCAGTCAGTCCTGCGTGAGCTACACTGGCTACCGGTGGCACTCCGGATACGTTTCAAGGTGCTGGTGCTCACCTGTAAAGCCCTTCATGGCTTAGGCCCGGGGTACTTGCAGGACCTCTCCAGCCGTTCTCCCATCGTCCTGTGCACTCTCACCCTCAGGGTGCCGTCGGCCAAACAATGTTGGCTGACGACCCCCAGGGGGAGGGCGTTCTCTGTGGGAGCCCCGACCCTCTGGAATGGATTGCCCACTGAGCTCAGGACAGCCCCCGACCTTCTTTCCTTCCGCCGCGAGCTGAAGACGTGGCTCTTCCGCCAATTAAACTGATCCGTTTGGGGGTACACTGGTATAATTTTAAATCGTTTTTTAACTAGGTTATTGATTTTAATTTTATATTGTATTGTGATTTGTATTGAAGTTGTCATTTTGTAAGCCGCCTTGAGTCCCTAGGGAGAAAGGCGGCATATAAATCGTAATCAATCAATAAATCAATAAATAAATATGTTTCTCTGTATATTGTCAAATCAAACAGCACTGTGCCTAGAAGGGAACATTGTATATATGTTTTTTCTTGATTTGGTAAATATGAATGAATTTTTTTTTAGCCACGTAGAGAAGTCCCAGTACCGTTTCCTACTCAAAGTCAGGATATGATTCCTGTTACAAACCTTACAAGCCCATTTAAGTATGAACAAGGTAAAGTATAGTTTAAAGATAATCCATCTCTTGACCAGTTAAAGTAAGGCTTTAGTGTTCAAGAAATGTAGTAGCATGCTTAGAATAAAAGATGCCTGATTATAGGATAGGTCAAGTAAAACTATTGAGCTGATGGGATAATTGCTATTAAATGAGTTTGAACAAATCGTAATTAGTATTGAAATAAGTAATTTTGACTTTGTGTTTTTGTTTACATTGATTGGTAACTGTTTAATCCTTATTTACATGACAGATTAAATCCATGAACTATTTTTAATTATAAATCATTTCATATTTGTGGTTTTACATTGTTTTGTTTTAACATTTAAATGTTTTAAGAATTTTAATAGAAGGGCAGAGATTGAGAAACAATACGAAATGTAACTTGAATAGCTAGGGCAATAAACCAGGATTTTAGTCAATGAAATGCAGACAATATTCAGTTTTCTAAAGGGAAAGCTAAAATCCTATATCAAGTATTTTAAAAGCTTTTAAATATACTGAAATGTTTTATGTTAAAATTTATTTTATTTATTAATGTGCCAACCATATCATCTAGAAGCAACTATACATATATTAGTATTAAATATTAATCACATAATAAAATATATTGCTAATTTGATTCAAATAATTTTTTCAGATGTGCTCGAAACTTCCTTCTACTTTCTGAATATCTTCAGTCATGGAATGTTGCCCCCTCACTGCAATAAGCGTTTCCTCCCTTGTGAAATTGGGTGTATCAAATATTCACTTAAGGATGGCATAATTGCAGAATTTCATCATTTTATAAATCCTGGTGAGTTGGAAAAAGCGGAGACTGAATTTGTTCCAATTTGTCTGAAAGTAGAAGGGGCATTCTAAAATAAGTAGGTTTCAGTTTGGTTAAGCAATCTGATTTAATAATTCCTACATACTAAAAAAAAAAAAAAAATTCTAATGGCCAAATAGGTTTGACAGTATTATTAGTGATGAATCAGTCATGATCTAATAAACATTAGGTTGTCAAGAAAAAAGTATTTTGGCAGTGCAAATTTTCTATGATCTTAATTTATTTATTATCTCTTAAATCTGGCTAATGTCTTTCAAGAGAAATTAGGTAGTTCTCATTCAGCTACCACAAGAAGTTAACAATGACACTGAAAGAAGGACAGTAAATTATAGGTATTCGGGTAACAATTTTGCATTACACAAAGTCAATGAATGTATTTTGTTTGATTTTTGGCATTCTGCAGGAGAAGTACCACGGGGATTTCGGTTTCATTGCCAGGCTGCAGGTGAATATTGCACAAAAGCTGAAACAAAGATTTACTCAATAAATTTGAGTAAATTTTTACTCATTTTTTTCCTCATCACAGTTGGGTATTGTATCAAATTTTCTGAAACGATTTAGATATAGATTTTACCTATATAACTTATTCTGTGTAGCATGCTTTTGTTAAGAAACTTCAGCAATTTCACAATTATATATCTTTTTTAAAACTTTCATTTAGTTTTTTTTAGCACTTATTGTGCCACTTGTATCATCTGATTTACAGAATTGATTGAACATTGCATATTACATTTTTCAGTAAAATTCAAGCTAGAATTTTCCCCTGAATGATAAAGCAAACAGTGTTTATGGATAGTACTTTAAATCAATAATATAGCAGAGTTCAACTTTTAGAAAATCCTTATTTCAAAAATATGCCTTATATCAGGACATTTTATTCTACATTTATGATAAACATTTTTACTTGTTTATGAGATTAGTTTTGTTCTTATTGAATCTAAATGATTTTAATAAAAATCAAATTAAGATACTTGAGCTTTCATCATAGAACTGATATATAGGTCTTGCAATCTATAAGTATAGTTAAGATTAGAATATGTACGAATGATACTTGTATCTTAAAATATTTCAAATGTTCCCTTAGGTGATGCTACCCATAAAATTCCCATATCTGGTTTTGATATTGCAACTGCAAGTTACTCAGTTGTGTTGCATGACCTATATGAGTTCATCAAACCACAAAGGGGCAACTGGCCATCTGTACATTGTAAGGTACATTGACTTGACATTCAAATTTCTGAGAAGTAATTGAATAAGAATATCCATCCAAATATGTTTCCACATAGAGGAATTCAGCCACAGGGATAAAACCTTTTGCTTACATTTATTAATTAAAAGGCATTTGATCAGTTATTCATCTAATCTGAGCCTTCAGTGTTAAAAAAAATTCTTGGCTATCTTGTTCCTCAAACATTTAAGAGTAGATAGGTGTCTAATCTTTCTACCATTATTAAACTATTCTAAGCCTTGCTAACCTCATGTAAACTAAGGTCAAATTTTGACCACTACATCTCCAATATTTGACCCACTATTATTAAAAGACTCACGTAGGTATCAAAATAGTTTCCATTTAAGTTCATGTACCGGTATCTATCCATCTTGTCTGTCTTTATATTTTACATTTCTGCACTGTCCATCTTCCTCAAAGTGTACAGTAAAGAATCAAAATATAAAACACTATATAAAATTGAAATGTTAAGTTAAAATTATAAAATTTTCAAACAGGCAAAAATAATTAAATCCTGTTAAAAATTAGTTGACAAAGGCATAAGAAGCCAATCATTCTAATAACTTATTCCATGATTTTGAACAGTTAGTTTGTGCAATCCATTAGTAGTTTATACATTACTGTTTCTATATTGTACATAATTATTTGTATTGCTGTTTGGAGATTTTGTGGCTGTTGATCCATATGTAAAGAATGCATCAAATGACATTTTAATTAATGTTATTGTGAAGGTGATCTAATTAAGTAAATTAGAGCCATAATAGATTTAAGACATTTTAAGAGAAAGCATGTACTTCTGTTTCTCGTCAGTATCTATGTACTGAATAAAAAAATATTTAATTCCAAATTTTTATTTTTGTAGTCTGATGATCACTTCAGAGTTAACTGGTGCCTAAAATATATGGCTAAAGAAACAGGTAAGAAATCTGCTACCTTTATAATAGAGAAAATATTGTTAACAAATATTTTGTAATATTCTTGATGTTGAAATTTATTTTCCTAATAGGCAGCGTCAATCATCTACAGCTTTTAAATGTGGAGGATCTTGTTGTGGAGCTGTATTATAAAAAACTTCAAAAAGAACCTTCTAAAACTTGGGTGTGTAACATACTGGATGCTTCCATGTGGGATTACTCAGGAAATACTAGGTATGTTTTTAATCTTCTCCCTTTTTTTTCTACATTCCGAAAAAGCTATAAACTTGTACATCTCTATTTAGCAATGTTTTATCTACTATAAATAACATTTTTTTTCAAATTACACTTTAATTTAGTTTGGATGGTTCTTTATCTTACTGCATAATGTTCATAGAAATAATTACTTCAGTTTGTATCCTGAAACACCCAGAACAGTGGTGAAATCTAGAATTTGTTACTACTGGTTCTGTGGGCGTGGCTTGGTGGTGGTGGGGTAAATGTGACTGTGTGGGCATGGCTTTTCTTTTTTCTTTTAAAACCATTTTTTTACAACGAATTTGGCGAAGAGGTTGTAAAAAAAATGCTTTCAAAAGGCTCTGACGATCCCAGCTGAGTTGCCTGACCAGCAGAAGCTTTTTTAAAAAACCTCTGCCGATCAGGCAAGTCAGCTTGGATCGTCAGAGGCATTTAAAAGAAAAATGGGTTTTTTCTTTTAAAAGTCTTTGACGATCCCAGCTGAGCCGCGCGATCATCAGAGGCTTTTTTTTTTAACTTTTAAAAGCATTTTTTTTGGCCAAAGAGGTTGTAGAAAAAATGCTTTTAAAAGTAAAAAAAAAAGCCTCTGATGATTGTGCGGCTCAGCTGGGCATGGGGGGGGCAGGGATTTTTGCTTCCAGTTCTCCGAACCACCCGCCACTATCGCTACTGGATCAGGCGATCTGGTCCGAACCGAGAGCATTTCACCCCTGTCTCAGAATATACAAAACCATTAGCAGGGGAATATAGTACTTTTAAAATTATGAAGGGATGCATAATTCCTATGACCAGAGAGGGAAAAAAATCTTACTTCAAGTAATTGAATTTAATACTTGATGGTTAAGATTTCCAAAGATACTACACTGACATGTGATAATTGCTTGGCGACCAGCATGCATTTATGACTACTGCAGTACCCCACATTCATTTCCTCCTTCCCTGCCCACTTCAGTTCCACCCCCCCACCTATCCCCACCCCCCCAATATCTCTGTTTCTTTGGCTGCCCTATATAGCACAACTGAGCTGAAGAAGCCACTTCTGCTGTTGCCTCTCTGCTGCCATCCCCTCTGTCCCCAGCTGACCTTTGTTGTTGTCTTTGCTTTGCCTCTCCTCTGCTGGACTCATCAACACCAACCAGCCTCAAGATAGAGGCATGGGGCCTCTATCAGTCATGCGTTGCAGTGACTGCCTAACTGCCAGGTCCTAGTGGACTTACCCTGTTTCATCAGAAGAATCATCCAGGCCAGCAGTGGCATGGAGAACTTGTAGTCCTGTCCTGGTGTGCAGTAGGATCCAGAGAGCTGCTCTCTAGATAGCTTCCTCTTTTGTGCAGGGCAGCAATAGAACTTTGTGCAGAGCATGTAGAGCCCCTAGGATAGTGACCAGATAAGATTGTGGATACCTGGCAGGCCTACCAGGAGCCCTGAAACCAAGGTGACAGGGTGTGGGAGAATTGAATCCAGTGCCCACTGTATGAAAGCTGGCAGAGTCCAGTGGAGGCAAAGTAGACCAAGGTTACTTGGGGCAATGGGGAAGAGCAGCAGCAGATAGGTGGCAGAATACAGTGCCTATCATCTTATATTTTTGTATTCTATGATTTAATCAGATGTTTAATAGGAATAGCACTTAGACTTATATACTGCTTTATAGTGCTTTACAGCCCTCTCTAAGCGGTTTACAGAGTCAGCATATTGTCCCCAAAATTTGAGTCCTCATTTTACCCACCCTGGCGGGATGAAAGGCTGAGTCAACCTTGAGCCTGGTGAAATTTGAACTGGCAGGCAGTCAGCAGAAGTAGCCTGCAGTACTGCATTCTAATCACTGCGCCCACCGTGCTTTAAAGACTAAAAAATGGCAGATATGGGGAAGGAGATAGGTTGGTGGAAAAGTTGAAATGGAGAGGCAGTCCATGCAGGGCAGGGAAAAGTGTGAGATCCTTGCCTAACAATCATATCAATTCAATTTTATTTATTGATTAGCCCTTTGGGCCATATCAAGTGCAGAATTACAAAGACAAATCATTACAAAGGTTTGGTAAAACAAATTAAGTAAGATTGGAATAACTCGCAATTAAAATACAATTAGAATAAAATACGATCTAAAATAAAATCGGGATAAAATACAATAATTTAAAGTACCATTTAAATATAATTAAATTTATATTGTAATGTAGCCCCTGCATCTACCCAATCAGTGTTAACTGCTCTTAAAATTACATTGTTAGATCAAGTGATCATTCTTACAATCTACCGCATTTTGCTGCACCAACTTTGTCCTCCTTCCCATCAACTTTACCACAAATTTAGCAATCCATTTTACCAACTGCAAGTTGGAATCTAACAAACAATATCGCAAAAAGTGCTCTTTAGACTTAGGGGTGCTGGTATAAAAGATCCTGCCCAGTTGATGTTCCCTCAGGTCTGAATATAGGGGGCAATCAAAAATTACGTGGGACGTTGTTTCGACTTCCCCCGTCCCACATAGACAGACCCTTTCCCTTACAGGAATACCCTTATATCTACCCCAGAGCATATTTGTTCCAAGTTGGTCCAACCTCAGTTTTGTAAAGAATCTTCTCAGGACGGGAAACAAAGGCACAGCTAAATATTTTTCTATTTTGAAGATTTGTTTATTGGCTGATAACCAGGGGCAAACTTTTACTGCTGTCACCTGTGCAATATCCGATTGGGCACTTATGTCCTTAAATCTCTGTGCAATCCAATTTCGGATCTGCCTATAGTCGTACTGTTGCCAATTTAAAGGGATACCAGAGCTAGATATCTGCTTCAGAACTCTTGATAACCAGTTATTTTTATTACTTGAGATAATCTGCTCCATTAGCGCTAATTTTGGTAACCTCCCTTCCTCCATCTCGATTATTCTCAACCAATAATAAACAGTCTTCAACAAGGCCCTAGTGCCAGTCGCAGACCATATCCAGGACTGCTGTTAGTAAGTAGCCCTCTCATGTGATGTTTTACTTAACTGCTTCACTTACCGACAGAAGTTGTAACCCAAGAATTACTTGTATTCATGACTGGAATTGGGTAAAAAAGTCTAGTAGTGAAGTACAGGACCTAAATTTCTCTGGGCAAAAGCACTGTCTCTGTTTAAGGCAGTGCTTCCGAAATCTGGGGAAATTACCTCAAATTGGGTAAAAATAGTTTTTCTTTAGGTAGCAACAACTTATTACCCATCATAACAGGCATATTTAACTTGACGTAAAGATTGCAACATGGACTAAAATATATTAGAAAATTCTCCCAAAGTATTCCTATTAAGATGAAAATCAATGAAATTATCAATGGTGATTTGTTAAAATAATGTAAAGATCATTCAGTAATATTGTTTTTAATGATTCAGGTTATCCTCAAATTAACAACCATTCATTTAACAACTGTTCAAAGTTATGACAATGCTCAGAGAAAGTACTTACTATCAGTTTTTGAAGTATGATAGGACTTTCTGATAAGTGATTTTGGATAATGAAAAAAAAAGTTTGGAAAGGAGTGGTTTAAGGGATTTAACAAAACAGTCAAAACGAGTATGTTTTAATCCGCTAAACAGTTGCAAATTATACATAGAATGTTATACATAGAGTGAACAACTAATAATTACAGTGAGAGTTGCTTTAGTTATTTTTTCAACAGAACTGCAATACTTAGATATTGTGTATGTGTAAAATATGTATACATGTATATTTTAAATTTACTTTTTTAGCAAGTTTCATGTTTTGATGCACAAAATATTGGGATTAACGAAAATAGATTTGATTTTAGCACTCTGGCATTTTAAAGACCTAGACTTTTGAGATGCTTTTGAAAATGTTTAAAAATCTTGAACTATGTAAAATAGAAAATTGCAAGACTACCCTGTACTGAAAAGGTGTTGATACCCATGCATTAGCTCGACAATATTAATTTTTTAACATTTCAAATTCTGTTTTATTGATGTGTATTTGAAATTCTGGATTCATTATGAAAATATGGCATTTGTTTAGGTGTCAGTGGCATGAAAAAAATGATATTGTATTCTGTGCTCTTGCTACATGCAAGAAAATTGCGTAAGTATACATTTACTTTCTATAAAGCTTTTGCACTTTGATTAAAAATAAAAAGGTGTTCAGTATACTAGTTAAGGAAACAAGCTAGAAACTGAGCGATTGTGTGTTCTAGTTCTACCTTACACACCTTGGCCCAATCACATTCTTTCAGCCCTTGAAAGAAGGCAATGGCAAACCATATCTGAAAAATCTTGCCAAGAAAACTGTAGGAACTTATCCAAGCAGTCTCTAACAATCAGACACAATTGAATGGAAGAAGAAAAAAAAAACTACTTCTGGAATAGCATGTTAGCTGTGTGGTGTCTGCGGTTATTTTGCAAATAATTTGTGGACTTTTATGACAATCAGCAATTATCTTAAGGTTCTGCTATTTTTATATTGTTGGTGATATTATAGAAAGAATATATTTTAAGTTAATCTAAATAAAACCAATGCTATGATTCAGGGAATCATTCCTAGTGATGGAATTTGACTTCTCGATGCTTTCAAATCCCTAGAACAGATTTTGAGAGGATGTGGGAGCACAAGAAGGAAGAGAGGATTCAAAAACGTTGTGTGAACAAAACTTTGTTGCTAAATTCTACCCAAGGTTTTTAATCTTAAATTTCCAAATGTAAAGTGCTAGTCAACTGCTAGGTTTCTATTATCAGTAATGTTAAATGTTAAGTAAGAGGATATATCTATAATTTGTGGCATCCTGATTGCTTTCTTTCTTTTTAGTTAAACACTTCGTGAATTTATATATATAAGTGTAATGTGTGTAAGTGTATATTATGAAATGTATTTCTCATTGCTATAAAAAGTATTATCTGAGTATCCTTCAGATAAATTGAGCCCTTGAATCTCTATCTATTTAGCCAAATGTTATTCTAGATAAGATTTCTTAGAGTTGAACTCGGGTGCAGCTACAGGGCTACGTGTAGGAGTTTGCAGACCATGTCAGACAAAATTACTTGGATTTATTTCTGGTTAGATGCCATCTTGGTACAGGTCATATTATTTATATTAATTACATGTGGATTTCTCTTCAGCCATGACAGTGACACAGTTTGTCTCAATATGTGCTTTTGCTATTCAATTTAGATACTGCATCAGCAATTCTCTAGCAAATATGTATGAAATCCAATTAACTGCATCTCATTTACCACTAACTGAGAAGAACTGCAAGAGCATAACAAACCCTAAGATGATAGTGCTGGATGCTGGACGCTTCCAGGTCAGTTTTCTAATTTAACTGTTTTTCTTTCTTCTGTTATACTGCTTATTTTATTGGAATGTGTGGTGTGAGTGTGTGAGAGAGACATAATGAGAAAGAGCGTGATTGTTGAGGTTATGCTTTAAAGTCGTACTGTAAAGTCTTCAGCCAAGTATTTTCCCCCTTTGAAATTTCTCAATTTCTTCATGTTTTCCATTGGAAGTTATCAGCGCTTCATATGGGGTCCTGCTAATATATAAAGCGAGTCTTAATTAACAAATAATATCAAAGTTTGGTTCTTTCATTCATTTCATAAAATGATCCAGTATCCCCCCTGTTCAAGCAATTCGTTTAAAACAATCTATGGCCAATTGTTGTGAACACTTCATTAAACAATCAGGACTAATTTGGGACAGCTATGTCCTTTATGAATCTCATATTTCCTTTGCCTAGTTACAGTGAAGTTGTTAACGAGAAGATTTCAGAAGCATATGATTTACAACTCTGTAGAGATAATCTACAGATTATATATAACTCTGGATTAAAGTGTTGAGTTCTTAGTGTTCTCTGTGCTTGGTTGCAGATAATATACTGTTAACTATAATGTTAACTATAGTGTTAATATACTATTCTGAAATGTCATCCTGTGATATAACTTTATGAGTGCTGCTTAAAATTGTCCAATAAATCACAGAAAACCTCAGAAAAACACCAGGGAACTCCAGGCGACTTTTATTTTGGGTAAATTCTGTGTCATCACTCCATTCTCAGTAAACCACTGGGTAAAGATAGGATTCATGGGAAAATAGGAAGGCAGAAGCCATCACTCATTAACAGTATTGCCACTTGACTGAAGTTCACCATAAAAAATGTTTTGTTGAACCTTTCAACTTTGGAAAAATGGTCTACGGAAAAGTGAATATTGTTTCACAATATTGAAAGTTCAAAGTTTCATGAACTTTGGTATTATATTTTTTGTAGACTCTGTTGAGTTTTAGTATTTGAAGATATGTTATTTATGTTTCTACTTTTAATAATTATTTCAAAATGTTTTACTACTAATAGTACAATAAGTTGTTTTGGAAAATATGCATTTCAAGATATCAGTTCGAAAGTAGGTTAATGGTTTTGGTTGTTGGCATACTGAAGTTCCTTAACTATTAAATCCACTTTGCCTTTCTTTGCAAAAATACCTTGAAGACCTAGTGAATGAGGTAGGAAAGGGAAAGCTTGCAAATTTCAGTCTCTTTATAGCATGCATATATATTGGTGATCTTGTGTTTGAATTGCAGAAAGGGAAAGTCGAAAGCACTGGAAATGATAGTTATTTCAGATCACTTAATAAGGATCATGATGCCACACCTTGTAGTGGTAAGTAGAGATTTATTTTGCATCTTCAGATGTGAGGATAACATACTACTCCTTAAAAAAAACTGATTGAAATCTAATAAAATGTATCCTAATTGAAGTATACAGGTGAAACTCGAAAAATTAGAATATTGTGCAAAAGTTCATTTATTTCAGTAATGCAACTTAAAAGGTGAAACTAATATATAGACTCATTACATGCAAAGTGAGAAGGTTCAAGCCTTGATTTGTCATAATTTGTATGATTATGGCTTACAGCTCATGAAAACCCCAAATTCACAATCTCAGAAAATTAGAATATTGTGAAAAGGTTCAATATTCTAGGCTCAAAGTGTCCCACTCTAATCAGCTAATTAAGCCATGACACCTGCAAAGGGTTCCTGAGCCTTTAAATTGTCTCTCAGTCTGGTTCAGTAGGAATCACAATCATGGCAAAGACTGCTGACTTGACAGTTGTGCAGACAACCATCATTGACCTCCTCCATAAGGAGGGAAAGCCTCAAAAGGTAATTGCAAAAGAAGTTGGATGTTCCCAAAGTGCTGTATCAAAGCACATTAATAGGAAGTTATGTGGAAGGGGGAAATGTGGAAGAAAACGGTGCACAAGCAGTAGGGATGACCGCAGCCTGGAGAGGATTGTCAGGAAAAGGCCATTCAAAAGTGTTGGGGACTTTCACAAGGAATGGACTGAGGCTGGAGTCAGTGCATCAAGAGCCACCACACACAGACTGATCCTGGACATGGGCTTCAAATGTCGTATTCCTCTTGTCAAGCCGCTCCTGAACAACAAACAATGTCAAAAGCATCTTACCTGGGCTAAAGAAAAAAAGAACTGATCTGTTGCTCAGTGGTCCAAAGTTCTCTTTTCTGATGAGAGCAACTTTTGGATCTCATTTGGAAACCAAGGACCCAGAGTCTGGAGGAAGAATGGAGAGCCACACACTGCAAGATTCTTGAAGTCCAGTGTGAAGTTTCCACGGTCTGTGTTGATTTGGGGAGCTATGTCATCTGCTGGTGTTGGTCCACTGTGCTTCATTAAGTCAGGATCAACGCAGCTGTCTACCAGGAGATTTTGGAGCACTTCATGCTTCCTTCCGCAGACGAGCTTTATGGGATGCTGACTTCATTTTCCAGCAGGACTTGGCACATGCCCACACTGCCAAAAGTACCAAAACCTGGTTCAATGACCATGGGATTACTGTGCTTGATTGGTCAGCAAACTCGCCTGACCTGAACCCCATAGAGAATCTATGGGGCATTGCCAAGAGAAAGATGAGAGACATGAGACCGAACAATGCAGCAAAGCTGAAGGCCGCTATTGAAGCATCTTGGTCTTCCATAACACCTCAGCGGTGCCACAGGCTGATAGCATCCGTGCCACGCCGCATTGAGGCAGTAATTGATGCAAAAGAGGCCCAAACCAAATACTGAGTACATATGCATGCTTATACTTTTCAGAGGTCCGATATTGTTCTACGTACAATCCTTGTTTTATTGATTCCATGTAATAATTTTCTGAGATTGTGAATTTGGGGTTTTCATGAGCTGTAAGCCATAATCATCAAAATTATGACAAATCAAGGCTTGAACTATCTCGCTTTGCATGTAATGAGACTATCTTATACCTTTTAAGTTGCATTACTGAAATAAATGAACTTTTGCACGATATTCTAATTTTTTGAGTTTCACCTGTATTCTTAAGTATGTCAGGATTTAATAAGCTTTATCTACTAAAGCTTAAATTGGGCAGGGTTAATACAAATAATAAAATTATTCTAGTTGCTAAAAGTTTGAAAAATAACTAAATTAAATTATAGTTAATTCCTGATAATTATTTAACATAATTATTTAATTAACATTATTTAAATCATGTAGTATGGTTGTAAATTTTTAGAAGGTCAGACATTTGGAAGGCTTTGAGGGAGGTATAGGTTGTGCATTTCTAGTCTTTTTCTTTGGAAGAAAATGTAAGCAGTTGTTGGTACTGTTCTGGCAAAAGGTGTTAAAGTAAACTGCTTCCTGCTGCATTCTTTGGCATTACCATAATAGCTGCATTTTCAGAGAAATCTGAGAAACTACCTTCTCCCCTCCGTTCCCATGGTTGGGAACACAGACTAGCTGTACTCAATCACAAATAAGTATATTGTATTGTTGACCAATTGTATTTACTGGCACCTCAGCTAAACTTGCTATTTCTTGAACAAATAAAAATATTACAATAATTCCTAATAATTCTAAATATAACTGTTTGAAGTTCAGTTACCCAATGTGGTTATATTAGCTTTAGCTTCAAGATAGCATTTAGCCAGTTTTGTCTCTGCTAGGAAATTAATTGGGTCAGGTTTGGTTAGTATTTGGACTATAGGAAACTATTGGACTATAGGAAACACAAGTCAGATAGCTAAGTGAGAAAATTGCAACTCATTCTGGAAGAAGCCAGTGGTAAGCCATTTCCAAGAAAACGTAATAGCTGTGTCTATATCATCACAAGAACTGAACAATTTTAGTGTATTTTCTTATCTGTCCATTTTGGGAAAAAAAAATTCCATTCCTTATCTGCTAAAGTTTTGTGGAATAGAGGTTCTTTTTATTTCCTATGCTTACTTATTTTCAATTGTGATGGATGAGTATGTGGAGTATGTATGTGTGTTAAATTTGTATAAATATAAGTTCTTTGTAATTCTGTGTAAAGCAGGGCTGTCAAACTCCTGGCCCACGGGCCGGATGGGTCACATGCTGGCCACACCCACACCCAGTTTAGCTGCCATGACGATGTGAGTTTGACCCCTGGTGTAAAGCAATGTAGTTTATATATTGACAGCAGTGCATTTTTTAAAGGTGTAATTCCTTCAGGAGTGAAAACGATGCATACACCCATCCCTAGAAGTGGAAGAGGAATCGCACAGTTTTTGGAAAGCACCTTCAAGTAGTCCAACACTTAGAAGCATTCAATGCTTCTGTGTATGTGATTATAATTATCATTAGATAATTAATGTTACATTTATCTGCTATATAATTTTTATGAAATTTATGTTATATTTTTATGAAAAAAATCATTTGGGAAAATTTTGTTCTTAAAGTAACATGTTTTAGTTGCTGTAAGGCAGGCTGTGATGAATATTTCTCTGATTAGGAATGTTTAATGAAAATTAGAGTAGACTGACTAGTGAAATCAGTGACTAATTTTTCAAGCAATGCTTTGATTGCTAAGGCCTATAGTACATTATTCAGAGAACAAAGATTATCCACCTTTTTTGCTTTCCTATTGAAGTTAATTTTGCTTTTTATATAGCATAAGAAATCTTTAGCAATAGGGCTAATTTTTCACAAATTAATACCAAATGGCTGTTGCTTAAGTTTTGTGCAGTCGATTACAAAACTCTTGTACCCAGGAATTAGATAATTGCAAAATCAGAGTAGAAATTATTCTGCTATTCTGAAAATGCTATAAAAATGCTATAACAAGGCAATAAAGATTATTTATTCCTTAAGATTATATATTCCTGATGGTCACAGTGTTAATTTTTTTTAGGATACTTATAAATCCAAACCATGTTATACCAGTCTTTCTTAAACCAATATTAAACTGCTGTTCTAATTTTACTAAACATTTTCTGCCTGAATTTTTTTGGTGTCCAAAGTCTGCCATATAGGAATGGAAAATTCCAAAATGTAACATAAAATAATATGAAAGCAAATATAGATTACACTGCTGTAGAGACAGACATTGCACTCATATTGCCTGAACTGACCAGTGCAGTGTGTGAGTGAGGTATGAAAATTGCATCATTGTTCTATGCACAAATAGACGTTTCAGAAAAGATGAATAATTATATGTAGAGCAACAACTGTCCAAAGGGATCACTTAACTGTGTCCCCCATCCAAATAATCCCTTTACTTCTATTTAGCATTTAAACACAACATGCTAATACATTTTACATTTTGTCATTTGGTTCCATTGTTATTTTTTAAATAATATTGCATAAAATCAAACTTACACTTATTATAGTTTAAAAGTCACACACTCCCTGTTACATTAGAAGTGTATTTATTTATTTAAAGCATTTATCTAGGCTCCCTATCTTGTACCAAATTCTTGGCAGCTTTCGAGTTCCAATGCATTGTTCTAAATTAAATTTGTATTTTAACAAGCATCCTTAGGAACAAATGCTAATGTGCATGGGTGAGATACAGTATATGTTGCTTCGGGAGCTAATTTTTGACAAAATATATTTTCAATTGAATCTAGTCATCTGTGAATGAATCGTCCGAAGCTGTCATTTCAAAAAATTCTCAAGAGGATGTGCAGCTGTCAAGAATGAAACACTTGTATAGCAGAAATTCCAATCATATTGAACTAATACCAATCATAATACAGTATTTTTTTAATATTAACTGACTTTTTTTAGAATTTGGATCTCTATTGCTTTAATAACAAGGAAGTGTTCTTTATTAAGCCTTGCTGTGCCATATGACACAACAGACCAAAATGAACCATTGGTTCCGTACATGAGATAATTTTTCAGCTACAAGAATACAGTATGCAATTGAAGTAGTTGGGCTTTTCAGAATAAGGGTGCCCAAGCTCATGTTGCTACATAACCCAAATCCCTGGATGTACTTCAGTGAGTGATGGAAGTTAATTCAAGAATTGGTTGAGTGTTGTGGGAGTTTTCTTCCGTTATTCTCATTTTTTCCTCTGTTCTTCCCTCTGTTTTCACTGAAAAGCTTTCTTAGGACAAGCTCTGCAAAAGACTGTAAAATAAGCAACATAAATCAACATGGATATGATACAGGGAGTCGTCTACTTATGACCCCAATTGGGACTAGAAATTCTGTTGCTAAGCAAGGCGGTTATATAAGTCACACAAAATTTTATGACCTTTTTCTACTGTGGCTATTAAACAAATGATCACAGTAGTTAAGTGAATCACATAGTTAAGGGCACCTGGGTTTCCCCATTGACTGCTTGTCAGAAGTCATCTGGAAAAATTGCAAATAGCGATCATGTGACCCTGGGACATTGCAAATGTCATAAATACATACCAGTTGCCAAGCATCAAAATTTTGGTCATTTGACCATGGGACTGCCACAGTGGTCATATTGAGGACAGGTTGTAAGCCAATTTTTTTCAGTCTCATAACTTTGAACACTCACTAAACAAGTGGTTGGAAGTCCAGGACTACCTGAACTTTGATCTTCAAACTGAAAATGCCAACTTGCTTTGCTTCGTTCTTTATTGAAGCATTCTGAAAGTGTTGCATAGCTATAATTAGCCTAAATAAGGGAATGCTGTAGGTGCTTTTGACATGTACAAATATAAAGATGTGGTTCGTTAGATTTTTTGTTGTTTCCTGGGTATATTTGTGTGAGAGTTGATTTTTGATTCCTGGTAATTGCCTGGACAAATCTCTCCAGTTTTATTGGCAATGTTTTTCAGAAGTAGTTTGCCATTACTTCTTTAGGGCTGAGAGAGAAGGACTAGAACTCATGGTCTCCTGGTTTCTAGTCTGGTGCCTTATCCACTACACTAAATTGGCTCCCTACTTATAAGTAGAATATACAAACAAATTGGCCCGCGTATGTATAAAAGGAATTTTGTCATTATAAATGAGATGATTTTAGTCCTAGCTAATGTATAGGTATAATGACCATAGAGTTTGCATGCATCTGGAGTATTTTTTCATGTATCTACTGAAGATTTTAATTGTGAGATAGAGATTCAGTGATGTTTGTCTGCCTAGTATTATCCGCAATATCCAAGAAATGCCAAAATCTTGAAACACCCAGCAGCTAATTTTTAAGAGTTACTATATAAATCTTTTGAAATGAGAATAAATCATGCTATTATTAATATAATCTTTGTATTGTCTTTGCTCGCACATTTTTACCTCAGCTCTGAATTATGCCCTAATAAGTTATTCCAATTGCCATTTTCAAGAAATTCCACATACCCCAAGACTTCAGGTGATGGTAAGAAGTGATAGATACTGTTTTTCTTTTTTCTCAAATCTTTTCTTCCTAAAGGAGTATAATAGTCTTAATTCAATTGATTTACTGTACTTATGACAAAAGGGTCCCCAAAGAATCAGGTAAAATAAATATATGTGACTTGTGCTGGTTAGAGTTCGGAGCAAAGTGTATAAAATGCTTAACGAGTGAGAGGCAATTTGTGAGAGGAACTTAAAAAGTTTGCAGATTAATTGCAGTTGTTGATATTCATGTTTATAGCATAGCAGGAAACATACTTGCTATGCTATTCTAGGAGCATGGGAGTTTCTACAAAAACAGGAAAGTCAGCATGTCCTGTGTAGAAAAGGGGTTTTGATCTTAAAAAATTGATTCCACACACTTAACTGACCCTGTCGGTATGACTAAACTTCTAGCATTTTTTAATATGAGATAAATTAGTTTGTGTCATAAATTATTGATCTATCAGTATTAGATAACTACTGAGAAGAAGGAAAAGGGAAGGAAAAATCACTGCAAACACATGGGATTATGTGCATAAAGAAACAAAACCTGTAACTTCTAGCTGTAATTCGCATCTGAGCTGTCTAGTTAATGCCTGGCAGATATCCTTGATCCACCAATACACAGTAGGAATCTGCAGTGAGGCATCCAGATGCTGTTGATGTCTATCATTCTTTGCCAGTTTGTCCAGTGCTGAGAAATCATGGGATCTGTAGCCCACCAACATTTGAAGGATTGCATATTTATCCTAATGTAAAGGTGGAGGTATCTGCTTTCTAATATGCTTACGTTTTTAGCTGCAATATGCCTACTTCTCAGAGGAAAAGTTACTCATTAAGTCTCTTGTATATGTTAATGACAGTTTACAAATTATTACTTAATAAAACCTAATCACCTTTTTTACAGAAGGTTTTTCTTTAGCGCTCATTTATTGAGTTAAGTGATATCCACCCAGCCCACATGACATGATACGTGCTGTCCCTAATACTGATGTCTACCCTACTTGGATTGCCTTTATTCCAAAGTAATACTGTACATCAAATTTTAAGCATAGCTCTTTACAGACAGGAAAGATGTAACAAATGACTCCCATGACTGGAGAACAGCCAACTGTTTTATTTATTTATGTGCTTTTATAGTTTTATCCCATTTTGTTAAAAAAATATCATTTGTTTAAAAGGAAGAGAAGCAAAAGAAAGAGGAAATATATTGTATGTTTAAATATTCAGTTGTATTCAGAAATTCAAGTATTGTAAAACATTACCTGCATGCATGAACAAATAAACTCATTCTGTTGTTGGTGTCTTGTTTTCCCATCCAAGGAAAAAATGTGGATATTTCAAAAACAAACTGGAACACATGGAGTCATAATGATAGACTAAGTAGCCTGACATCATGTCTCTGAAGCATGATCTTTTCAGGAACTTTTGACTTGTCAACAACTTTCTTCATAAGGTAGAAGACAAAAGAGACCCAGTTGTCCCTGATTTGTTGGAGTTTTTATTTGTCAACAGCTTTTTTCTTCATAATGTGAACGAAGATAAAAGAATCAGCTAGCTTGATACCACAGCACTAAATAAGGAAGACTTAATTTGAGAGGTGGAAGTAGCAGGCAAGGAGGGTGAAAGTGATAATGGAATCCTGTAGTTCTTGATTTTAATAAAATTGGGTGTAATGAGACGTGGTTTTGAACTAAGCAATGATAAATAGGATCCCATCGCATGATAATGCAAGCAAAATGAGTGGAAATTTCTAAAGATAATTTTTTTGCATCAGGTTAGATCAAGGATTACAAAAATGCAACTTTATTATAGGTTTTCAAAACAGAATCTTGAAAGCCTGCCAAGAGTTTCCCTCTTGCTTCTTAATCAAAGCAGCGTTATTTTGAGTTTATTATATTTTCCTCTTTTCCAGGAGCAAATTATCATTAACAGCTCCTGTATTCCTTTTCCAAAGGAGATATTAAAAGCATAGCTGTAAACAATTCAGGTGAGAACGTAAAAATGGATAGCAAAAGAAGTTGAACACTCCCCCTCCCCCTCTCTCACAAACACACACATTCACACGGAGGGGGAGACAACTGGAAACAAATTTTAAAATCTATACAGGAAATGGAATAAAAGATCATAAAGCAAGAGTAAAGGCAGATTGTCTTGTTCTGTAGAGCTTGTGCCAGGAAGCCAAAAACTGACATTTGCAAAAATTGCTAGGAATAACAAAGAAGTATATGCCAACTAAAATACAAAGAAAATAATTAGTATACCGGCTGTTTAGGAAAACCAGTTAAATTCTAAAAGGGAACAATGAAAACAATACTTCTCAACCCTATTGCAATTCAATCCTTTCTGTCTCCATTCCTACCCCAACCCCCCCCCCCAGAAATGTAATAAGCAGAATAGAAAAACAGAATTTAGTCTGAGACTGATAGAAACATGGTAAAAGAATGTGTATTTTGTGTCTAAACGGAGATAAATAATTTGCATCCTAGAATACTGAAGGGTTACATTATCTTCAAAAAATTTGGAGAACAGGTGGCAGAACTTCAATAGGAAAGCAAACATCTCTTCAAAAAAGGGAAGAAGGAAGGTTCAATAAAATACAGTCAGTCAGTCTGATGTTGATACCTGGAAAGAATCTAGATTCTAGAGCATATCACAAAGAGATTGATAGATAAGCACCTTGAAAATAACTGACACTGCACCTTAAGAAGGATTCAGAGAATGACCATGAAAATGATCAAGAGATAAACTAAGCTTTCTAAAGATAAGATTTTGGTATGTTTAGAAAAGATGACTGGAAAATTACAGACAGTAACAGTGAAAATGCCTATATGGATGTTACATATAAGAAAGTCAAGATTTTTCTTTTTTATATTGCTTAAATTGGGTAAATCTAAGCAGGTACAAATATAATGCAATTGATGCCAAGATACAACAATGCAATCGTTGAAATGATATTCATTCTGATTAATATCATAAATCATAGCACCACATACCTCACATCCTGAATTCCCAAATTCCCATCCTGAATTCCCAAATGCATGCTTAAATAACATTTTACATATTAATGTGCTTGCAGTTGTTTCATTTTTCTTTTTATCTTTAGCAGTTATTTATAAATGTAACTGATTCCACAGAAAAGGAATTTTGGCAAGGAATTCTTGTCTTAAGATCCCCGACTGCACACCTCACAGAAGGACTCTTTTTTTAATTAAGAAAGTACACTTTATTATATTTTTTCAAAAAATTATTACAAAGAAACAAATGGTTACACTTTATTTAAATTATCAAGTGCAAAATAGAAGCACCCTACAAGGTTCCATCTAGACCTGAAATAAGCAAATGCAGCTTTGCTTGGCCTAAAGAAATCATACTAATTATACCAAACTTAATTGCAGGGACCTAAATGTAGACCTCCAAAAGATCAGAAATACACACAAGGTGCAAAATTAGTCAAGACACAAAAATGTATCTACAAATATATACTTTACATTAAATAGTTGCAATAAGAGGCTGTGATTTTCAAATACAACAAGATAGTTCCCAGGGACTCTCAACTATAAGTTTGTTGATCACACTGCTAACTGAAAGTTTATATTCAAAGCAAATGTTATTGCAGGTACCCAAGATTCTAAATCATGTAGAAGCTGGTAGATCTGTGATGGCGAACCTATGGCACGCATGCCACATGTGGCATGCAGCGCCCTCTGTGGGCACGCGAGCTGTCGCCCCAGTTTAGCTCCACCACACATGCGCGCACGCCTCCTGCTGGCCAGCTGGTTTCTTCCCCAAAGAGTCATATAAGGACAGTAGCATTTAAAAGACACACAGATAGAGAAACTAATTTAAATATGTTTAAATTAAAACCACAGAGGGAGAGAAGGAGAGATTTAATATGTGACTGGTCCAGTTTTATGTGAGATTCTTGGTATTCTCTGAGTATGATTGTTTTTTTGCAGATATTTCATCAAATAAATTATTATTTAATCATTAATGCTTCAAGGGAGTGGGTTTTCTCTCATTTTATATACTAGTGGCTTGTCCTGTCAGTGTTGATGGGAGTGGTCTTGGTGGTTCTTTGATTAGGTTGAGGTTTATTGTTAGCTTATTTATCTGAATTGGTAGTTCCTTGATTGGGGTATTGTTTATTTCTGGATTGCTGGTCTAGTGTTAAGCTTGGTATTAATCTTTGCTCATCTGGGTGTTGACTGCTGGTGAGAAAGTGTTTTTCCCTTGTCTTGGTCTAGGTTGCTCATAACTTCCCAGTTGAAACTATGATTACGTCTGCTCGCATGTTGTGAATTTAAGGAATTTTCATCATGTCTCCTGACTGTTAGTTGATGTTCATAGATGCACTCTGCTACTCTTGTACCTTTTTGTCTTACATAGCAGCTATAACAGTCCTTATACCAGGGGTGTCAGAAATGCAGCCCGCAGGCCAAATCTGGCCCGCGATAGGCCACAGAGTTGGCCTGCAGGCTGTCCAAGAGACAGCAAGGGACCAACCCCTGCCACACTGGTCCCTGCCACTGCCCCAGCCATGCCCACCCAGTCGGCCACGATGACCAGGCCACACCCACCAACTCCACAAGAGCAAACAAAATCCCAACGTGGCCCACAACGGGATTGAGTTTGACACCCCTGCCTTATACTATATGTTGTAGATGACTTCTGTTTTTCTTTTGGAGCTGCTGGGTCTTTTGGTTTACTTAGAATGTTTTGGAGGGCTTTTAATTGGTTCTAGAACTCACTTCCAGCACTGCTGTTATCTAGTTTGATAATGAAAAGTCTGCAAGAAAACAGCCAAGCTCAGACACCACCAAGAAAACCACCGTTCAATGTTGAGCGATAAATATTCTCTTCTATCAGTCAAGTTTTTTATTTCATGAAATAATTGTATGGCTGACTATTCTGAAAATTGTCTAAAGAATAAAACTACAGTGTTTCCCCGAAAATAAGACCCTGTCTTATATTTTTTGAACCCTGAAATAAGTGCTTGGCCTTATTGCCATGCGGTCAAAAGCCCAATTGGGCTTATTATCAGGGGATGTCTTATTTTGGGGATAACACGGTAACTTGCCAGGTCTCAGATTGGTCAACCTATAGAACAGTGGTGGTATTCAGCCGGTTCATACCGGTTCAAGTGAACTGGTAGTGGAGATCGCGAGTGCCCCCCCCCCGGCGTAAAGACGTCCTATTTAGCCAGGTTTTTGAGGCCGGGCACATGCACGGAAGGCGAGCAAAATGCATGCATGGAAGGCTGGGCGCATGCACGGAAGGTGCTTGTGTGAAGCAAGCGTGCGCACATGTGGTGAACCAGTGGTAAAAATATGTGAAACCCACCACTGCTATAGAATTATGGCACTTTCCAAAACTCCATTGGGAATGAATCAGTGGTGAAATCTTAAACATTTTGCTACCGGTTCTGTGGATGTGGTTTGGTGGGCGTGACTTGGTCATGTGACTGGGTGGGCATGGCCAACTTGCCATCACTCATGTCACTCATTGTTAGAGCCAGGAGCTGCACATTCTGAAGCACATTCTGCCCTTCTGAAGCCCCCATGCTTTAAGTTTCCCTCCGCCATCTGGCATAGGAAAGAGAGAGCGCGGAGAAAAGTCCAGGAAGTTTGAGAAGGAGCAATAGGTGGGATGTGGGAAAGTGGACAGAAGCATCTGGGCAGAAGGGCTCATTTTTTAAGCGTGCTCAAGGCTGCCTAAAGAAAGATTGGGAATTCCGCTCAGCCCCAGGACCTTTCCTCCTCGGCAGCCAGTGTTGTGGCCCGCCAGTGGCCTACACGGATTGTAGCTGATCCTGACGATGAGGAGGCTGGTGTGGTGTCACGCCAGTAGCCTGTGCAGCCAGCGCTCGAGTCAGACAGCGAAGAGGCTGAAGAGGATGTGGTGCCAGAGGCAGAGACTCAGCCAGGGCCTTCAGAACCTCCAGAGGCTCCTTCAAGTGAAGAAAGTGAAGTGGAGGAGCCTCTTCTCAATGCTCAAGCACGCAGGGCTGCCAAAAGGCAGGAGTGGCTACTCAGGAGGAGGTCTCATTGAGAGTAAGGCTTGGGGCTAATTGGCCACTCCCTTAGCCAATTTAAGTTCGCTCACAGATAGCACACGCTGCTGGAAACAATGTTTAATTACTATGCAGAGCATTTTGAGAGTGAGTTTCTTGTTATATCTTGGTTTCTGGGCTGGTTGCCAACTCTTGTCGGACTTTGTTTATTCCCTGTAATTCATAGCAGGCTGATAAGGACATTTGCACTGGAAGCCTGCATTTTGGAAGGGGTCTGTTTGTATTATACGGCGTTTTTGGAGCTTTGTGTGTGTCACACTCCTTGGAATCCAGAGCTGGGGCAGAACAGCCAGTCCCATTCTAAACTTCCTGTAGAACTCCTGAGGCCAAAGGGCTTTAAATGGGGACTGGGAACCCAAAAGCTGCCTTTCTCAGAATTTGCACAGAACTCCCTGTCACCTGTCACATTTACTTAGGGGGAGGGTTCGAATCCCTGAGCGACGGGAAAATGAGTGCCTTTTAGTTCATTGCCAATACCTCAGGGTTGGGTGTGCTCTAGCATCTCACCTGAACCCCCCCAAGCCTCTATTGGCGCTGCACACGGAGCTGAAGACTTCATAGGTGGGCCACGGAGGGAATGATATAGTTGGCCAGCCCTGCGGTCTCTCCGTCCCACGCTCAGTTCGTTTCCCTTCCACGCAACCATCAATAGCTTGCCATTTAACATGATTTGTAGACCTCAAATCTCAGTGTTTGCAGCTGAGGGAAACTCCAGGCCCTTCCTGGAACAACCCACTGCCCTCCCCTCCTGATGTCCGCCTGCCCTTCTGGAGTACCACTGCCCCTGTTCGCTTTCGTTTCATGGTGGAAGAAGGAAGAAAGTGAACAGTGGTGCCTCAGTGGTGCTCCAGGATGGCAGGCAGATGTCCCAGGCTGCTGCACATGTCCCAGGGCAGCGCAGCGGTGGCGTCTCTACTAAGGGCCAGCCGCCCACCCACTGGGCAGGCCGGGCTGGATGCTGACCTCTGAAAGCAAGCGGGCGTGCGGGACTGCCGGGAAAGCAGCACGGAATGCAGGAAAGCATGGCAGGGCGGGGGGGAAGGGAGTAGGCTGCTAGCTCCCTTCCCCGCAGCCCTGTCATGTTTGCTTGCCTTCCACATAGCCTTCCGCTTGTCTGCCCTTGGAAGCTGGCCACGGGGACACCAGGAAGGCAGCGCAGAAGGCAGGGAAGCATTGCAGGACTGTGGGCCGCCGACCGGTTCAGGGGCGTGGCCAGCCACCAGTCGCTACCAGTTCAGCGAACCAGCCTCAATATCTGCTACCAGTTCACCTGAACCGGTCCGAACCGGTAGCATTTCATCCCTGGAATGAATATCTATTTGTGAGTTCTGGTCTTTGGAATGCATACTTAGAAAAAAAAGAAATAGCTTACTCATTTATTGGAATACAGAATTTATCTTTCCCAAAAATTATACTATGGGCAAATGCAGAAACATGGGAGTGGGGTGGGAAATGAGGATTCATAATAACAATGTTCTATAATGGGGTTTTTTTTTCTGAATGCAAAAATCTCCACCCAGTACATGCTCCACTCCTGACACAAGTCTATTTCAGAGAATTAACAATGTTAATTGGTGATCAGGTAATGTAATGCAGTGCTATTCAGCCAGTGTCCCTTGCCTACCCTGCAGATTATTGTGACAATAGGAGAAATGAAGTCTGGGCTATTATTAAGGTATAGGCACTGAGTTTTCCCTGTGCTATATTTAGTTTCTGTTAAAAGAAGAGATGAGCTTCTGACTCTGAGCATCTGTGAAAACGTCTTGGTGAATCATATTCTTTGATGTTTACCTGATCTCCATATTTTAACTCTTTATATATGAGAACAATAAAACAAAAAGATTTTTTTTTTTAAAGTCACCTCTTGATGAGATAGGTGGGAAACAAATGTAATAATGATGAAAAAAACAGTGAATGCAATGCTTGTAAGTTTGACATTTTTGCATGTTGCTGGACATACTTTTTGAGAATAAGAAAATTGGGGGCTCTTCATCATGACATATATTGGATAGTGGAACTATTACTGAAAGCATGGTGATTTAGGGCACTTCCTCCCAATTTCAGAAGGAAAGGGGACCTGAAGATAGAACTAAAGGACACTCAAGCATAGGAAAAAGTGCTATATGGGAATATACAGGAAAAGGGGGCTGCTCTTATTGTATGTCAGACAGACCAAACTGGCCAAATATTGCCAGTTCTTCCACAGGAATCCATGAATAGATTGTTTATGGGGGAGAGTGAGAAAGCGAGAATCAATTTTGAGATAATATGATATAGATGATACTATGCCAACTTTAAAACTGCCTGTTCTATTGAGTACAACTGGACATATTCCAGTCTCATGGCATCGGGTAATTTGAAGTGCGCTGTTATGGGCATTAGTGTCATAACATTAATGCTATTCCTCCCACTCCTAAAAGAAGAACTGCAAACTCTCTGCTTGGCTTACAAAATTATTTTAATTGTATTTCGGTTCAAAACAAGCCAAATAAAAACGGAATGAAACATTCAAATACAATTTGAATACAAATTCTGAAAGATTGTGTACATTTTTAGATATTTTGTAATATTTGACATGGTATCACTGATGAACATACATGTTTTCATAGTGTGGGATTTAGGACCTTAAAAAAATAACAGAATAATTGTTATTCTGAGTTGGAGGGGACCTTGGAAGTCTTCTAGTCCAACCCATTCAAGCAGGAAAACCTACACCACTTCAGACAAATTATTGTCCCATGCCTTCTTTAAAAACTCCAGTGTTGGAGCACTCACAAGTTATGGAGTCATTCCAGTGGTAAAATCTAAATTTCTTTCCTATCAGTTCTGTGAGCATGGCTTGGTGGGCATGGCTTGGTGGGGTCATGTGACTGGGTGGGCGTGGCTATGTAATTATGTGACTGGGGGATCAAAAGACAGAAACTCACTAACAATGTCCTGCTGGAGCAAGGTTCGACTAGATGACCTCCAGGTCCCTTCCAGCCCTGGATTATCCTCTGAAGCTGCATCTAGTGCCAGATTTGTAGTCTTTCCTTCCTCTCCTTTTTCCCTCCCTCCCTCTTTCTTTCTTTCTTTCTTTCTTTCTTTCTTTCTTTCTTTCTTTCTTTCTTTCTTTCCTTCCTTCCTTCCTTCCTTCCTTCCTTCCTTCCTTCCTTCCTTCCTTCCTTCCTTCCTTTCTTTCTTTCTTTCTTTCTTTCTTTTTTTCTTTCTTTCCTACACCTCCTATTTTTTGCCTAGCAGGCTTCAGGGAAGCCTGCTGGGAGCAAAAACGGACCCCTTACCCCCCTGTTTATTGCCTACACCTCCCCCCCCCCATTTTTTGCCTAGCAGGCTTCAGGCTTGCTGAGAGCAAAAACACACTGTCCACCCCCCACCCCATTTCTTGCCTAGCAGGCTTCAGGGAAGCCTGCTGGCAGCAAAAATGAACTCTTCCCACTGCCACCCCCACCCCTGTAAAAAAACGTGCTCCAACGATCGCACACCACAGCTGTGATCGTCGGAACCTTTTTTTTACTTTTTAAAAGCATTTTTTACTACCTATTCACCCAAGCCGGTAGTAAAAAAAATGCCTTAAAAAAAAAAGTTCTGACAATCGCGGGTCACTCAGCTGATCGTCGGAACATCTTTTAACATTTTTTACTACCAGTTTGGTGAATCAGTAGCATTTTTTACTACCGGTTCGGGCGAACCGGACTGAACTGGTAGCATTTCACCCCTGAGTCATCCCACTGATTTAATTGTTATAACTGCCAGGAAATTTATAGTTCTAGGTTGGTTCTTTCCATCCATTGCTTCTTGTCCTGCTTTCAGGTGCTTTGGAGAATAGGTTGACTCCCTCTTTTACTTGTGGCAACCCTTTAAATATTCAAACACTGCTATCATGTCATCCCTAGTCCCTCTTTTCACTAAACCAGACATACCCAATTCCGGAAACCACTCTATTCACTAAATACTACTAAACATTCACTAACATTCACTACATTCTAACAAAGTAATGATAATGATGCAATAATTAGGCAAGGCATTCTATTCCCATGTGGCTGATCTGTGACTAACAGTGCTTACTAGTGTTGAAACATTTTTTTAAGTAAAAAAAAATCAACTTACAAAATATAGCAAATTTTTAGAATAAAAATTATTAATAGACCATATATACAAAGCTGTAGCCAGCTGCAATCATGTTTCTTTTCCTTTTTTTAATATAAAATCATTGTTAGCAGCATAATTGCACTGGTTCTGATGCAGTGCTAGCAAAAAGGATGAAAAACCTAATAGAAATTTATTTAAATAATTATTTAAATTTATTTAAATAAAAACCCAGAAGCAAAATAATGGAGGCAGTTGGAGGCACAATGGGAGCACATATTGCTCAATTGAAGCCTGTGATAGTGATAGTGAAATATAGCAAGAGTAATATATACAATTCAGGGAAAATCAACATCTTTCTAAATATATATGCCATCACTGGAGTAGTAGGAGAACAAGCATAGTCTTAATAGCTTTAGTATGATCTGTACCCTGTCTGCCAAATGATTACTAAGTATCCAGCGCATAGATGCTGAATGGCTGAAGTCATAGATTTTATATATTTGTCTTACAATACTAAAAGTACTCCATTGAAACTGAGATGTGTTTAATTTTGCTTCTGTTTTCCAAATGCAGCAGAAAAGGTCAATGTTGAAGAATTATCATCTGCTGCATTCAAAATTTGCATAAAATCAAGATAACACTTCCCAAGGGTTTTTTCTTTTCTTTCTAGCAAGCAGTTGAGAAGGATCCTGGAAGGATCCAGGATCTGAAGTAAATCTGAATCTTTATTTCAGAATATCTTACTCAGTTTTGTGCCTCCTCCTCCTGTATCTTTTACATAGATATTCATCCTCTATTTCATCCCACTCACAATGCATATATTAAAGTCCTATTTGTTGAATAACAAGTAATATTGATTATAAATCAATTTTTTTTCTTTCTTTCTTATGGAAAGAAAGTTGTGGAAGTGTTGGCTTCTAGACAACTGAAACACAAATCACATTTCTGGCCTTCCTTCGTCTTCATCTCCAATGTCTTCTCTGGAAGGTCCCCGGATTCGAACAGCCTCATGTTTAGGTTGGAATGTATTTTCTGTCTCCCTAAAATTAGACATAAAATAATTAATTTGGAGGATCAGAGGTTTTTTTTATTAAAAGTAGTTATAATAATTACTGCATTTATTTATTAAACTTATATGTTGCACATCTCACCTAGAAGCTATTCTACCATGTTTCCCCAAAAATAAGACCCTGCCTTATATTTTTTTGAACCCTGAAATAAGTGATTGGCCTTATTGCCATGCACTCAAAAGCCCGATTGGGCTTATTATCAGGGGATGTCTTTATTTTGGGGGAAACAGGGTAGGTGATTTGCAATCATAAAATCATACAATCATTATTGAAGAACATTAGAAGGACAGTTCTGTTAGCCTATTGTAGCCAAAAAATAGTGTCTAATAGCATCTTTTCAGATTCAGATTAACAGTTCAAGAGAGTTGGGAAATTCTTGAAAAATTAGGTAATTGAGGCTCCAAACGTAATCAATACCAAAATGGATAAAGAAAGGCAAGGAAGGAGGCACCTAATAACAACACTGACTGGGATCCTCTGCATGCGCAGGGACATCTAAACGGATGGGCGCCGCCACTACCAGTTTGCCCAATCCGGGGCGAACTGATAGCAACCCACCACTGTCCTTGGTGCTCTCTGAGCTTGGTTGTTTTCTTATAAATGTTTCATTACCAAACTAAATCACATCATCAGTGCTGATAATGGCACTGATTATGTTACCTAATTTGGTAATGAAACATTTACAAGAAAACAATCAAGTTCAGAAACCAGCAAGGATCTCACAGTTCAACCCGAGCTACAAATCTTTTCTTCTATCTGTAAAGACGTCTCTGATAAACAAAAAGAGAAACAAACAGAACAAGTAATGAATGGAAAGAAGACCATGTAAGAAAAGCAAAATATGAGGAAATACTCTGCATCTGCAATGATGTGATCAGGAATTTAAGGCTCAGCATAAGATTATGCTTGGTATTAATGCCAAAAATCACAAACAAAAAGTATCTTTTAGCTATCTCCAGAAGAAGAAGAAAGTCAACAGCTGGTGTACAAGTTAGAAGAAGATGGTGAGAAGATGTCAGATAACAACAAAGTTGAATTGCTTAATTCCTACTTTGAAATTGCACAAATTGAAATAGTAGCCCAAATTGTCAGAAGTAGCACTGTGGGGCGTGGACAAGAAATGTAGATCAAAATAAGTATGAAATTGGTAAGATAGGTAGTAGTTTTGAATGAATTCAGGTCTCCTGGGCTAAATGGATTAAATCCCAGGATGTTGAAGGAAATGTTAGATGTAGCCACTAGCTGATGTATTTGATCCTCTAAATCAGTGATGGCTAACCTTTTTGCCATCGCGTGCCAGGAGGGGGGGCGGGGGAGGGTCATGTGCGCACATGCCCATGCACATGCGTGCGCAACCCCCTCCCCCCTTCCCCCGCTCCTAGCACATGATGGCCTGGTAGGCCTGTTTTTCTTTCTTACCTGGTTCCAGATCCTCTCTGTGTATCTGGGAAGGGCGAAAACAGCCTTTCCCACTTCCTTGGAGGCCCTACGGAGGCTGAAAGGGCCCATTTCCCGATTCTCGGTGGGACAGGAAGTGACATTTTTTGCTGTCCCCAGCCTCCAGAACCTCTCTAGGAGCCTCTCTAGGAGTCTCTGGAGACTGGGGACAGGAAAAAACGTCGCTTCCTGTCCCACCGGGAGTCGGGAAATGGGCCCTTTCAGCCTCCGTAGGGCCTCCAAGGGAGTGGGAAAGGCTGTTTTCGCCCTTCCCAGATACACAGAGAGGATCTGGAGCCAGGTAAGAGAAAAACGGGCCTTCCCCACCCCGCCCCCAGGCCCTCCAGAGGCAGGAAACAGCCTGTTTCCCTACTTCTGGTGGGCCCAGAGGGCCCGAAAATCAGCTGGCCGGCACGCGCATGTGCCCCAGAGCTGAGCTGGCGTGCCCACTAATACGGCTCTGCGTGCCACCTGTGGCACGCATGCCATAGGTTCGCCATCACGGCTCTAAATCCTAGAAAAAAAGGATGTATTAGAAAATTGGAAAACAGCCAAATGTTTAAGAATTGGGGGTGAGCCCAGGAAACTACAGACCAATACATTTGACATTAATACCTGGGAAAATCCTAGACAAGATAATTAAGCAATGGGTTTGCAAGCACTTAGAAACAAATAGGGTGATTACTAGAAGTAGCATTCATCTGTTAAAAACAGGTCATACCAGAAAAATCATATTCCTTTCTTCGAGAAAATGGTTAAATTAGTTGACCAAAGGAATGCAGTGGATGTAGTATACTTTAGTTGACTTCAGTAAGGCATTTGATACAGTTAAGCATTATATCCATCTTGATAAATTGGAAAAATGTGAACCACCAAATAGCCATAGACAATATGATCCTTAGTGGGTCTTTGTCTACATTGAACGCTTTAACTGATAGTTTATAATACACTGGGATGAAGTGGGTGGGGAGATATCTAAATAAAGGTTCCATGAGAGTCAAGTTACAACTATATTATGAAATAACACTTGTAATATGTTAAAAACCCATTGTGTTTGTTCAGGCCTTCTGAGATAGCCTGAAACCTGTTGATGCACAAAAACTCAAGTTGGCCTGTTTGTCTTACATAGAATCCAGAGGGGTATTACTGGCAGATGATGGTATATATCAGTGGTCCCCAACCCCCGGTCCGCGGACCAGTGCCGGGCCGTGGAGTACCTGGCACCGGGCTGCACAGCGGCCGGGGGACATGAACGCTGCAGCGCAAAGGCTCCTGGGCCGTGCGCAAAAGCTCCTGGGCCGTGCGCAAAAGCTCCTGGGCCGTGCGCAAAGGCTCCAGGGAAGAGAGCCCCGCGCAGGTACGCACGTGTGGCCCAAAGCCCCCACCCCTGCGCGCGCTCAGCGGGCCACGGTAAAATTATCAAAGGCTGATTGGTCCGCGGCGATAAAAAGGTTGGGGACCACTGGTATATATAACATGTAAAGATACCTTTAAGTTTGTGTATGAAGTTGTTGGGACCTGCAACGAACCAAATGTCTACTTTGTATCTATGCTATTGCTTGTCAATCTTGGCAGCTTTAAAAAAAAAATGAACGTCAACTCCCAAAATTCTGGCAGTTGAATTCTGGCGGTTGAAATCCAGACACCTTAAAGTTCCCAAGTTGGAGAAACACTGCCCTACACTAATAAAGTAGCATCGTCACAAGCCCTGACATTTTTGAACAAAATAATTTACAGACACAAATTTGGTATCAGGATTCAAAACAAAGACAAGAGTAGTAGCAAAACATTTACCTCCTGAAACATTTCATTACAGATCTCAAAGTAGCAGTTTTAGAACAAAGAAGCTTTACCAGCACTACCGAGGGAGAAACAGTAGAGTTTACATACTATAAATAAACTGACGCAGTACTTCTGCACATCCCCACTTCATCCCATTGTATTTTAATTCTAAATAAGTTACACCACTCCATGCATCTGATGAAGTGAGCTGCAGCTCACAAAAGCTTATACCTTAAAATAAAATGTGTTATTTTGAAAAGATGCTACCAGACTCTTTCCAATAATGGAATGGCCAAACCAACTCTTTAATCTGCTGTAACTAAATCCTGTATTCAGAGGGACTTGGTAAAAAGAAAGCTAGCATTATGTTTGCTGCAAGGCCAAGACTTCTTAAGTAGATCTCTCTAGAGAAGTTGGCTAAGGTTCTTTTCTTGGACAAGCGTTACAAAGTAGATATGCTACTATTAGGAAAACATTAAATTAATCATTTAAGTTTCCTTTGTTCGACCAAATGTGGTGTACAAATAATTTTTCTTGTGTTTATTTTGCTTTGTATTGTTTATCTGTTAAGCAGTCCTTGGTTCTTTCCGCTCTTCTGTCTTTTTCTGTTGTTTATTTAACCAGTGTCCCTTTTGTATAAATTAAATCGGATTACTTAGAAACATGCCAAGAAAATAGATAGAGAGGTGGGGCTGTGGAGAAGCAGTTAAATTTCTTTTGGTCTATTCATGTACTCAGAATGTTTGATGAATCCATTTATGCTACTCATGCATATCCAAATGTGGAAAAGGGAAAAATGTATACTCTGCCTTTTAGGTAATTGTTAAAATCTGAAACCTCTGAAGTGGTTTGGGATTACTCACTAAAATGTATGTGTTACCAAGTGGCTTACCAACCCTAAAAAGTAGAGAGCAGCGAGTAATTCCTATTCCAAACAATGTCTAAATTGATTTTTATCTGATAAATTTCAGTGTGGCAGAATGAAATATTTTCCTATATTCTTGCATATTGTCTTCCAGCAGTTATATTTATATTTTCTAGAACTGTGATGGCAAACCTATGGCACATGTGCCAGAGGTGACACGCAGTGCCTTCTCTGATGGCACGTGAGCCGTCGCCCAAGTTCAGCTCCGCTGCGCATGCATGCACGCCTGCTACCAGCCAGCTGGTCTTTGGGGGCAGAGCACATGCATGGGGGCCACGCCTTCATGCGTGAGGAGGCGGGGCATGTGTGCAGGGTGCACGTGAGGGTTACACATGTGCGGAGGCCACGGGTGCTTTGCATTTTGGGGCTTCGGGCGCATGTGAGTACATTCGGGCACACACGGGCGACTTTGGGTACTTGGTCAGGAAAAGGTTAGCCATCACTGATCTAGAATAAGCTAAAAGAAAGCCTGGAGCTTTAAAACTGCTTTAGAACAAAGAATGGAAATTTATCAATCAGACCAGAGTTCTGAAATATGTTGAGGGCCATATGCCAAAAGTGAAATGACCTTTCAGTCTGATGTGTAAGGATACTGTTTGGGACATAGGATGTACCTGCAAGATCTCAGATACTATTTTAATTGCTTAAATTAAGAGGCATTAAGAACTACATAAAAAGTGTTTTTCAACAATCTATTTCTAACTTCAAGAATGATGTTGACCTCAAAATATTGTAAAGTAATTTCTAAATTACTATTTTTATTTCATTTGCTCTCAGATGTCATCACATTTTTCCTGGCATAATAGATTTACCTCACACAGTTATCTTATCCTGCCCTCCCCCAATAAAGCAGCAATATGTTACATCTGAATAGTATAATTTGAAGAAGAATACTTTAAAGTTGGAAATTGTTTTATTGAATGGGAATTAAAATCCACCAATCATTTGTAAAGAACAAGATGCATAGCTAGGTTTAACAGTGCACCCGATGACAGTACTGAAAGATTGTGCTTGGTTTTGCTATATCAGGCATGAGCAAATCTGGAGGTGTAGAATAATAGTGGCAGAGTTAGGAAAATACTGACTAAATTTTAATTCACAATATGCAAATTTCTCATTTTTACGAACCGTACTGACATTACTAAGCTTTATTTAGCCGAACTGTGAACAGCGCTACAAATAATTTTAGGGGAGGGGGGAGGGATTACCCTACCTTTAAAATAGACAATCTCTCTCTTCCCATCCCATCTCATCCCCACATTTTTTAACAAAAGACACTCACGTTGCCTCATAATCCTTATTCTTTGATTTCTTACAGCAACAACAATAAACCAAAACACTTATGATAATGACAGCAGCAAGGATCCCACCAATGATTCCAGCATAAAGAGCAATGTTCATGGATGCTGCAGAGAGAAAAGATTAGCTGTTAGTTATGACAGAACTGATAAGCTATTTGGCTGTGTTTCAGAAAAGACATTTGTTAGAGATTTGAACATGTTTAAAAATATTATCCTGAATATCAGCAGAGTACTAAAGAATATTGAGTAATTAAGCAGCAGAACATTCCATAAAAAGAATAAAAATTCAAGGTACAGCTCGCTTGGGTATAGAGTATGATTATAGCCTACCTGTCCATGAATAATAACTGACATTACTTATACTTGAAGTAAAGACATTATTAATAAATAATTTCAAATGAAATTTCTGCGGTTTTTATTTCTGAAATATTATTAAGTAATATTAAGAAAAAAATAATATTACTAAAAAATTATCAGGAAAGAAATGAAGATTTTTAAAAAGCCTGTCTTCTATGCAGTGTTCCTCAACCTTTCCGGCTTTACGGACAGGTGAAAGCGGGGGGGGGAGGGGCATGAGGGGCACTTCTGCATGAGTGGCAAGTGGAGCTGTGCGCATGCTCACTGGTTGTTTCTGTGGCCCAATTCTGAACGGGGGTTGAGACCCCTGTTCTACTGCATTTTAAAAAATGTAAATGTGGACATCACCCCCCCCCAAATTCTGGGAGTTGAATTCTGGCATTTGAAGTCCAGACATCTTGAAGTTCCCAAGTTTGAGAAACGCTGCCCTACACTAATAAAGGGGGAAAATGCAAGAGACAGACATTATCTTTTTTTTACTTTTAAACACAGAGAGTCATTTAATTAATACCAGACTAGGTGAGAAATATTTAAAATGGGTGAAGTGAAGTTAAGGCTGTACTGTATGGGAAGAAAGTACCGTATTTTTCAGAGTATAAGACGGTCCAGACTATAAGGCGCACCTACCTTTTTTGGTGTGGAAAACAAGAAAAAGAAATCTGCCTCTGCGTCCCAGCAATTTTGCCTCGTTGCAGCAAACAGCAAATAGCCTGCTTTACTTTCATTTTCGTTTTCAGCATAGCTTGATTAGCACAAGGGAAAAAAAATCTTCTCCCAGCAATTTACCTCCTTGCAGCAAGCAGCAGAGCGCAAAACAGCTGAGATCAAAAGAGCTGAGAGTCAGGAGGCCGATCCAATCAACTTGTGCTAATTAGGCTGTGCTGAAGCTGAAATGAGCTGTTTCTTCTTGCTGCTTGCTGCAAGGAGGTAAATTCCTAGAAGGCAGAGGCCAAAGGCCAGTGGGTGGGCAGGGCTACATTCAGTGTATTTATTTTTATTTTTTTTATTTTTTTATTTTATTAGGCTTATATGCCACCCTCTCTCCAACGGACTCAGGGCGGCTCACAACAATAAAACCACAATCCAATGCAAATTAAAATGCCTAATTAAACAAATACAGTTAAAACCCGTAAAAACTCCATCAGTCCAGGCTGGGGAACTCAAATAGCCAAGTTTTTAATTCGCGGCGAAAGGTGCGAAGGTCAGGGGCCAGCCGAAGTCCCAAGGGAAGTTGATTCCAGAGGGTGGGCGCGCTTACAGAGAAGGCTCTACCCCTGGCAGCCGCCAGCCAACATTGTCTCGCCGACGGCACCCTGAGCAGACCCTCCCTATGGGCGTGAACCGGGCGATGGGATGTTGTTGCTGGCTGCAGGTGGTCCGCCAAATATCCTGGGTGTAAGACATGTAGGGCATTATAGGTCATCACCAGCACCTTGAATCTCACCCGGAAGGCAACCAGTAACCAATGCAGGTCGCGCAGGAGGGGTGTTACATGGTAGTATCGGGATTCTCCCATCACAACCTGCGCGGCTGCATTTTGCACCAGCTGAAGCCTCCGAGTGCTCCTCAAGGGCAGCCCCATGTAGAGAGTGTTACAGTAGTCAATACGGAAGGTGACTAGCATATAAGACGCACCTAAATTTTCACCTCTTCTTAGGGGGGGAAAGGTGTGTCTTATACTCCGGAAAATATGGTAGATATGTGGGCATGTTTGGAATGTTCCATATTTTTTCTCATTTAAAAATTTGATTGTTTTCAATATAATTCTAGTATCATAGTGGCCAGAAATTGCTGCCATTATTTATAATGGGAGCTGAGAGACTGATACAAACTGCCCTTGATAAACAAGTTACTTGAACGAATCAAGATCTTTTTGTTTGCGCATTGGCATTTTGGTAGATGGAACATAATAGGCTGCACAAACAAAATGCATCTGGACTTTTCATCTGACAATTCCTTCTTCAGACAGTTACTAAATGTTCTGACACATGTCCTTAATTGTGAAGCTACTGCACAGATATTTAGTTTAGTGAAATGTAGAAGCAAACAATAAGTAGCTCCCTTTCCCCGCCATTATGATAAAACACCATTAATTAAAAAAGAAAAAAAACCCACAATTTGAAAAATGTTTTGAGTTAAAATCGTTTTTAAAAACGGTATTTCAGCACTTATAGATTACTATTCCAGAAGAAGTATAAGTGGGGGGGTGGGGAAGCAGTTAATATTTTTTAATTAGAGAAAGTCTTTTGTGGCACAGAATTGTGTAATTAGCTCATCTACATAACAAATCATGATAAATCCTGCAAATCTTTTAGGGGCAGAAAACGAGTTCTGCTGTGGACAAAACGTAAATGGAGGATGATCTGATAATGTCATATAGCAAAGCCTGTAAAAAGTGAATGAGCAATATTCAATGCTTAACTGTAGCACAGCACTCTCAAAGGCATCTGCCAGTGAAACATATAATTCTTATTGTGAACTACTCTGCCTGATCTAAAAACTGATGAGCTTATTCTATCACTGTGGTATTCTCTTCTACTTAAATCTACCCCATTCAAGCATCCCCAAACACTTACGAGGTCGAACAGCAACTGTGATATTGCATTTGTTCTGTCCAATAACGTTTTGGGAAAGGCAGATATAGTATCCGTTGGTGTTTACAGAAACATTTTTCAGCATTAGCATTCCTGGTAGAAAACAAGAAAAACAACCTGATCACATAGCAGGTTCAAGCAGAAAAATATTTTTTTCCAACTGTTTCTTACTTTACCATATATAAAATCAGTTTACCATGATGTTCTCATAGCTGATGTATAACCCCATAAAGCATGATATAAGGAATCATAATATTGTAGTTCAGTTGCTATGTTTGTTGGCCTGATTTGCAATCTTTTAAAAAATCTTTTTAGTAGACCGACTATCTAAGAAGTTAAGAAGTCATCTAACATATTCTCGCCCCAGTTTTATTTTCAATGATCCTGGCAAGGTAGGTTAAGCAAAGAGAGAGTACCTATAATCAACCAGTGGCTGGGTTTACACATAGTGTATTGTTCCTTCTCCTTTTCCTCTTACACCTAACTATGCCTTGGCAACATCTTTTTCTGCTGATTCTCAATGACATCTCCATCTTTTCCCCAGGAAAAAAGACAGGTTCAAGTCACCCTTACCTCTATCACTCTTAAAGTAATATTCCCCTCATACAGATACACACCTTATTTGAACACAATCCAAGGACAGCCTAAAGGTATATAAAACCTGTCAAATTTTGTCACCAATTACCTTTGAGAGAAATCAGATGATTGACAGTAAGTGGGAACAGAGTCAAGAGAGGTAGTATAGAAAAAGAAAACAGATTTCATACAGGTATAATTTTCTCTCCAGTTAAAGATTGGTGGGCAGTACTTTAACTCACCACAATAGGAAAGCCTCATGACATGGTTCATTTGCTTTTAACTGAATATAATGTGCATTGTGCAAGCACAGCCATTATGGTTGGTAAACCAAGGTTTATAGGTTTGCATGATATATTACATCCTTCAGAGAATGTAATGTATTAAAGGATGTACCGTGTAAAAGAACATAATAATAATTAGAACTCAGCTATCTATTTACTAACTGTGGGGCAAAACTGTATATGAGTTTTGCTTTAATTTCCAAATATATCAATTGATTTCTTGTCCTTATGATTTATTTCCAGATAAGGAAATTATATTTTCATAAATATAGAAGTAGCATATTTTTAACAACTGCAAATATAAAATGCAGGTGAGAAGTTTTAGTGTAATTTTTACAAATCTTAGCATTCTCTGTGAAATGGATTGTAAACAAACTTGGTATCGTGCATGTGACTAATATGCTGCATCCATTAATAAACCTTTAGTAATAGAACACAGCTAATACACCAGTGAAGCCTTCTGCTTGAGAGTTATATTGGACTATCAATGATCCATGCAGGTTAGGCAAAGATGATCTTATCATCTGGAAAGTATTTGTCGGCTTTCTAAAGAATTTCATTCTTTGTGGGAATCAATATTACGAAATCATAGCACACTGATGAGAGAGGACATTTTTATGGGTGCATGCTTATCTATAATCTATAAGCGTCTGGATGAAAGCCGTGAGGGCAGCATTAGTGCCAGTTTTTGTTCTGACCCAGCCTTAGCAGAACCAAGAAACAGACTCGTTGTCTGTGTGTGCATTCACATACAGTATGAATGCAGTAACAGACCTTATCAGTCCTTGGATAATTGCCAGGCCGAGAGCTTCCAGTTGTAAAGCTGTAAATTAATACCTGGCAATCAGTTTCTGAGGCACGAACCACAATAAGCAAATCTTCTGAAAGAAATGGCATGTGCAAACTAGGGGATTGAGGGGTTTTCTATTGAAATTTTTAGTCAAATTTTTAAGGGGTCCCAGGGAGGGGGAGGGTCAGATTGGAATTCGGGCTGTGGTATGGGGGATAACCCACAAGGGGGAGGGTCGGGTCTGGCAGTGAAGCGCAGCGTGGGGGGTGGGGGACCCGGGGTCGAGGGGGGGTTAGAGCTTGTCCGGATAGTTTTCTGAACATCAGTACTGTAGGTGGGAGGGGTAGATATGGCGGGAGCAGGGGGCCATATCGTGTTAGGGGAGTGCGCACTCGCTGTTTACGAGCGGTGGTGTGCTCCGGCCCTCAAGGCTCTACTTGCTCCTCAGGTTGCATAGACCCTCAGGACCCAGGCCTCTGGCTGATGCTGTGCAATGTCAGGTCCGTAGTAAACAAAGCCCCCCTCATTTGTGATCTTGTTCAGGAGGGGGGTGCGGATCTGGCAGGTGTTACGGAGACCTGGTTGGGCCAGGAGGGGGGGTTCCCCTCGTTGAAATGTGCCCACCAGGTTTCCAAGCATTCCATCAGCCGAGGTCACAGGGGAGGGGCGGGGGGGTAGCGGTTATTATTAAAGAAGGTCTAAGACCGAGGGAGGCCTCTGTTCCTCAGACGGCCGGCTGTGAATCCCTTTTTGTGAAATGGGTTCATGGGGTCATGGGGTTTGCTAATCACGTACCTGGCTCCCTGCCACGTGGCAACAGCCCTGCCCGAGCTACTCAACGTCATCACCGTGGTGGCAGTTGATACCCCTAGGCTTATGGTCATGGGGGATTTCAACCTGCCATCCGTGGGTGAGGCGTCTGAGGTGGCTCGGGAGTTCATGGCTTCCATGACAGCTATGGACCTGACCCAGTTAATTCATGGCCCTACCCACACGGGGGGAAACACGCTGGATCTGGTTTTTGTCTCTGGACAGTGGTTGAGGGATCTTGAGATAGGGGATATAGTTACCGAACCCTTGTCATGGTCAGATCGCTCTCTCCTTCGTCTCGACCTTCGAACCGCTGGACCCCGCCGCAGAGAGGCGGAGCCTGTAAGATGGTTCCGCCCCAGGTGCCTGATGGAACCTGACAGATTCCAGATGGAGCTTGGGCCATTTCCTGAGGCTCTGGCACACGCCTCGACTGGAGACTTAGTGGCCGCCTGGGATAGGGCGGCCACTGGAGCTCTGGATCGGGTCGTGCCTTTGCAGCCTCTGACCCGGCGCCGATCTCAGTTGGCTCCCTGGTTTACCGAGGAGCTGAGGGAGTTGAAGCACCGGAAAAGACGCCTAGAGAGTAGTTGGAAGGCCAGTCTTTCTGAATCTGACCGGACACTAGTAAGATCCCATATTAGGAATTACTTAGTGGCGATAAAAGCAGCGAAATGTAGCTATTTTGCTGCTCTTATTGCATCATCAGATAACCGCCTGGCCGCCCTCTTTAGGGTGACCCACTCCCTGCTCCACCAGGAAGCGCGGGAGGACCTCTTGGAGGGTAGAGCCGAGGATTTTGTTCAGTATCTGTATGACAAAATCACTCAGATTCGGGAAGATTTGGACTCCGACTGGGTAGTCTCAGGGGGAGAGACTGGGGCAGGTCTTGAGAATGTTATCTGGGATGAGTTTGATCCTGTGACCCCTGAGGACGTGGACAGGATTCTGGGCAGACTGAACGCGACCACTTGTTTATTGGACCCGTGTCCTTCCTGGTTAGTGCTGGCTTCCCGGGAAGTGACACGAGGCTGGCTCCAGGGGATTATAAATGCTTTGTTGGGTGAGGGTGACTTTCCCGCCACCTTGAAAGAGGCGGTGGTGAGGCCTCTCCTCAAGAAGCCTTCCCTGGACCCGGCAATGTTGGTAAACTATCGTCCGGTCTCCAACCTTCGCTTTGTGACGAAGGTTGTTGAGAGTGTGGTTGCGCATCAGTTCCCCCAGCACCTGGATGAAACGTCATATCTGGATCTGTTCCAGTCGGGCTTCAGGCCCGGGTACAGCACGGAAACGGCATTGGTCGCGTTGGTAGATGATCTCTGGAGGGCTTGGGACAGGGGTTGCTCCTCTGTCCTGGTCCTGTTAGATCTCTCAGCGGCTTTTGATACCATCGACCATGGTATCATGCTGCACCGGTTGGAAGAGTTAGGGGTGGGAGGCACTGTGTTGCAGTGGTTCTCCTCCTTTCTCTCTGACCGGTCGCAGTCTGTGTTGACAGGGGGGCAGAGGTCGACCCCGAGGCCCCTCATATGTGGGGTGCCGCAAAGGTCGGTCCTCTCGCCGCTCCTGTTCAACATTTATGTGAAGCCGCTGGGCGAGATCATCCGTGGTTTTGGGGTGAAGTACCACCAGTACGCTGATGACACCCAGCTGTACATCTCCACCCCAGACCACCCCAACAATGCCCTTGAAGTGACGTCCTGATGCCTGGAGACCGTGCGGATCTGGATGGGGAGAAACAGCTCAGGCTCAACCCATCCAAGACCGAGTGGCTGTGGTTTCCGACATCCCTATATAGTCAGTTGATGCCATCGCTGACTATTGGGGATGAATCGCTTGCCCCCACGGAGAGGGCTCGCAACTTGGACGTCCTCCTGGATTCACGGCTGTCTTTAGAAGAGCACTGACGGCCGTGACCGGGAGGATTTTTCATCAGGTCCGCCTGATCCGCCAGTTGCGTCCCTTTCTGGATTGGGACTCGTTACGCACAGTCACTCATGCCCTCGTCACCTCCCGCCTGGACTATTGTAACGCTCTCTACATGGGGCTCCCCTTGAGGAGCACCCGGAGGCTCCAACTGGAGCAGAGTGCGGCCACGCGGGTGGTAATGGGAGCGACATGGCGTTCCCATGTAACACCCCTCCTGCGCGAGCTGCACTGGCTCCCGGTGGTCTTCCGGATGCGCTTCAAGGTTTTGGTTACCACATTTAAAGCGCTCCATGGCTCAGGACCTGGGTACTTGCGGGACCGCCTACTACCACCAATAGCCTCCCACCAGCCGGTACGCTCCCACAGAGAGGGGCTCCTCCAGGTGTCAGCCAAACAATGCCGACTGGCGGCCCCCAGGGGGAGAGCCTTCTCTGTGGGGGCACCTACTATCTGGAACGAGCTCCCCCCGGAGATACGGAGGATCCCGGATCTGCGCACCTTCCGCCGTGCCTTAAAGACCTTTTTATTTCACCAGGCGGGCCTGGCCTAATTTTCTCCCTCTTTTATAAAAGATTTTTAAATTTCTAATATTTTTTAGTATTTTATATATTCAAATTTTAAAATTGGTTTTAAATTGATTGGGGTTTTAATTTGTTTGGGCCAAAACTATTTAATTTGATTTTAATTCTACTTTTAAATTTTGTATGTATGTATTTTATTGTTTGGCTGTGCACCGCCCTGAGTCCTTCGGGAGTAGGGCGGTATAGAAACCAAATTAAATAAATAAATAAATAAATAAATAAATAAATAAATAAATAAATAAATAAATAAATAAATAAATAAATAAATACATACATACATACATACATACATACATACATACATACATACATACATACATACAAACTGTTGTCTCCTGCAACCACCACTCCCCTTTTGCTTCTATTTATTTCCCAGCCAGGGAGGGGCCATTCAGCGTCCATGTGTGCCTTTCTTCCTGAGTCGGCTCCTGTTCCTCAGTTGTTCTCTTCTCCTGACAGCTCTGTACATATGTGCATCTGAAACAGGCCCCAGCTGTTCTTCCCCACTTATCTCCGACTCGGAAGGCAGCTGGGAAATGTCGGATGGCTCTGGCTCTATCTCTGCTTCCGACGCGGAGCATTCATCAGAGTGAAGAAGCAGCAGTCCTTCTCCAGACTGCAGGACTGGCCCAAGTTCCACCCAAACCTCCTCATTGACCGAATCTGCCACCAGCTCTGCTGGCAGCTGGCAGGCCACAACAGTTTTGAAGAAATTTCAGACAAGATGTGGATTTTTTCCAACTTCTTTCCCCACTGCTTATTCCACCTTCTTATCTAAACTGTATATTCCTCAAGAGGGAAAGATGTGTTTAAGAAAGAGTTTCATCTTCTTACTTTTGCTACAATGCTACTTTTTTTGAAGTGACAAGTGAAATGCAATGATAATCACAGGGAGTAGTAGCAGTGACTTTGACAGTTGAAAGTGGGCCCTCAGCAGATCTCATCTTGTTAAGGTATCTATCTATACCTTAACATAATTTGGCATTGTAGCATAGTGATTGAAAAACTAGACTAATATCCATAAGTCAAGGCTGAAAATTATCCATGACATGCTCTGGATGACTGAGCATTATTTCTCTCTCCTTCATGGAATTACCTTGACTATAATAATAAATGGAATGTTTGGTGGACCTGTAGGAAAGTTAAGGCTTTTTGGATAAAAATATGGTGGGTCATGCAGAATGTTTTGAAGAAAAAAATTCAATTTTCTCCACAATTGTTTTTATTGGGCATAGTTAAGGGTTTTACACGGGATGAAACAAAATTAATATTGTATATGATAACAGCAGCAAGATTGTTGATAGGTAAATATTGGAAGAATGAAGCTTTGCCTACTATCGAGGAATGGACTTCGAAGATGGCTAGTTTTGCAGAGATGGCGAAGATTTCAGCATATTTAAAAGATTGTTCACAAGAGACTTATGAATGGGAATGGAAAAGGTGGATAGAATATGTTCAGAACAAATACCAAATTAGAAAGTATCAAATAGCTTTTATTTGAAAACAATGTATTAGAAATATTTTAATATAAAGAGACAAAGAGGGAAAATTATGTAGGGGGAGGGATGGGTTCAGGTATATATATCAGTGTTATTAGTTATGAGTACATAATAGGGAAGTCTGGGGGGGGAGGGTTAGGGAGGGTTAGGGAGGACGGGAAGTTTGGGGAGGGAGGTGGGGGGGTGAAAAAAAGGGGTGAAAATGTAATTGTAAAACTTTTGCAATAAAAAAAAAAAATAATAATAATAAATGGAGAAGGGACTGTAAATAATATTTGCTTTACCTGGAGGAGCTGGAAGCATAGATATGAAATGATGTGTTATATAGAAATTTCTAAGCTTCATTCCTAATAATATTTCAAATGTTTCTTTATTTGCCCAACAAAAAAGCTGTAATATGCTATATAGTACATATTCTAAATAGTTCAATTTAAATTTCAGTGTCATGTTGGGGCCATGCACTAGGAAGTAAATAAACCTAGATCAAAGACTAAAATTAAATTAATAATTTAAATTAGCTAAATGCCATGAATCTGATCATTTTCCATACGTTTAGTAATTCTTCTCTTCTCCATGGGATAAGTAATAAATTGTAATCTAACTCTGAAATATTGCAAGGAATGTCTCCCATAATAGCAAATTGAATCTTCAAAGATTCCCAGTCAATTCATTTGTACATTGCAGTATGAAGAGTTGTTCTTGAATCAAGTAGACTGGTTCGTAAAATCAGCCTCTGAATAGAATAAAAACTGCACATTCAAAGAGGAATGAATAAGGGGAATTTCCTTTTCACACAAATCTTCAAACAGAATGAATAAAAACTCTTGTGTTTATCAAAGGTCATGCAATGGAGAAGAGTAATTGAGTGAAGAAGCATCACAGAAAGATTATGTGTAGTAAAAGAAAAGCATAGAGAATCTGCATATATTGATAAGAAAGCTAACTTGGAATACTCCATTTGAGGGGAAAATATATTGTAGAGAAATGTGTGAAATGTCTTGGATAAATTATTTCTTTTAATATTTTATTGTGATATATGTTGCGTTTCTTATTATTATGATTGCATTCTTTTATTTTTATAACATTATTTATTGCTACTCTTAATTTATTATGTTATCAGTTGTGCTGTATTCTCTGTAGACTTTTATATTGTTTTTACAATATTGTTTTATATTATAGGCTTTTTACATTGCTTTAAAACATTTTATAATATGTTTTAATTTATTATATATTACAAGAGAACTCCTACAAATGGACAGTAAAAAGTAAAATAAATAAAGTCATTTGTAAATAGAGCATATTGACCAAACAATTTGAAGTTGTTGCTTGCTCAATTTCTGTGCTTTTATGTGACTATTTATACTTTGTCAATTTATATACAGTCACTATTTCAGTCATATGAATCATAACGTTTAAATAGAGAAAAAGGTAGAAAGATTTAGTCTTGATCTTTATTCTTGTTCTGTATTGTAAATTTACAGATAATATTCCTCTTATACTGCTTTATAAGAAAAAGGAGAATAAAAGAAAAAGAAATAAGCAATGCTATACTAGCAATTTATTAACATTTAGGAAAGATTTTCTGATCTGCTGCTACCATCTATGGGCTCATCTGGTGTATAGCAAGTATATATCACTAATATATTTTCTTTCCAACTCAGTAAAATCTAATCAAGGCTTTACTTGATATGTTCCAGGATAAAAGCTATCTTCCCTTTTGTTTTCATAACAGTATTGGTGTCAGGTTTTGTCCAAGGCCTGGTGAGTTTAACAAGATGGTGTCCTCTTTTATTTTATGAGCCAGCAGTGTGTAGCAGCTGCCAAAAAAGCCAACTGCTGCATAAACAGAGGGATAGAATCAAGATCACGTGATGTGTTAATACCACTTTTTAATGCCTTGGTATTATAAAGTTTTGGTCGCCACGAAGTAAAAAAGATGTGGAGACTCTAGAAAGAGTGCAGAGAAGAGCAACAAAGATGATTAGGGGACTGGAAGCTAAAACATATGCAGAACGATTGCAGGAACTGGGTATGTCTAGTTTAATGAAAAGAAGGAGTAGGGGAGACATGATAGTAGTGTTCCAATATCTCAAAGGTTGCCACAAAGAAGAGGGAGTCAAGCTATTCTCCAAAGCACCTGAGGGCAAGACAAGAAGCAATGGGTGGAAACTAATCAAGGAGAGAAGCAACCTAGAACTAAGAAGAAATTTCCTGACAGAACAATTAATCAGTGGAACAACTTAACTCTAGAATGTTGTGAATGCTCCAACACTGCAAGTTTTAAAGAAGATGTTGGATAACCATTTGTCTGAAGTGGTGTAGGGTTTCCTGCCTAAGCAGGGGGTTGGACTAGAAGACCTCCAAGGTCTCTTCCAACTCTGTTATTTTGTTCTGTTCTATTTCACTTTCAGTTATTAGTACATTTCAGTTTACAGAATATTGTACAATAGGGTAGCGTTTTCCAGCTACAGTAAGGCAAATATTATATCATACTAAATATCATACAGTAAGCTAAGAATCATTTTTAGGCTCATGTGGTATGTTATGGGATGCTATACAAGCTTGCTATCTCCCAGAATGTGCCACATAAGCCTAGCAGTTTGGCCTCTCATTTGGCGTAATAATATGGCTGACAGCACTTTCCGAGTGTGCAGTTGAAGAAATATGATAACATAAGGTTCAAAGAAAATGAATAATATTTCCTCAGTGAGATGGTCTTCCTCTGAATGTAGCTATGAGAATATCAAATTAACAAGATATTTGAGAGAGAGAAATTGCCACAAAATCACAAACTGCTGGAAACTGACATGGTTTCATTCCTCCCAATAAGAACCTTGGGACTCACATTCAAAACAGATGTAAAATACACATTTAATATATAAAATGCAACTACATTTAACCGCTTGTGATTTCCTGCCCCAAAGCATTTTTGAGTGACATGTTGCCTCACTGGACAATGATGTCTGCATCAGCAAAGTCAAGTGTTTTGTTCTACCCAAGTAGCTAGGCTCACACATTTCGACTTCAAAATTATAGATATTCTAACTGTTTATTTATTATACCAGTCATGTAAATGAATATTACTTCAATGTAGAAGTGAGATTTTAATCATGCATGTTCTTACTTCCTGGCAATTAGTGAATACTAAGTGAATACTTTTACTTTTAATAACTTAACACATGGTGGTTGGTCATTGACCCTTTATCAAGGTTTTGAAAGGGCAAGGAGCAGACATTAAAGTACTTCTTTTAATTGCCATGGAACAAGAACCAAGCAATTATTCTGAATTACTATGGGGAATAGAATGATTGTGAGTATGGGGCAACCTCCCATTGGAAAGAAATGAGAGCTTATAGCTGGAATCTGAGATACCCAGGCATCATTATACCATACTGTTGCTAAAAGGAAATGGACAGTGGAGAACTACAGGGAAAAAAGGCATCATAGAAATGCTGGGGATAAATAGAAAGCTATTTTGGTTTTGGTTTTAAGCACATATAACCTTCAGTAATTAAAAGAAGGGTACTCATTAGCAAGGCCTCTCTTTCTTTCTCATCCTGAAGCAATATCATTTTGACTTATTTTTGTAACTTGCAGAAGTGGGCTTAAAACAAAGCTGGTTCTAGATTTTAAAAATCCTATCATTAATACTTAGAAATGATTATCTATAAAATCCCTGTAAAATTCATTTAAAACTACCATCCATTTCCCAAAACACCAAAGTTATGAGGAATGAAATTGGCCCTGCAGCAGTGATGGGTTTCAAAAATTTTTACTACCGGTTCTGTAGTGTGGCTTGGTGGGCATGGCAGGGGAAGGATACTGTAAAATCTCCATTGCCTCCCTAATCCAGGGGAAGGTTACTGCAAAATCCCCATTTCCTTCTTAATCCAGGGGAAGGTTACTGCAAAATCCCCATTTCCTCCCGATCAGCTGGGACTTGGAGGCAGAGATTAGATGGCGGCGGGGCCAGTCAGAATTTTTACTACTGGTTCTCCGAATTACTCAAAATTTCCGCTATCCAGAACTGATCAGAACCTGCTGAAACCCACCTCTGCTCTGCAGACTTAGATAGCTATATCAAAAAAAAAGATACTAAAGTCAAACTTATAGCAAACCACTGATTGACCATTCACATTTTTAAAGTTCCTTTAGTTCCTTTAGGCAGAGGAAAAATATGTTCTAGGTGGCTCTTGCATGATTTGGAACAGACTCAAAGAACATACTATGTCAAATATTTTCCCCCCTATGGAAAATAATTTTTAAGAAATTCAAATGTCCATTCTCATTCTAATGATTAAGATAGACCTAAAAACATACAAACTAAAAGTAAAAAATTAATTTATATTAATGTGAAGTCAGAGTATACCTCCTACAGCTATTCCTTCAAGTGGCCGGCTTTGGTTCTGTATATCATAACTTTGCCAGGTATATTTAGGTTCCGGGAATCCTTCGACAGAATTGCAAGTCAGATTAATATTTTGACCGTATTCTGGTTTCCCAATAATTTCACACACTGGATTGGATGGTTCCACTGGATAAAGAGATGACAAGAAAACAATAACCATGAGCAGGTTCAGTAACATAAGGAGAGAAGCATCACCAGACAGAGACACATACACTAATCCCATCCCCTAGTCTTTAAATTTTAACCCTACCAGTAATTCTCATTTTTCAAATCCATTTATTAGGAATAACATTTTTGTTAGAGAAATACAATTTATCTTCCCTGTTTAGCTTCTTCATACAGACTTATGCATATATAAAAAATGGGGAATATATGACAGTTTGATGCCCTTCTAGTACATACGTCTTAAATTCTTCCACCAGCACTTCCAATTAAAAAGTGATTTAGCAAATGATGAGAAAATCATCTTCTGAGACACTGTATATTCTAGAAATCTTCAGAAGAGACAAACTGGGTTCATCTGACTAAATATAGGATAGTTTATTACCTTGATTGTTTCAATCATATAGCAAACTGGCACAAGGATCATCAGTACTGCTTCTCAAGTATTAGAATATATTCTACACCCCTGCACTGTACAATAATTTTTACAATATACACAACAGTGTGTCTATTGTATTCCACACTGAATTGTTTCAATTCTTTCATACTAAGTAGTATTTCAAACTACTGTGGGCAGTACTCCCTGTTTACTGTACATACTACTGAATCTAGTTATTGGACTGGCAGAAATACAAAGGGATGAATGCCTTACCAAGGACCAAAAGTTCTACTTCGATACTTTTTGATGGGAATACATTTCTTATATCGACTAAGCATTCATAGGTTCCATTGTCTTCTGTGGTCACCTTAACAAGGGTGATTCCAGCATCACCCTTTTCAAAATCGTTAGAGAATCTTACACGACGTTGGTAAGCTGGCGCAAAGTTTTCAGTACCATCAAACCACTTCCTAGCAAGTTCTTCCTAGATAGAAAAGAAGGGTACCTGTTAGGGTAGCAATGAGATTCCCGCTCCTTGCATAAACAAACCCAGTAGGCACTTATCTTGCTACCCTCTAAGCTTTTTAATGATTATGTTGATATCCAACAAAATGTAAAAGTAAAATCAATTTATACTTCACAGAAACCACTTGTTAAGAAAGAATTGTTAACTTAAGAATTGTTAAGGCAAGAAAGCTCATTGTCCCTGATCTTATTTTAGTTATTGAAATGTTGAGTAGAGACATAAAACAAGATGAGAGGACTGTGGGCATAAAAATTAAAGAAAAGATAAGCTAAGAGTTTTTCCAGATGATTTGGTGTTGGTTCTGAAAGATCCTTAAAGGGAACTGAATTATTAACGGATAAAGTAAAAGATAAAGTAAAAGAAAAGTAAAAGAAAATTTAGTGCATCAGCAAGTTTTAAGATTAATGTTAATAAAAATATGAAAATACAAATTCAGACATAATTGATTAACACAATGGTGTTTAAGAGTGAGAAGAAGGTTAAATAATTGGATATCATTGTGACAAACATGAATTATATATTATTCCAAGATAATGATCTTAAGACATGGAATCAAGTTAAAAATATTTGTTAAAATGAAACAAAGTACAATTGTTATTGTTGAGGAGAATTTCCATGATTTAGATAAATGTTTTACCTGAATGTTTTTTTTTTTAATTACAGACAATGCCTGTTTTAACAACTGCTGCCATTTAAACAATGCAGAAGAATTATCTAAGTTTATGTGATGGGGTAAAAACTATTAGCTAAATATAAGGTATTAGAAGATGCAAAAGAAAGAGGAGGATTGGTTTTACCCATATGAAATTATATTTTGCTGTTTGTTGATTAGTATGGATGAAGGAGTGAGAATTGCTGAGACGCAGGAATCTATTGGAGTTAGGAGAACATGATTTGGTATTTGGGTGACATAGATATTTGTGATACAATAAAGCTACGGTTAATGTGGGTTTTAAAAGTCATTATGCACTATTCTGAGAATATGGAATAAATAAAAATCTAGTTTGTGTCCAAAACACTTTTGTGGCTTTTAGCACAAGAAACATTTTATGTACAAGAAATGATGCAAACATAGGTAGTTAACTTAGTGTGATACATTAGAATTCTATCAAAGCAAATATAAAATAAAATCAAAAAGAGCTATGATAACAGAAGGACATACTTATCAATGCTTTTCTTATGTGCAATTATTGGAAACATTCAAAATATTTTTTTTAAATTATGGTTTTAAACAATATAAAACTGAGTTTGAAATAAACTTGTAGAAAAATTATTTGTAATTTCTAAAATGTATAAACTTTTTTTAAAATTTGTAGTAGAAAAGAACAAGATGATAAGATTGGCTAAAAATTTGGTTACAATATACAAATGGAACATTGGGAACATATTTAATTGAAAGGTTTGGCATTTACATTATATTCCAGTCTTCTAAGAGTTTTATAAAATTATGTATTGTTAGTATTTGTCGCTAGAGAAATTGTCTGGGATGTATAAACCTATTTCAAATTTATGCTTGAAATATGACACCAGCTAACCATCTCATCCTCTGCCATACCCTTCTCCTTTTGCCTTCAACCTTTCCCAACATTGAGGTCTTTTCCAATGAGTCCTCTATTCTCATTGGGTGGCCAAAGCATTTGAGCTTCAGCTTCAGCATCTGTCCTTCCAAAGAACAGTCAGGGTTGATTTCCTTTTGGATGTACCGATTTGATCTCCTTGCAGCGCAAGAGGTTGTCAAGAGTCTTCTCCAACACCACAATTTGAAAGCATCAATTCTTCAGCACTCATCCTTCCTTATGGTCCAACTCCCACAGCCATACATTACTACTGGGAAAACCATAGCTTCTTACTCTAGACATGTACTTCTCAGGGATCATAGAATCATGCCTACTGGTCACTATTTCAATTAATTATCATGTACTCTACATGGAACGAAACTGGAACAGATTTTGAACAAGTCAACTATTGAAAACAAGTAGTTGCCAGACCAGTGTTTAGCATGCACTTTACAGATGGTAACTCTGCAGACCTGAATCAACTATATTAATCTCCAATGGTTTCTGAGCATAAACAGAACAGGATTTGCCTTGTAAGCCTCTATGTAATGCAGTACTAGGTTATCTGAAATACATTTTGTCTATAGGAACTTGCTATAGTTATGAGCCATGGTGGCACATTCGTTAGAATGCAGTATTGCAAGCTCCTTCTGCTGACTGCCAGCAAATCGGCAGTTCAAATCTCACCGGCTCAAGGTTTACTCAGCCTTCCATCCTGCTGAGGTGGGTAAAATGAGGATCCAGATTGTTGGGGGCAATATGCTGGTTCTGTAAACAGCTTAGACAGGGCTGTAAAGCATTGTAAAGCGGTATATAAGTCTGCTATTGCTATTAATAGAGGACAAAAAAGATTCTTAGTTTCCTTAAAACGCTCAGCCATCACATGTATATATCTTACCATACGGTTACTTCCCGAGGGCTTTCCCCACCAAGAGACTTTTGCTTCTGCGGCAGTACTTTCAAAGTTGCATGGTAGGGTGACATTGTTTCCTTTATTCACTTGAACTGCTTTTGAAGATGCTGATACTGAAACCGCATGAACAGCCACGACCACTGCCAAAGATATACACAAGAAGAAAACAGAAAGGTCAGATGTGTCTCTATTATCATGTTTGGGAAAAATGCTTTACAAATTTTGTATTCCTGAACACCTTCCCTTTAAAGTATTAAAAAATGGGGGGAAATGAACAGAAACGTCTTTGAAGGAAAACCAGCTTTTGAATAGACACTTTACTATTAAAATACCTACTACCAATTTACCAAATAATTATACAGCTGGATCTATTTATTTAAACAATTTTAAAGCATAACTCTGGAAGGCTCACAACAAAAACATACAAACAAATAAAGCAAAAATTAAAAAGCCAGATGCCACAACAGCCATCAACAGATACCATTACTTTATTTCAGTGACTCAGTAAAAAGCCCAAGTCTTCATGGCCTTTTGGAAGGAAGGCTAAATGTTGGAGGCATGCTGGATTGTCCACAAGGGAGTTCCACAAGGATGGGAGTTCCATAAGGTAGAGGCACCCTCAGAAAAGGCAGGTTTCTAGGTCCTGCCATAAGCCAGCATTTCAGGGAAGGTACCTGGGTGTGCTACCCTATCCAATCTGGTGGGATGGGCAGATCCTATCAGGAAGAGGCAAAAACCCACAAATAACTTGGTCCTGTGAAAAACAGCAACTTGAATTATAACTGGAAGAAAACTGGAAGTCCATGTAGCTCATTCAACACAATGTAATGTGGGACAACCTGGGAGCATATCAGCCTTCCCAGGTGGATCAGACAGGAAACAGACCAGATGAGCTGATTCTACTTTATTGTAAGGCTATATTAAAGGAATCTTGCAAGTCTCTTTTTACTTCATGATAACTTAGGAAGGATTGTTTCTGAGTTTCTTTTTCTGCTCTTTATGCAGCTATGGGCTTTCCAGTGCATCTGATGTTTCCAAAACAGCATGTCTTCTCCCCTCCTCCTATCTCCCAAGATCATTTCCACATTCCATCACAGACCACTGTATGCAGCACTGTATTCTGGGTCAGTTGTAGTACTCAGATGATCTTTATGCAAAGGTGGGTTCTACTTACTTTTACTACCCGTTTGTGTTGTGCCTGCGTGCGCACTTGCTTTGCTTGTGCGTGTGTGCTCGTGCTCTTTTGTGCATACGCAGAAGCTTCTGCGCATGCACAGATAGCCTATGATGACATCCGGGTCAGTGGTTGGAGCCTCCCACCAGTTTTACTACCGGTTCTTGTGAACCAGTCCGAACTGGGAGCAACCCACCACTGCCCCTATGTAGGGTACATTGCAGTAAATCATACAGGAAGTGATTGAGGTATGACTGGTTGTTATCAAGGCCTCCCCATGCAAGAAAAGATACAATTGGTACACAAGATGAATCTGTGGAGAGCCTCCCCTTAGCCACAGCTGCTTCCTGCTGTTCAATCAGGAGTTGTCATTCAGGAAGACCCCCCTAATTGTGCAGAAGGTCAGTCCAGGGATTACTGACTCGGAACTGACGGCAGAACAGACTTCGGCTGGGGAGAGCTTGCAGGCCAGTGAAGAGGGGAAGGAGCTGCCTGTTGTGGTAGATCTCAGAGCACACAGGGCAGAGAAACTGAGGTCTGCCAGATTGCTCAGGAAAAGGCCCTGCCCCTCTTGATGGGCTGCACCAGGAACTATTTTGCACAGTAGGCAGAGGTAGGCATTGCTGGAAGCAATGTGTGTGGGTCATGGCTCTATGCTCATTCGTGTATCCTGAGACTCTGAATTAGTATAACCCGTGACCTAATGTGGATGTACTTGAAGTTTTTCCTGGGGACTTTATGTTCATTTTTTGGACTAACTGTTTGAGCAGCTTGGTATTATCGGACTAATTGGCCATTGTCTAGAAATTAATCTGGGCTTGCTTGTGGCTGGCTTTGTTGGGACACTTCTAAAGCCGGGTGAAGAGAACTGCTGGGGGAAGACAAATAAAACCCTCCATAAGGGACGCCAGTTGCGCCCCTTTCTGGATCGGGACTCCCTACGCACGGTCACTCAAGCACTCGTCACTTCCCGCCTGGACTACTGCAATGCTCTCTACATGGGGCTCCCCTTGGGGTGCACCCGGAGGCTACAGTTAGTCCATAATGCGGCCGCGCGGGGAATTATGGGAGCGATGGGGCGCTCACATATGACACCTCTCCTGCGTGAGATGCACTGGCTTCCTGTGGTCTTTCGGGTGCGCTTCAAGGTGTTGGTGACCACTTTTAAAGCGCTCCATGGCTTAGGGCCGGGGTATCTGCGAGACCGCCTTCTGCCGCCAATAGCCTCCCACCAACCGGTTCGCTCGCACAGAGAGGGCCTCCTCAGGGTGCCATCGGCCAGACAGTGCCAGCTGGCGACCCCCAGGGGGAGAGCCTTCTCTGTGGCAGCACCCGCCCTTTGGAATGACCTACCCCCTGAGATACGCACAATATCAGACCTCCAGACTTTTCGTCGGGCCCTGAAAACACATCTATTCCATCTAGCTGGGCTGGCTTGATACCATCCTCTCAGTTTTAATTGAATTCGGTTTTAATTGGGTTGTTTTTAAATGTTGGGCCGAAATTATTTAATTGTTTTTTTAAATTGTTTTTAAATTTTATATGCAATGTTTTATCTTGGCTGTACACCGCCCTGAGTCCCGCAGGAGAAGGGCGGTATAGAAATTAAATTAAATTAAATTAAATTAAATTAAATTAAATTAAATTAAATTAAATTAAATTAAATTAAATTAAATTAAATTAAATTAAATTAAATTAATAAACCACACTGACATGTCAGTGTGAGTGAGTGAGTGGGGCAGCACACATATCACTTCACCAGACCCTAAAACCACTCCATTTTGCCAGGGTTGATTGGAAGTCATCTAGACCCTCACAGCCTCCTTCAGATGCCCTGCCTGCGGTGGGATGTACTGCATTACTGACTATCATCAATGCGCATTGCTATCTATATTGCACTCCATGCCACTGAATGATCAGCCATTGGTTTCATGTAGATCAGTGTATCCCAGCAATTGGCAATTGGCAATTTCCAGAAGTGCTAACTGTAATTCCAGAATTTACAGCGAGCATAGTGATTGATGAGAATAAAAAAGGAAAAAGATATGTCTTCAAGTGACATGTTCAAAGCAGAGGTGAAATGCTACCAGTCTGGGCTGGTTCGTCCAAACTGGTAGTAAAAAATGCTACCGGTTTGCTGGAACCAGTAGTAAAAAAATGCTAAAAAAAGTAAAAAAAAAAGTTCCGATTGCACGGCTTTTTTTTTTACTTTTTTTTTACCGGTTCACTTTGCACATATGTGCGTGCGAAGCAAACCAGTAGCAGACTTCAGAGCATTTCACCCCTGGTTCAAAGGATAATTCGTTAGAATGTGGGATTTGGAATGTAGAAATCCAGAATGAGATACAGAGATTATTAGAGTTTCAAACTGAACAAGTGGGAAATGCCTTATTGAAATTACTGAAAGAGTTGTTTTGATTCTTGGAAATATAGGAGTTTTTTTTCCTTCCATTCTCCATTCTCTTTCTCTATTTTCAGGGCCAGGGAGAGTACAAATTTGATTTATATGAAAAGAATTCTGAAAAATTTTCCCCAAAAAATGTTCTAGGTTTTCTCTCTCAGAAGTATGGAGCCATAAATATTATTAAAAGAAAGAATACACCTTCAGCTTGAAGTAGAGACTGAATGATCCATTATTACTGCTGTAAGATACTAAATTCAGTTGCCAATTCTTGCAAACTAATTTGGAATTGTTCTTTATTCATAGTACTGAATTCCAATAAAGTGTTTATGAGAGGATTGCATCTTCAGGATCAGATATTTTTTCCGCAACATGCTAAAAGACTTTTAAAGAAATTCTGATGAAACCAGTTTTATTTCTTTTGCTTTATGTTGTTATAAGATCTGTATAATATATTATTTCAATACAGTAGTGTTTATAGTGTTGACTATAGATTATTAATGTTTTAATGTTTAGATAATTTAGACAATTAAACGGGGGGAAAGGGGAGATTTTGTACAATGTTGACTGTGATTTTATTGGGTGTAATAGATCGGTTTGTGATATCTATGTTGGTACTTTTGATAGATCATAGATATTTGTGTATATCACAAACCAATCTATTATATCCAATTAAATAACATTATTATTTCTTGCAATGTTTAATAATTTTTAACTTTTTGTGATGTTTAATTGTTAATTGAGATTAATTTTTTATTATTATAGGGACACATTGGGGAATTAATTTAGATAGAAGTGGGTATATATATTTATTTATATAAAAAAGTTTTGATTGTGTTTTATGATACAGTGGTAAGTTATTAATGATGAATATACAATACTTGCCGGGAAAAAAGAGAAAGTTTCCTTTTCTTTCTATGTTTTTTTTTTTAAATTTAAATGTATTTTTATTAGGCTTTTGTTATCTGTTTAATACAGTCCTTAATAAAATTATTGAAAAAAGTTGTTCGTTTTTTGCATGTAACACCAATCTGTGCAGAAAGGAAAGGAAACTAGGAAACAAACCAACCTACTAGTTCTGTTGAGTAAGTTTTGAGTTAAAAACTATAAATGATAGGAAAAGAATAGCCGGTTAAAAATATTACTACAGTATGTGACATGAGAATTTCTATTCAATGTAGCTGGAGATTACCAAATCAGAGAACACCAACTCCTTACCACTATTCATGGGCAAAGTCTTTGCAGATTCTGAGACAGCAGTCTTTCCAGTTACATGATATGGATATGTTAAGTACCAGAAATATTCAAAACTTCCATCTGCCATTAAGCCATCATGGCTTCTTCCATCAATCAAATGTATTGTTTGGTTACATACAAATGCCAATGCTGGTGTGATAAACAAGAGGGGCCCAAGCAGTTTTGAGAACATTTATAATGTCTTTCTCATGCATTTATTCTTATGGTTTTTGCTACTGCCTCCCCTCACAACAGAAAAATGTGTATTTATTTTCAAGTTCTTCCTGGTTGTCACAATTTTAAACAGCTTATAACTTCATACTTGTGGCCCTTAACGGCTCTGGTTAAAGAGCACTGGACAGCTATCCAATTTTTACTTTCTTACTGAAAGTATCAAGAATAAATTTTGAAACGAATAATGGGAATAATGGAAGGATTGTGGGAAAAAAGAATTAGGAAGTTATTGTAAAATTCCATTAATTTCATGAAATTACATCATTGGAAATACTCTTGATCTACAGTGATCTGTTCATAAGGTACTATATGCATTGTACAGAATAAAAGTTGAAACAGAGAGGAAAAATGATCCAAAAATCTGATATCATGGGTAATTTTTTTTTTCTGTATTCACTCAATGCAATAAAATGTGCTCTGACTCATGAAGGAAGTTATCAAAGTCCTCTCTTTGTTATGCCTTTATTGGCTCCACACCTTACCAATGCATAACACAGTTACATATTTTACAATGCTGGTTTCACCCACTTTACCCTAATAAAATCTCCTGACAACTTGAGTAATCAGATAATGTGAGTAATTATTGTATTTAAGGAGTTTAAAAAATCCTGGAATAGTCCCATCAATCTTGGGGTGATTCTGTCTTGACCATTTTGCAGAACCTTAGTCTATGTAGATTGCAATGTGCCCCCTACATTGTAACAAATTTCCTAATGTTCTGAGGTATCTGGGTAATTTTCTTCACAGTCCTTAGACCTTAATTCAGTGCCAGCAGGCAGGCTTGTTGCCAGCAGGCAGGCTTTTACAAGCCTAGTCAACTTTAGATCAGCAGGAAGCTCACAAGGTTTTCTTTTATGTTCTGTATATCACAATTGTCTGAGATAAGCCAATTTTCTGAGGAAACATTATATACCTGGTTTCAGTTTAAATTCAAATCATAAAGTTACCATTCAGAGACAGAATGGAAGAGAGCCTAGCCTTTTGGAGGAAGTGGAGAAAAAAAATATCCAGAAAGTTCTATTTATATAAGGGGAGGGGAAGGAACATTGGAAAGTGACATTCATAGATTTGCTAAACCATCTGTAAATTTACTCTGTCATCAAATTAAACTGAGACCTTCTTAGACTTCTCATATCTGCGAAAGATATGGGGCTTTAAGATTAGGAACGTTCATATTCTAAGATGTTTCTATTGTCTCCTAAGAATCTTATATTTTCTTATTTTCTTTCTCTCCTCCATACCTTCACAAATGGATGCCACAAATTAAAAGAGGCTGCAATTCTTTGCACAAATATGGGGACTAATCCCCTCCCTCTCTAATTGAACAAATAAGGACTGATTTTTTTAGTTTGGATATATATACAAAATGCATAACATGCCAAGTATTCTATTGGATAGAAATTTAAAATAGCTTGTAATCTGTGGGATTCTCTGTTCTGTGGGAACCAGCCAATCCCCTTTCTTGCTCTAGCATTAGATTTGTTCCTACAGTATGTCATGCAAAGTTATGGTTTGTTTAGACACAGTTTACTAAACATTTGGATGAGTTCACAGAATTCTCTAAACCACAGTTTATATACCACATAATAATTAGATTCACATCAAAGCTAAGTCAACTGCATACACTATATGAAAACTTAACAACAGTAAATTCAATCTAGGTTCAGCTCTCAACTTTCAGTATTGTTGAGTATGTACATATAAGTGTAACATAAACATTCAGAGAAATAGGTTCTTATTATAGCACTCTTAGGGGGGTCTCTGAAAATTCGGCATAACCAGCTCACCATGACCAACCTGCCACAGCCAATTCACCATGGCCAGCTCGCCACAGGACAACTTGCTGCGGGACAAGAGTTACACTAATATCAAAGAAATGGTGGAATAGAATCATTAAAGACAGGATGCAAAAGGAGGGACAGAATGAAATGGGAATGGCAAAAATTATAATAATTTTATTTATTTTAAATAATTAAATAGAATTGTTAAATTGTCCCACAATGAGTTGTCTTGCAGAGAGATGGCCGTGGTGAGTTCACCTGCTGTAAGTTGGCTGTGGCGAGTTGGCCATGGTGAATTTGCCGCAAAAAGTTGACTGTGGCAAGTTGTCCCATTCTTAAGTTGTCTTAGGGTTTATTATACCCTACCTTCGGGCTCAAAGCCATATCTCCATCTAAAAAATAAGTTACTCTGAGGCAACTAAAGCACTGCTAGACAAGAGAAGATGCAGGAGGCTAAACTCTGATTTCTTCAGAAAAATATTGGAAGCTCTTATATATCAAAAACTCTAACTGCCACTTGGCCCTTTATGGTCTACTATGATTATTTGTTTATTTATTTGCTGAAATGTTATAGAACAGATGTTATAGATAGATTAAAAAGATAGATAGATTATAGTGGAAACTATAAAATGTTAGAAAATAAAATAAAAACAATTCACAGCCAGCATACATAACTTTTGATATTTTTCACATATGATCTTCTGGATCATTTGTGACACATCATTCAATAAATGTATATTTGAAGCCAAAGTACTCAAATATGTAAGCACTTCTCTTGTATAATTTAACCTTCCCAAAGACAAGCATCTACTTCATCATCAATGAAATCATTTTTCCTCTATTCTTCACAACACTTGGTAGTTACTACAAATTTCAATATCAGGAGGAAAAGAGTCATCTGAATGGTACATAGACCATCTTTGAACCTCTGACCTTGGACTTGACATTAACTTCTGACCTTGGACAAGTTCCAGAACTGAGAGAGAAATCATTCCATGTCAGACTTGAAACTTCTTTTCAAGAACTTGGAAGTTAACAATTTTTAAACCCTTACTGAGAAATGTATAATGTTTGTATTTATGTTAAATATCTGTTTCTGTGCACGGTTTATTCCCTACAAAAAAAGTAATTGACATTTATGTTATTTCCCTATCTCCAAGTGAAAGCATGTTTACATTGGACAAAAGAAATCAATATAAGGTATTTCTTGTATTTGAATCAAACATTCAAAAACATTGTAAGATTTCTAAGATGAGGCAGAAATGACTGTCAACTCTTTAAAAAGTCATAATTCAATTCAGGGTTAAATACAAATTAGTTTTCATTGGTCATGTTTCACACTGAACATTTATGTTTTGCAACCAGTTGCTCCACATCAAGTCATGTGGCATTTCTATACGTATAAATCTAATTAGAGTGGAGGACTTTGCATATAAGTGTAATAAAATAATGTAATTACAGCATCTAGGGTCTAGTTTTCATTGAATCCCCTCAATACATAAATATAAGTAGCTGATCATATCAAGTATTCAAGACAGCCAAGATACAACTCAACAAATAGTCATACTAACTAGACTATTAAACTGTAACTATTTAAAATTTGCTGAGTTTTTTTGGGCAATTTGATTGGAACTTCAGTCATTTAGTTGTAAAATAATATTTCAAACTTTTATTTTTATTTAAAGAAAAGATATAACGATAGCAGCCTACTTGTACCCATAGTCCCCTAAAACAGAAAAATCTGCAGTGTCCCTACATATATTTGTATAATATGGGCATTTCCCATATTATAGTCTCCAAATATTACCCAATCATCTCTATCGGGCAGTTTTAAAAAGCAAACACATCTTGGATAGGCTCTTTGTACAGTTGTCAACAAGGTGCTATTTCCCACATTCTTTAGTTTGAATGGTGATGTTTGTATTTTGATTAGGCAATATTGGACCAATCTGTGAAAATTCCCGTTCTCCCTCTTTCATCTCAGCAAAATGAATTTGCCTGCATAACTGGCCATTGGCAAAGACCATTTATGAAAAAAACTTAGGAAGCTACTGAGGACAGAGTGGGCACTTGTATTGACAACTTCTTAAAAGTAAATGGTTTCCTTTCCTATACACACCACTATCATGTCTATCTACTGCAAATACAATAGTAATAATATATTACTTTATAATATTTATATTACAAATAATACTGTACCTTTGTAATAAGTGTACCTGCCTGGATAAGATGGGGTGACAAAATATATAATCTTTGGACTTTGGCTTGGCCTTTTAAAAAGAATAAGGCAGAGAAGTAAAAGCACTTTAACTTAGTCTAATATAACCATATTAGTCTAATATTAGTATTGTTGTATAACTTTATGAAGGGCAAAAATAATAGAATAGAATAGAATTCTTTATTGGCCAAGTGTAATTGGATACACAAGGAATTTCTCTTTGGTGCATATGCTCTCAGTGTACATAAAAAGACAAGATACATTCATCAAGAATCATAAGGTACAACACTTAATGATAGTCATATCATTAATATGCTTACAAATAAGCAATCAAATCATATTAGGAAACAATCAGTATAAATTGTAAGGATACAAGCAACAAATTTACAGTCATGCAGTCGTAAATGGGAGGAGATGGGTGATAGGAACAGAAGACTTGCAAAGCTATAGAAAAAGTTGGAGTCTTAGGGAAAGTGCAATCCATCTGCAAGATCCTCTAAGCTTTTAGACTTCATCTAACAAAAAGATTTACCAGTATCTTAAGGATGAGAGATCTGTGTAAAGGATCCTACAAACCAATTGCTTTACTAGAAAAAAACTGGATTCCTCCATTATAATAAATAATTGAAGAGGAAAGCTAAGATCACTGGTGTACCATAGATAGGAAGCTGAATTATGGGGATAAAGTCTATACCAGGGGTGTCAAACTCACGTGGTCACAGTGGTGTCACGTGACATATTATGACCGCACGTGCGGGTGTGTCCAGCATGTGATGAATTTGGCCTGCAGGCCGCAGGTTTGACACTCCTGGAGTATATAATTGAGATTAATGAAACAATCCATTGCTGCTGTAATCTATTTTGCAGAATAGTTTATTGTGTTCTTTTCCCTTGTCTTAATTTAATTAAACAAAACAAAGAAGAAAGGGAAAAAAGGGAAAAAGAAGAGAAAGGTGGAATTGGGGAAAAAGTTGTTCTCAACCAATATATTCTTCTTAATGGAACAGACTAGGAGCCAGTAAACCCCACAACCAAATATCAGTGCAGTACAAATTTATCAGACATAATAAGCAAGCCAGACCTCAACAGTGTAATTAATAGTAAATATTTAGGTTCAGTCCTTCACATCTCCAGTTAACCAATCTCAGATAGCAAGACTAAAAATGATGTTTTTCTACGAGAGACACTAGAAAGGTGCTACCAGTTAGAAAAGTCTGGTTCCGAAAAACCTACTGCCCTTGTCAACTTGCACAAAGTCCACAAAGGCCTTAGGTCTACATTGCCTGTGCTAAGAAGATCATACCTTGAGAAAGGAAGGAAGAGTATTCCGAATGCTCTAAGGTCCTTCTTTTGTCCTCAGTCTTTAATTGGAAGACGTAGCCTTAAAATGAAATATTGTTCAGCTTTTTGACAACCTACATACTATTTTTACAAGCTTTTCACTGTGACATAGCACTTCCTTAATAGGTGCTAACCACAAGTTAATAAACTCCACTCTGTAATCTTTATTAGCTGATTAGTACCTTCCAGGCCTCATGGACAGCTGCTTGAAATTGACAAGAACTTAATCAGTTACAAACTAGCTGTAATCTAGCACATTCCTAGGATTGATAAACCAATCAATTCCATGATGAAAAAAGTAATTTCATATATAGGCCTAAGTCTGACTGAAGGGACACAGTGGCTCAGTGGCTAAGACGCTGAGCTTGTCGATCAAAAGGTTGGCAGTTCAGCAGTTTGAATCCCTAGTGTCACGTAATGGGGTGAGCTCCTGTTACTTGTCCCAGCTTCTGCCAACCTAGCAGTTCAAAAGCATGTAAAAAATGAAAGTAGAAAAATAGGGACCACCTTTGGTGGGAAGGTAATAGTGTTCCGTGCACCTTTGGCATTTAGTCATGCCGGCCACATGATCACGGAGACGTCTTCAGACAGCGCTGGCTCTTCAGCTTTGAAACGGAGATGAGCACCACCCCCTAGAGTCGGGAACGACTAGCACATATGTGCAAGCGGAACTTTTACCTTTACCTTTTAAGTCTGATTGGTTGGTTGGTTGGTGGGTTTGCAGTTTTTCACTGTAATTTTTGACACAGATGCAAAGGAAATTAAACAGTGTGCCATCATTTTCCCCCCTAGTTGTCTTCCTTTCCAATTCTCTATGTCCTCCTTTTCAGATATCTGGTAATCCTAAACCTTGTGCGTGTTAGGTCAATATTCAGTTCTCAACACCCTGAACCACAAACTATTCCATCTCATATTAATGATCTAATATTATATTAATTCAGATGAGACAAGAGTCAATTGCTTCACATCTCATGAGTTTGTAGGAAAAAGTGGAAGTGAAGAAGGCAAGGTGACAATTAGTGTGAGTTCTTTTATATCCCTCCCACTGGTAGAAGCTCCATCTACGTGACACCTAAAAAATAAGCTCCTAGAAAAAATGGCCTCCAGCTTTAAAAAGATCACACAACTAAATAGATAATATTAAGTTAGATGGGCTTGTGCTGTGCTTGATTATAAAGCAGCTTTATGTGTATACTAATATCTCATTTCACCCAAAACACACTTTGGGACCTTTTTTAACAATAAGGATCACATTTTCTCAGAAAAAGCAATACATAGTAGCTATATTGGCCATGAGAGGAAAGAAGTAAAAAAAAACAAAATTCCACAAACGTAATATCATGATTAGGAATATGTATTTTCTGCTAATGAGGCCTCACATACTGGTTAGGGTAAACCAAGCTACAATGAAGACTGATTTTAAAATATCTCTTTTTCTAATTTTAGAGTTCTCTCTAAACCCTTCTTGTACTATAGAAAAATAGCAAGACAATGCCTATTTAGGAAAGCATTTCAAATTATCCTTTTCTCCATATCAGTACGGAGAAACAAATTGGGAAAATTAAACCTTTAGCAAGGCGGTATGCTAGAGTTATCTTACTAGTTTTTGTTTCCATTTTAATTAGTTCTATATAAGCAGTTATTGTTTCATATTATAGCAACTATAATACAGAGAACATATCTGAAAACAAAAACATTAAAAAAGTAACCTCCAGGAAGAGCAACAGCCAGAAGGAGAAATATCTAGAAATATTTCCAGGAAATTTGTAACACTAGATACGCATAAAGCCATATTCTATGCCATATTTGAAAAAAAAAACAAGGTAAGGGTAGGTGAGGGTAGAAAAATATCAAATTTGCAACAGGAGGCTAATTGATATTTACCATAGCCTCAACTATATAACAGTAATACAGATTTCCGTATGAGGCTTTTAGTGTGCGCTGTCCTTATTTCATTCACATTTATATTAGAGTTCCCCATTTGTAACCTTCCTACTTTTAGCCCATTACTTCTAATGATACACTGCCTCTTCACAGAGAGGCATTCACCTGGAAGGACAACAAACCAGTAACAAGCGAACATTTAGCATACCGTAAAACTTCAGATATTTCCTAAAGAAAATGTATGTGGATTTATTGACAAAAGTAATCCTTGTGCCTGTCCCTCTCCTACAAGTGTACTAAATGGTAGCAAAGTGGCATGACTCACTCACCTGCACTGATAATAAGGAGGGGACCCCCCTTTGTTTTCATAGTGGCTCCTCTGCTTTCCCCAGTCTTTGCTTCAAGTTGTCAAGAATGCAGGTGTTAATGAAAGTGCAATCCAATGTTGAAAGTAAGAAAGTAAGAAAAAAGTAATTGCCTTCTAGTTGTAGTTTGTACTGTGTCTCCACTTCCGCCCTAGATTTTTTTTCCACTCCCTCTTCCTTATATCCTTTCACCCTTTCTAACAAGAATTGCAAGTTGTGTCACAGTAGATTTGTTTTCATATCTTCCATTCTCTTGCTGAACGGCCAAGGAAACAATGCCTTTCTAAGTTGCTCTGCCTTCTCCCAGTTAAACAAGCCACTCTTACAAATTTCTTTTGGTAGACAAAAGAACATGCAGAAAAGAATCAGTGGTGTTTAGGGCAGGGCTTCACAAAGTGCGAAGTGTATTTTTCTTGGAGACGTGTAGAGTAGAAGTGCAGAGTCCAGGGCGGTGTGAACAAACTTTCAGTTGTCCATTGTTATAATAAATCCATATTTCTCAACATTTCATTGTATTGTTTTCATTGTTCACTTGTGTTCATTTTGATTTTTGGATTTTTTTGATTATACATTAAGATTACACTTAAGGGAGGTGTGATGCAAAAAGTTTAGGAAATCTTGGTTTAGTGGTTAACATGTTGGACAAGGACTGTGGAATCTCAGAATTATGTCCACAAAAATTCACAGGGTGTTGTCTTCTATCAGCCCAATCTACCTTATAGGATTGTTGTTATAGGAAAAAATGAAGACAGATCTCTGTTTATGATGACTTGAATTTTCAGGATATATCAAAAGCAGGATATAAATTGAACAAATGAATAAATAAAACAGCAATAAGCCAGATTTCTCAAGCAGCCAAGTAAATGTGCTAGTACAGATACCACAAAAGGAACAATTACAGTAAGGCAACACTCTGGACATTCTCATCCATCTAGGTTATGGATTTCCCAAAAGTACTTTTCCAAAGGGCAACTGGACTTTCTTGGGGGGGGGTTCCTTGAAAATGTTTCACTTCTCATCCAAGAAGCTTCTTCTGTTCTCAGAATTGAAGAAGCTTCTTGGATGAAAAGTGAAATGTTTCACTATTCAAGAAAGTCCAGTTGCTTTTTGGAAAAGCATCTTTGGGACTCTGGTAGTGCATGTTTACGTTTTACTGGTACTGATTCAAAGCCATTACTTGTCATTAAAGAAATAAAAACACTTCATGCTAGGCATTATATGTGAAATTGTGATCTAATTTATTTCTTCCCCTAGTGAAATGCTACAATATTCTATTTATTCAATATTGTTACATTCCATGCTGTTAAAACTTCCGACTTCCTGCACCCATTACACTGGAATTTGTTGTGTAGGTATAATTATAACTAAACTATTTTTTTCTGGTATCCAGAAAAAAAAATCTATGCACTATCCAATCTATATTTGTATAGATATATACAAATATATTTCTATATCTATAATTTTTGAAATTTATAAAATTCCATTAGCCATTTTATACATTCATAACAAGCATAGAATACAAATGTGTAAGGATCTATTAAAATTTAATGGATATTTTGTTTTAACCAACCTCTTTTCTTTCCTATTAATTTCTGAAACTGGGGGTCTAATTTTCTGTATTCCACACTGCTCTGGGGATATTATTATAATATCAGATCTCTATTCCTTATATTATGTAGAGATTAACCAACCACTCTACTGTAGATCATAGTTTTTTTTACTACACTTTAGTGCAAAAATCGTCACTGCTTTGTAGTAACTAAAAATAATTATGTCTCTCACCTCTATTTTCAGCATTTCACTCTTCCTCTTTCCCTTCCCCCAGCCTCAAAAATAGCTGTGTGTACATGTAACACTCCTCCTTGCGTAGGGTAATATTTCATGTATTTCATTATGTGGGTGCAATCCAGGAAGCAACTGCAATAATCCATTCGTTAATCTTTAAAGTGTCATAAGACTTTTGCTTATTTTCCCCAATTCAACTTCTCGTTTCCTTTTGAGGCTTACCTTTTCTGCAATAGCCCATTAAAAATAGGAAGAACAGGCAGATGGGAATGAAGATATTTAAACAGAGAATAATTTTAGTTCCTGATCCTCAAAGGGGACACATGTAAACAGACTTAAGAATATAAAAAATGATAAAATTATTTTTGGGGGCATGACACCTTGGAACTTTTTTGCAGATAGTTGTTCCTTTATTTGAAAGGATAGAGTTAAAAAACCAGGCATGGCATTTCTCCTGCTATTAACCAACAGCCAGCCAGTGCCTAGAGATGTTATATTTAGAAGGCTGATAAAGTTTGAAGCTGACAGTTGTCCTGTCCCTTTGCAAAAAAAATCACCGAGAAGGCAAGAAGGCAACTGCCTGGATCCTACCTTTTTCATTAGTTTCCTATTTTTATTTTATTTTTAGGTTTGTGCCTGAACTCTCAAAAAAGATAATTTTATCACCAAGAGAGACACATGTTCACAGCATAAACGGTAAGTTGTTTTGAGTTTGTGGTAATTTCTCAGGTCAGACTTGCTAGGTCACCGCAAAGTAGCAATAACAACCCACCCTTGCTTGTGGCGGCCCGGCTGCATTCCTGACATTTCAGAAAAGCTGCAAGGGGCGAAAATGAGAACTGCAGAAGAAGGAAATAAGATCAAAGCTTTGGGGATCAGAGTGGGAGAGCTAATTCTATAAGGGCTACAGAATCCAGAGTAAGGGACCTGTTGAAATCACACTGGCTTCATAACATTCCTGTAAAGCCAGAACATGATCCGGGACATCCATTTTGACTTCTGGTAGAGAAGTCAAAATGGAAATATTTAATTATTATTATTATTATTTTTAATAATGCTCTCTTTTAGGCGACAGTTCTTCTTAACTGGAAATACATTCCATTAAACTCAATAGAATGTATTTCTGAGAAGACACGCAGAAATTTGTGTTTCCAAAGCATGTTTGTATTTTAATAGTGTTGGACAAAAATCTGTAAAGAGAGAAGTACTAATCTTAAAAGTTTTCTTTCGCTTCTCAAGAAGTTTGTTTTGTCTCTTTAAGCAGTACTCCAAAGTCTCCAAACACTTTATCATGGGTTTACAAAACCAGGTCAAGCATATGTGGACAGGTTCAGTAACATTCCATGGGCAAAACCCTAACATATAGGAAACAGTGTTAATAAACAAACAACAAGAAAAACTAAGATTATAAATGTTTACAATATACATATGTTTATAATTTATAAATATGATTAATTTATAAAATATTATAAATTACTAATTTACAAATTAATTATAAAAATTCCATGACTATGACTCAGCCAATGAGATTCTTCATGGAATTCTATGATTTAGCTGATTTTGATCTGCCAATCCTTTTCTTCCCAATTTCATCTGGTTTCCACAACAGTGATGGCAAGCAGTATGGATTCAGGCTTGGACCAGGAGGTGCCTGATGGAGAAGAACCTGATGTGAAGGCAGTGCAAGCTCACTATCTTAGAAGTCCTTCGCCTAGCCGGTGAGTGTTTCACAAAATAAGTCTCTATATACCTCCCATTGTGTAAAACAAATTGCAAACTTTTTCTTTTCTCTCTCTCTTTTTACATTCACCCAGTCCATAATTGAAATCCTTACCAAGGACAAGGCCTAAAGAGTTCTTTCTTCTTTCAGAATCCATGATTGAGAGCACAAGCATTATTTTGCTAATTTAATTGATTCAACAGAGGTTTTGTACAAACACTAAGGTTTCTTGGGAGAAGCGCTGCAGACATCCGTGAGGCAGTAACAGAAGCCCACCCAAGCTGCTGTTTTCGCATCTATCTTTCTATAGCACTGATTGGTTTAGATGCTACTGTTCAATTCTACTTTTGGCGCAGACTTGGAATTTGTGGGTAGCCAGATTGTAAACTAGTGAGTGAAATGGAGGGAGGTCTAGTTAAAAAGAGTGATATATATACAATTGGTTTGTTTCAGCCTGCAGTTTAACCTTTTTTCATTGTCATCAATCTGCCTATCCTTCCCAATCCATTAAAAAAATTAACTTGGTGAAGATTCAGCTGAGAGTGGGAACAGCCAGTGCTGCTGTTGGATGGTATTGGAGATCAAAGCTCTAAGCGGAATACAGTTTGCATGAAGGGACTTTTTCTGCTCTGTGTTGCAAAACTGGAGTAAAACAAGAAATAATTTCCAGTTCTGAGAGCACACAAAACCAAAGATCCATTGGAGGCTATCAGAAAGGAAATAAAGTAATTACACCAGTATAGAAAAACAGGAAACATACAATAAATATCCAGCATTTGAAAAATGCAAGTAAATTTCCTTCTTGGACTTTTAGATAAAAAGGAGCGTAATATGAAAACCTGAAATGGAGCAGTCTTCCAACTGTCTAACAAAGGAAACTAAAGGACACCACTTGCATATTCTCTTTTCTTGCTTTTTCTATGGTCAATCCCTGCATGTGAATATGGATTAGCTGTAACTGGAGCCTTCTAATATTTTGTACATTTCAACTCAAGTCCATGTGGACTTCCTCCTTGTCCTAGCCATGTTAGCTGCTATTAGCTTGAAAACTGGCCGTACACAAACTGCTTCATGACCAGTTGCCATAGAAACCCCTTTTGATCAATACAGCTATGTTTGCAAGATTCAGAAACTTAGAGACCCTCTAGTGGATAGAAAAGAAATACATTTTTCTACTTAAAAAGGGACTGTGGCAAACACTCAAGTTCTTAACTTGGATTTGTCAGAAAAGTACAGGAAAGATCATTCTTATGGGCCTCCACATTGGTTTCCATTAGAAAGGCATTCTGGGCAATAATTCCTCAATCAAATGGAGACAGCAAGGCATAATTTCACCTTACCTGCCCCCGGCTTCTTTTCAAGGAATTTATATGGCCAATTCCATCTCCTACAAGTTTTTAAAACATATTCTTCACACAACACCTATAATATCACTGTACCTGTTCCTCAAATGTTTGGGCGTAAAGTTGGTCCTGTTATTGATGTGTTTTTATGATTAGAAGGTCTCATTTATTGAGTGCCACAGGTTATTGCTTTAATCTTTAAATTTTAATTTCTGTACACTTGCCCTGAGTCACTGTTATGAGATGAGCAGCCAAATAAATTACTTGAGTGAATAAATTATAGTTTTGACTGTCTATAGTCTATTACTGCTCCCATCTTATAAAGGAGGAAACTAAAATGAAGATTGACATTGTGAGGTGGGAGTTGTACCAATAATTTTTTAATGAAATTTCTTCATGTTTTCTTTCTCTGATGAATATGTGGTTACAAATATGTTTCCACACTGCAAAAATCAGTACACAGTGGAGAGAAACATCATCTCTTTTTTGTAAAAATGATTTTATGTTGCAGTTGTTCATATTAGCATATTTGAGGAGAAGGGAACATAGATAAGGATGAAATCTTTTCAGAGAAATGTCAATTATCTGTAAGATATTTATTAGTCATTCGGAGTAGCTTCTGAAAGCAACTCTCCAAACAGAGATCCTCTAGAAACATCAGCTCTCTTGTATAATTTATCTCTTCTAAGTTGCTTTGTTTTCAAAAAGTAGAGAAAAGCTATAATAGTATAGAAGTTGCCAGGGCTTGCTTTTATGGCATTGTCATTACCTGACAGGTTTTCAGTGCTATCAGATGCAGAGACTGAGAGCATCTTCATGGAACCCATCCATCTATCATCTGCTGTTGCTGCTAAACAGATCATCAAGGAAGGTATGATTTGAAAAGAAGGATAATCAAACTATATGAGTATGGAGAAATTGATATGTTCATAAATCAGCTGGCACTGGTGTGTGTGTGTGTGTGTGTGTGTGTGTGTGTGTGTGTGTGTATGTATATGTATATGTATATGTATATGTATATGTATATGTATATGTATATATCTCCTAGTCAGGAATTGCCATCCTTTTTTAATTCACTTTCTATTCTGATTCCAGATCATACCAACACTGATCTTTTTCATTTAAAATTTTCTGTCTTCATTTTCCATCTTTTTCGAGTTTAGAATTTTAGTGATTTAAAGAAAGTCAAAAAGAATTGCACTATTATATGTGTGGTGCCGATAACAAAAATATTGTTTGGAAAGCTACTTCATCTTTAATTCAAATTTAATTCATCTTTATTTTGCCTGTGCTTTCTCATCTGCAGAATTACAGATTCATTGTCTCTTAATTCTTAATTCAATTCTTTTTTGCCATGGGAAGATTAATTACTAGTTTTTTCCTCATTTATTATCAAAAATTATGTTGTTTTTAACTTTTAAAAGAAAAGAAAAAGAGTGAGGATTAATAACTTTCCAGGGGTTAGTATAGAGGTCTATCCTAGCCCATGGACCGCAAGAAATACTAAGTTTGTCTTTTGGTAATACACCCAAATTTAGAAGTTTTCAAAAATATGATTTTGTTGAGGTCCAGGGGGCTGGGGCGGTGGAGATTAATTCCATAGGTGCAAAATATAATTTTAACACATACTGTATGCTTTGCACTTTCAATTCACCTAACTGAAATTTACTTCTCTGAAGCCCTGAGAAACCAAAGCAAATTTTTACAATAAAGTGTAACCAGCAATGAACTAGCAATTAAGAAGCAACAACTAGTTACAGAGAAATGTGATTAAACAAATGTAAGTTAAATGTCGATTCAACTCAACATTTTTGAGTTAATCCATATACAGAATTACAGTATTTGCCTTGGGTACAGGTATTACATGGCACTATAATGAGCTAATAGTCATGTCTATAGTCAGTGGTAAACAAAAATGGTTATAGTTTTGAAAATGAAAATCTGGGTTCATTGCAGAGCTGAAGACAAAGGAAGTAAAAGTAGACACTGTATGTCCAGGGATGCTGGAATCTGCAGAGCAGTTGCTAATGGAAGATCTATATAACCGAGTTAAAGAAAAGATAGATGATACTAGCCTGTTCAATACACCATGTGTTATGGACATACAGAGAGCACTTATGAAAGACTATCTGGAATCACCAAGAGAGGCCATTGATGAGGTCTGGCCAAATATCTTCATAGCAGAAAAGTGAGTACAAAGATGTATCTGTCTGAATAAAATTCTCAGAGCATGGCTTCCTCTGTCTGTGCTATAGAAAATGACCAGTATTGTTAGATTAATAATTAAGTGTATTAAATTGCAATCTGTCCATCTCAAGAAAAAAAACCTAGGGAAATTATACAATAGAAAATAAAAAGTTACATTCAAAAGGTAAATATGACAGGTTCCTTTCAAAAACACAGTAGATAAATAGGGGAATCCTGTTGTAATTACATTCCTTTCCCATAATAGCGAGGACAATAACTCATGAGACCAATACAAAGGGTTACTGCCTTCTGAATATACTATTTCCTTCTAATATGTATGAGGCTGACTGTTCTGCAGATAAGGCTCTTTTCACATCTTGATGTCAATAATAAACCAGGGCTGACTGGTCTGTAGGAAAGGGCCTTTTCTGCACTACCTGAATAGTGAAAATCTCTGTTTCAAGAAATCTACCTGGTTTCATGAATTTGTATTGCCTCAAAACAACATTTGGGGTTTTTGGTTTTTTTTACCTATTTTACCATAGAAACTTTAGGTCTGCCCATTAAATGAACTCTCAGTACATGCACCTCTTTTTTTTTTTTTTTTTTTTTTTTTACAAAAGTTCATTTGATCATTCAAAGTTACAACGGCACTGAAAAAAATGACTTATGACCATTTTTCACACTGACACCCATTGTAGCATACCTATGGTCACATTATCAAACTTCAGATGCTTGCTAATGCTGATTCCTATTTATGATGGTTGCAGTGGTTCTGGATCATGTGATCACCTTTTGCCATCTTCTGACAAGCAAAGTAACTTAACAACCATGTTACTAGCATAACAATGAGCAGTAATTCACTTAACAACTGTGGCAAGAAAAGTCACAAAATGGGGCTACTTAATTGCCTGCTAAGCAACAGAAATTCTGGGCTCAATTGTGGTTGTAAATTGAGGAGTACCTGTATTTCTTTCTCTATTCTGTTTCTTTTTTTATGCAAATAGATGTTTTAATTACCATGACGGTTACATCAACAATAAAAGGCAGCATGCAAGGAAACAAATAAGCTAAAACATGTTGTTAAAATACAATCTAAGGCAAGGATTTCCACAGTCCATATTTGATTTCTTTGTGAACTTTGTGAAACTATGGTAAAAACGTATGACTGACATAAACTTACTATATCGATTCACCATCAAATTCTAACAGACTCAAACAATTTTCTCTTGGATACTGTTTGGTACAAGTTAGTTTTCAGTTAGAATCTGGAATCTAATGTCTTTTCCCTTTGCATTGAAGGAGTGCTGCAGTAAATAAAGGACGGCTAAAGAGGCTAGGAATTACTCATATCCTGAATGCTGCTCATGGCACCGGTGTTTATACAGGACCAGATTTTTATAATGGAATGAATATCCAGTACTTGGGCATTGAGGTGGATGATTTCCCAGATGAGGAGATCGCTAAACATTTCCGCCCAGCAGCAGAGTTTCTTGATGAAGCATTATTAACTTGCAGAGGTAAATAAGGCATACAATATCAGTTTACATGGTCAGGGACTTTCTCCATTGCTGAATTGAAGGAATTCATCCGTTGACTCAACAGAAAATTATACCAGTATGAGATTGTCTGTCTCTATTGCCTAAGTCACTGCAGTTTTCTGATTCCTCTCTGAGGTAATTGATCACAAAGCCTCGCACTTTTTATATGCCATATATGACCTTGGATAGCATCAAAATAATAGGAAAAATATTTCCATTGTAGGTAAGGACAACTCATACCTATTTCATTCATGGGCTGAGGATGGAACATCACAGATATATAGAAAAAAATGTGATGTTGCCAGGCCATCCTTATGCTGTTTCCACCAAAAAAAAAAAAAAAAAATCTAATTTTTTTTAATTCCACGTAGAAATGTAGACAAACCCTTCATACATTGATTCATTACGACTTGTGAAATGGCTTTTATGAACTTCTATACTTATAATGCAGCTTCTATTTTTTTAAAAGAAAATACATGTATTTTTATCTTTTTAAAAAAACGTATTTTTGGGAGTACAAGATGCACCTTTTTCCCCCCTAAAAGGGGGTAAAAATTTAGGTGCATCTTTTACACCAAATATAGCCCCGGCCACACACTGGCCCCCACCCTTTGGCCTCTGCCTTCCAGCAGTTACTTTCTTGCAGCAAACAGCAAGAAGAAAGAGTTCCTTTCAGCTTCAGCATAGCCTAATTAGCACAAGTTGTTTGGATCAGCCTCCTGACTCTCACATGTTTTGCTCTCAGCTGTTTTGCGCAGGCCTCTGCTGCTTGCTGCAAGGAAGTAAATTGCTGGGAGGCAGAGGCAGATTTCTTTTTCTTGTTTTCCTCAACAAAAAAGATAGGTGCGTTTTATAATCCGGTGCGTCTTATACTCCGAAAAATACAGTAATTACTATGTTGTTACAAGCAGATCTAAAATTAGTATATTTGTCATTCAACTTTGTCAATGATCAGGTCACTTGTGAGTATTTATAATGTTTAGAGCTTGGCTTTCCTTTCTTTTTTATTGCTGGCTTAAAAATTGATTCTTTAATGCTGTTGTATTTAATTTTTTTTAGTTTAACAAAATAATATATAAAATAAAAGCATTGTGGTAAGGAGATAGCATTATTTATTTAACTTATCAGGTTCCTAGCTTTAGATATTAGATATCATGAAGCCTAACAATGGCAGATTATTTTTTATTTGCTCAAAATGTACTAAACATGCAGCAATACTGTAATATGGTTCTGAAATTATTATTTATATAATTTTACTTCTAGGAAAAGTTCTGGTCAGCAGTGAAATGGGAGTCAGCCGCTCAGCAGTGCTAGTATCTGCTTATCTAATGATCTTCCATCACATGACAATATTAGAAGCCTTACTGACTATCCGTAAGAAGAGAGCTATTTATCCTAATGATGGTTTTCTGAAACAGCTCCGAGAACTCAATGAAAAGCTACTTGAGGAACGAGAAGAAGAAGAAGATTCTGAAGACACAACAGATGACCAAAGTTCTGTTGTAAGAGCTGGAAGTTGTTCCTTACTATCTGAGACAGAAGATTCTAAGAGTATTGTGGGAGCCAAAGTCCACTCTATCATGGTAGAGGAAGAAGACACAACAAGTCTCCTAGGAAGTGCAATGAGTGCCTCTTCTATGGGAAAGTTGAGCTTGTTTTCCAAGGAGCCTACTCTTATCAGTGAAGAGGAGGAGGAAGAACTCTATGAAGAATGGAGAAGAAAACAAGGCTTGCCTGACAAGGAAATTTTAAAGAAGAAGGAAGAAAGTAAGGCCTCAGACCTATCACTTCAAGGACAAGTAGAATCTGAGGAAAATGTAGATCAAATGATCCAAGCATGGCAATGCCAAAATGAGAAGTACCAAATGGAAAATTACATGTTTTCCAAGGAAGAGGAGGCTAGCATGGGACAAAAATCATGCCTCGTGAATGATACAACTGATACTGAAAGTGTGAGTAGCCAAGAGATCAGGACCTTGAAACAACAACTGGAAGCAAGTAGCATCAACAGAATGAGAAGAGGGCGTACAGATTCTATGTCTACAGAAAGTAGCTGGGATATGTGGAATGAGAGGATGATGGAGATAGAAAAAGAAGCCTCTAAGAAATATTGCTCAAAAGCTAGATATAGTGATGAGAATCTAAAATCTGAAAATGGAACAAGAGAAAGGGACATAGATACAGAAAGTGTATTATCTGATGCTAGTTCATTTTATAATTTCTGCCAAAAAAACAAAGACAAGTTGACAGCCTTAGAAAGATGGAAGATTAAAAGAATTCAGTTTGGTTTTCACAAAAAAGATTCAGAAGTTGAGCAATCCAAGGCTGGAGACGGTAGCCAACAAAATAAAGAGTCTATGGAAGAAGAGAAGAGCTTGTCA